>NW_027411585.1:600000-1200000 GCF_049639745.1 Rhodnius prolixus
ACTGGCATGCATCAGTGGGTTAGATTACGTTTTTCCGCAAAAAGTCATGTTACGTTTTACACCGAGAAAATGATTAAATCTCTAGCGAAAACTCCAAGTTTAATAAGAATTGTAAAGATTTGGGGTTAGAGAAAGTGTTGTCCCGTTGTTGGCAATGGTGTTTCTTGCATAATGGCTAAATTTAGGCACCACATAATTGTAAGGTTAGATTTTTGTAGGCCAGAGCAGTGCGAGCCAGCTGTAGCCGCGACCTTGAACTTGAACCAGCTGGTGCGGACATGTTGTCTCTGCCATTATGATCTCTGACGTAATCATTCGCCTTATCTCCCGCCGCTTGTGTTGATGTCAACCAATATCGTCTGTGTATTTTTATTTTTTTAATTATGCAATACAAATTACCTTATTTTTTTTATTGAAATAAAATACTATATTTTGTTTAAATATGGGACAGTAAGATCTAGGTGACTGGCAGAGGTCGATACGGCCGTCTTCTATCCGTCTGTGGTCCTCCAACCAGGCGCTGTTATTACAAGCGGTGACGTCACGACATGCGTGCTGTAAGGTGCGCATACCCCGGCTTTACGCTTTATGAATATTCATCTTCATGTCTGCCTTTCAATAATGCTGCAATGTTCGTCTTTCGAGCAATTTTATAACTTGCAAAGTTACAAATATTTTCTCTGTAGTTCCCCGGAGTGGGAAAAAGAATATTCGCACTTTTTCCAAACTGCAGATTGAAGCCTACTCCTCCTCCTCAGAACTGCTCCAAAACGAATTTCCCTAAAATTATCCAAGTGCAAGTTACAGATCTGTGTGTGTGTGTGTGTGTGTGATGTCTATTCCAGGCTAAAATAAAAATCGTAAAAACTATTTCCGTGGAAATGTCAGAAAATGAAAGTTCCAATCAATAAAGTGTTACTTCCTGTCATGTATTTTCCACAAACTCAAAATATTGGCCGCAAGGCTGCATATTGATGTTTAAGTGGTTGGACCGTTCACAGTACTGAGGCTGCACTTTAGACCTCACACCTAGCTCCTAAAAGTGTCCTTAACCGAATTTCCCTAATAAAAGTTATCATCTACATGTGTATGTATGAGTTTGCAATACATATTTAGAGAAAATCGTTGAGCCATTTTCGAGAAAGTGGAAAGTCTAATTAATAAGCAAATAGATTCATTTGAACCACAAATGTTGGAAGGAGTCTCATTTTAACTAGGTAATGAACGAAGATTGCAGATGTTATAGGATGTGGTGGAAAAGGCGTAGGGTTTTTTCATCTGGTCTTTAATCTAGCGAATTCAGTACTCAGGATGTTTAGGAGAGCCTAAGACATTTGTGGCACCTCTGTTGAGTGGTTATGCTACTAAGCACAGCCATAGAAGATGGTGTTATGTTTGCCCAATAGGATTGGCTGAAAATTTGCCATGGACCTTTAGTTCTTTCCTTGCAATAACTATTATCAATAATCCCTTTATCAGTTCAAAGTGTCGGCCTCCCAAAAACGACTTAAAAATTGTTCGAACAAAATGAAGTTGTTTTCTGTATTGCGGTAATCCTTCGAAAACTAGCCGATTTCTTCAAAACTTCATAAATGCACTAACTATTCAAATAGCACGTTTTTGTTCAATGCTAGAAAAAGTGTTGCGACCGTGCAAAATCCATAGATTATAGTGGAAATATTTGTTTTGAGGACCTTTCCATAGGAAGCGCCACTGTACTCTATAACCTTCGAATAAACTATTAAATATCTAACTTTTATTGTAAACCATTAGAGAAATTAGTTTTAGGGCGATCTTGGGTATTGGTAGGTTGCCCACTAAAGGTTATTTCAGCGTGATGTAACTGTATTTATACATATTTGTAAGAATTTAATGTTTCCTAATATTCGCAAAGTTCAAAATATTCTTATTTTCAAAGATATTGAAATAGTTGTTACCTTGAGAATTAACTAAAACATAGTCATGTGAGTGATCAAACAAGATGTATACTTTCTTTTTAAGGTAGTGTACTTATTGAAAGAGATACTTGTTCAAGGTAAGATGAAAGTAGAAAGTCATGCTTCCTTCTGAACTTATTTTAAGCTAAAGTTTAGTGCAAATTCCAAGTTGAAAGAAAACCTTGAAATTCATGGTATGTAAAAATTGAATGCTTCACGCCAATTTATTTATTTTTCTCGACGTTTCCCCTTGCGTTTGCCATATTGATTGTGCCTGAAAGGTCGATGTGCGGCCAATTACACCATCCGCCAAGTAGAGTGTTCGGTTCTCTCAAACAAGTACTCTAGAAATGGAAGTAAATTGCCTGGCAACATGCGATTTATTTGGCACTGGTCTATGGATGGGGTTCACTTCAGTTTAACTGAACATTTATTTACTGTTAAATCAACCACCTGCCATTGCCCAAAATATAGCCGCATCAATACAGTTTTGTTTTTACTGTCTTCTACTGCGACCCCCAAAATGAAGTTTTTACCAGAAATTCATGTTTAAAATGCTCTTTTACAAAAATAAAGAAGATCTGATTTGCCTAAACTCTCTCTTAGCCACTTCTCTCATATAAGGAATGTTATTCGGATTTACTACATATGTTGATAAAACCTTTGGATTCCCCGGAAAGACAGCTTACCAGGAAACTCCAATACCAACAACTAACACCCAGGAAGTTCCTTATATCAAATTTCACGAAACAAATTTTAAGCGAAATTGTTAACTCCTTAACAGAGTTCTCCATAAATCTAGTTGAAAAAATTAAATTCGTATTTCCGCAAATATATTTTGTTAGGGAACCTAATAACACGGATATTTCCGTATTAAAATTTGACTAAATCTCAAAATTTATTTCTCAGAGAAAACCATGCAAATCTAATTGCGCCAATGTTAAGTACATTGCATTTATGTTTTCTCTGATATCTTGTTGCAGTCTTTGAAGAAGGAAGTCGAATGGGATCGATCCGACGACAACAAGAGCTTGACAGGAGAGAGTTCATCCGACTACAGGCATCCGCACGACCCGGTAAGTTCACTTCTTGTCTAGACTGTGTTTTGCTAATCCTTTTCTTTTTCCTTCACATTTTCGTAAAAGTCATATGTGAATTAGCCTAGGGTCTCCAAATACCAAATCAAATTGATAAATAGCGCAAAATATGGTTACTGACCAGGTCCTTAATTTTTGGTAATGAATTCCAAACCATGTTTGTAGTCGTTTTTGTTTGTTTTAAACATTCAAAGCCGAAAGGATTGTTTATTAGTAATCACAAGCTTCTTTTTTAAGAAAATTGCCTTCATAATATTCTTAGGCGTGCTTTAGAGGCAACTGCCGATTAGTAGTCGGGCAGGCGGGTAGCAAACAAATTTAAATTTCTTACATTAACAGATTTAATAAAATTCAAGGCCAATACCGCTAATCGAACTCAACATCCTAATACATCTTAGCTTTATGTGTGAACTCTTAGTATTTTTAGCCCGAAAATTGTATTTTCAGGTTAAAAAATAAAATAAATATATTGGTCTTTTTATAAATAGTCCATTCATCAAATTTAAAGAAAATCGGAGAACTAAATCTTCTTTGCGGGTCGTCCCTTAATTGCAGCTAAACCAAATAACAAATTTAAACTTAAATTACATTTTCCACCTTCAAGAAACGTCAAAACGTGTATTTTGGGCGAAATAAATTTCAATTTAGAAATTTTCTCACATTATTTGGCGGGGATATAAGAGGAAGTATAAATCGTTATAAGTGTATTATATTTCTGTATTTTATATTTTTGTTAAATTATATTAAATGTGTTTTGCATGGCATGGACAAAAGTTTGCACGAATATAACAATATTGTGGTTTTAAGAAATTGAAATACAGGGTGCTTAAAGAAACGTTGGGGCTGTCTTGTCACATTATACCATTTTGTTATAAAAGAAAATTAAGCAACTACCAGAATAATTTCGTTTCAAGTAGAGAATTATTAGGTACTTTAATACAGCTGAACAAGCATTGTTGGTAATTTATTAAATTCTTTATCAATGAAATCATCACTGCACATGCTGAGATATTGCAGATGAAATTGAGGGCCGGTGTTTGGCCTATTCACCGTCTCGGCAGGGTGAACAAGATTGAAATGATCGAAGTGGGGAAAGTAGTAATTCTGTAGCTCATTTAGGCCAAAAAATTGCATATAAAGAGATTGGCCTAAATCTCAACCGTTTACGAGCAATCGGCCAAGCTGTGTAGTTGAGGCTGTTTGAATGGAAATACTTGTGAAGCTTTAAAGTATAATAAGTATAATTTGGGCCGCATTCTCGTTAACGGATGAGAAACGGTTTGTTGATTATTTGAACTTTTCCTCGATATTGAGCTTTGAAAAGTCCCACTTTTCTACTGCCATTTAAATCATCTAGGACAGATCATCACTTATTCATTTACCTCATTAGTCATCTTCACATTATTAACCTTCCTTTCCATTGTGGAACAGTCAACTTTGAATGTTCACTTAGTTTGCTAAAATAATCAGTTCACTAATGAACTGGGCGAAATAGATATCAAATGTTCAATTATTAGTTCACTGGATTTCAATTTAAATGCATCATAAATTTTATAAAAACAATCAGTGGAGAGTAATCACTAAGAAAATTGCTAACTATAGTAATTGCATAAAAATAGAAGACTAAATAAAATGATTAAAATCTCAGATTAAAATAGGTCTAAATATAAATGCCAAAATATTTGGAAACTCCGTTTACTCTGAGAAACAACACTAATTACTGCGAGAAGGTAATTATATTTAAATATTCTCAATGAACTATAGTTGAAAAAAAAGCTATTTTCAATTCCCATATCTAAACTATGCTAAAAATTTAATATTTTTCTAATGTGCTAGTATGTACTCATTTTTTACAAGTTAGTGCACTATTGTAGGAACAAGGTAATTGCCTAATAGTCTAACTTCTCCCACTGCTCAAATAATTAAAGGAACAATCTCATCAGAACATCATTTTCTCTTAAAGTTTTCCAAAGTGTGTACAGAGAAAAGATTGTATTGACTCAATGTAGTACATCATTATCTCTGTAATAGAGTGATACTGTTGGAGGAAGCGTGACGTCACAGCTTGCCCAAAACACCAAGAAAATCATTATTCAAATTAGCTAGATAATATAATAAATAGAAAATAAGAAAAAAAAAACATTTCATTACAGTTGATTTGGTACGCTAAAATGAAGCGGTAATAATTTTATGCAAGTCACTGAGCTTGAAGGGGCCAGAAAACTAAGAAGAAGACTGACTATAAACAATGGGGGCGATTCTCAAATTCACCCAATTATTTTCCACGAACATGACATATTCCATTAAGACAGCCTGCCACAGTGCAACTAGATTGTGAACGCTGCAAATTCTGTTCCACCCTTAGAGGAGTCTCGCCAGCCTAGAGCTATAAAGTTTATTATAACTACTCTTTTCCTAGAGTATAGACATAATTGTAAACTATTTACTATTAATGAATCGCTTATAGATTTAGTTTAATAAAACTATGAACAATAGAAAGTAGCATGCACATTGTATTGTTTTGATGATGTTGTTGTTATTAATACAAATAATTCTACCTGTGCCTTGCTGAAAGAAGTTGACCCATTTTTGGCCACTTTTTTATTTTTTATTTTTTTGATTGTGCGTTTATTACCTAATATTCTCTTTTTTGAAATAAATAATTAAATTAATTGATGGAATTAATAACAATAATCAAATATTTATTATTATTTTTTTACTATTATTATTTATTTTTCATTGTTATTGAATGTGGACGTGTATAATATTGAGGGTGGGGAAAGCAAATTGTTACTGCAGCCAATCAAAATGAGCGTCAACTTCTGTACAGTTTTAGAAAATTTATTAAAGTAAAAATGTTTAAAAACAAACCCTTTTGTAGTGAAAAAAAAAGAATAAATAAATGAAAAATTAAATCCTGATCAGAAAATGTTTAATTTTTTGGTCATCTAATATACAAATTGTTTTCTAAAATCGAATAGATTCAATAAAATAAAATTTGAAAAGAAAAAAAGAGAAGTTGATGGTAGATTTTTGATTTGGTTGCAGGAGAATTGTGAGATGAACGAGGGGCGGTCAGTGTACTCTTGCATGTACTGTGGGTTAGCATTCCAGCACCAGAGCAAGTTGACCCGGCATATCCTGTCGCACAGCTTGGAGACCCTCAAATACCGGGAGCAGATGCTGGCTGCCGCCGCCGCCGCTGCAGCTGCCTCAGTAGTACCACCTCCAACGCATCATCATCAGCCGCCTCCACCTCCTCATCACCATCCACACCATCTCTACGCATCAGCCATGCTGCAGTCACCAATCATCAAGCAGGAACCACCGCAATCACCTTTGCCGCAACAGGGTGCACTGTGTAAATTTTGTGGTAAAACGTTTCCAGACGTTAGTACGCTAATCGGGCACTTGCCCGCGCACACCGGTGACCGGCCATTTAAATGTGAATTCTGTGGTAAAGCGTTCAAGCTAAGACATCATATGAAAGATCATTGTAGAGTGCACACTGGAGAACGGCCGTTTAGATGTTCATTGTGCGGTAAAACTTTCTCGAGGTCGACCATATTGAAAGCCCACGAGAAAACCCACTATCCTAAGTATATGCGAAAGTTCCTGTCCTCGCCAAGTCCTGAAGATGAACGGCGCACCCATGAGTTGCCACATCTAATGGGCCCGTGCGATTTGTCCGTAGAGTCGTTGTGTCTGCCGCGGCCTATGCCCTGCGACCTCCCACCTGAACCAATCTACATACCAAGGACTTCCTCACCGTCCCCTTGACTTCAGTGGCTACACTATTTTTAACAATAAACTTAATACATAAAAAAAATCAAAAATTCTTGTTGCAAGAAATTTAAATTGTCCTGTAACTTTTTTGTTTAATCAGCAAATAGTCCTGTGGATTCATAATGAAGCGGCCCAACATTTCTTTCCCAAACCATTTCTAACTAAGCACGGCAAACTCGCAAATATCTAATCATCAGCTCATCATAGTTAGCTTCATTTCGTGTTCGTCGATCCGTTTCTCCCAACTTCACAATGTCTTGTGAAGTTGCTTTAAAAGAAGTTTTTGAACTTTTTCAAAGGACTTTGGTCCTTTCCATCAATTCTATTTTTCATGTTTGGAATTCCATGCTTTTTTAAGTTATGTTATATAAAGAATTTTTAAAATTCTGAAATAGTTCTTTAAAATGAGTCAATCTTTACCCCTCGCCCAGGACAACCTTTAATTGAATTCCCTTGCAGAAATAAGATGTCAAGTAGGTCAGATGAACATGTGTTTGTCCAAATTTAAAGAAAATCTTTTAGAAAAGTTTAGTTTCCCCCAAAATAGAAGCTTAAATTCTCTTCCAGTGAAGTCTCTACTTTTCTAAGAACATTGATCTCCTTTCTCTTTTCCGTCTAGGACTTACAGAGTGATTGTGTCCTGAGCAATTCCCAATCCCACTATTTCTTGCCAAGGTTTCGGACCCAAAAACATTCAAATCCGGTTCCAAGTTCCGATTCACGAAACACTGACAATACTTCCTGATATCAGAGTTCAAGAAACGTAATTTTATGAAAATTTTCCGCTTTAATTATGAATCCCTAACGATTAATTTAAATTTTATGAAAGAATTTTCAACAATATAATGTGATATTTTTCTGCTTTCTGTTTAGGCCTTAAAATGTGTTAGTTGTAATTTAATATTCCAACTTTTTTGGTTATTATAAGAACAATATTTAGATTTATTACTCACAAAAAAAATACATAAAAATCGAAAATAATAATACGAGTATGTCTGGTTTAAAATATATCTGCAATTAAATATTAACAAAACAAACAAAAAAAAATAAGTAAGTAAGTAATTTATAATCATCTAGTCCGCTTAAAAAATAAAATAAGTGATATACTTGAAAGTTTGTGAAATCCTTAAAAGGATTTTTTAAGGATTCGAGAGTGAGAGAAAGGTTAAATGACATTTTTGTGTGCATTCGAACTCAACAATTAAAAATCCTGCCTAATATTTATAATAGATTGTATTATATTTATATAAAGTGTGAACTATTTAAAACAAATGTAAAAACGAAAAATTTGGTTAGAATAAATTTAAAAGTAAAAACTCACAGACCCAAAAAACAAACACACACTGCTTTAGAAATTTTAGATAAAAATAAATTTATAAAAAAACTAGTTAAAAAAATTAATTAAAAATAATTTATTCTATTAAATTAATTATAAATGAAAAAATAAATATAAAATACGAGTATGCCACTCAGTAGGAAGTAAGTTTCTGTTGAAAGTGCGCATTAAATAGTTAAATAAATATTAAATTTATATAAAATATATATATGTAAATACTGTTTAGAATAAATAAATACCTACTTATTGTATATAATATTACAATATCGCTATTGAGAATAAATAAAGTTAAGGAATAATGTTTTCACTTTCAGATGTTTATTAATGTAATTTCGTAAAAAAAAAATATTTATATGAACGAGGTGTATTGTATAATTGTAATATTATTTGATGGACCCCGGAAAACCGTATTTTCTCATATTCAAGACGCCTTAAACTTCTCAGATATCGTTTTATTTCTTCCTGGAAGAATAGATTCAGTTCTGTCAACATTTATGTTTTTAAAATGTATGTGGCTTGATTTTGTAGATCGCTCTAAGGTGTGGCTTCCAAGAGTGTTTGGTTAATCAGGGAACCTTTGAAACCCGACTGGAGATGTTTAGGAACTCCAGCATTCCATGGTGCAAAACCTTTATTTGGCATCGAAATCCACAAGAACCGATTAAAATGCATAAAAATAATTTAAATGTCTACCTCTACCCTTAATGTAAAGGTTCAGTAGCCTGGCATTGGTAGATGTGATGGATAAAGTTAACAAGCACACTTTTTCTGCAGTTTAACTCCAGAATGACGTCTCCGGATCATTCTTAGATCTGTGGGGCCAGAGACTTCACAACAGCACCCTCTAGGGTAGATTGCTGCTTTCCCATGACTCTGTCATTCAGCAACCATAACGGCTGACGCCTTATTCAATTCTAGTCTTCAATTCTTCAGTGTCTCCAAAACCTGAATACCCAACAATTTTGGCGACTATAGATTTTCTCTAATAATGTAACAGTAATTAAAAACAGTCATTGGAGTGACCACACCGAAGAATTTTAAAGATTTTTTCTGGTGAGGAGAGAGACAATTATCTTTCAACTGTTTTGTGTGTTAACTTTTTGTTGATGTAGTACATAATGAAAGGCTGTGATATATATACAATGTGAGGTGCACTAATTACAGGGTTGTTGGCTAATTGAATTTAATTTAATAAAATAGTAAATATACAAAATCCTATTTGTTGTTTAGAAATACTAACTTATGTTAACATTTCTTTTAAAATCTGTGATCTTTTTACAATTGATAATTGTTTGTTTATAGAATAAATGGTATATTTTCGTTTAAATGTACTTAATAATTACTGATTTTCATGATGTAGTCTGAGAAGGAGGAGCCATCAGATCTCGAAGGCCTATTGGAATTATGGTCCACTTTTCCTCTTTACTAGCTTGTTCTTAAACGTTCATAGTTTTTAAGTTTAATTTGTATCTGTTGTTAGATAAGTTTTTTCAACTTTGCTCTCAGTGTTTGGACTTAATTTTTTTAGTAAGGGCTAATTTAAGGCTTTAATGCATAAACTAGTTCAGCACTTTCAGCAGTTTCAACCTTCTGGGCAAATTTGAGGACAGACATTCAAGCTTAGAATGATTGCCTTTACATACATACATAGTTTCTTTGGTGATCAATGGATCCTCAAGTTATTGTTCAGATTTACCTGAATGGAATTTTACCTTCTATAAAAAAGAAAAATTCTCTATTTAATACGCCCAGCTGTGTTGAAATTCTTCTCTCTTTTTTTTCTTTTCCAATTTGTGTGTTGAAGATGCAATTAGAACTTGTAGTTGATTCACCAGTCGCCATTCCTACGTTTCGCAGCACATTCTTCTCAACCTGATCGTAGTCCGATGGCTCTAAGATTGTTTTGCTAAATGATAAAGTGGCAAACTATTAAATAACTAAAAAAAAATTCTCCAACTTCATTAAATAATCTTGCTTATGAGTAAATACGGAATTGTGTACGGTGTAATTTAGCGTTAAGTTTTAAGCTAAATTCCTTGTTTTTGAATAATGGAGTAAATGAAAAGTACAAGTGTTTCACACCTCTAAATTGTTTTATCGTGTAATTTAATTATGAATTATGTAATTTATAAATTACAATTTGTTTAGTGAGAGAATCTTTAAAGTACAGAGTTATTATTAATTTATTCTTTTTTTTATTGTATTTATCTGTACAATTGATTAATTGTTGAATTTGGTTGCTTATATTTTTATTAAATTTAAATTAGGTTCAATGTTTGTTATTTAAGTTGGAGGTTGCTAAATGAACTTAGCAAATTAATTGAGCTTATTGTTTTATATTTTATTTTTGTTCTCTCTGGCTAACCTAGAAAAATTTAACTCAGAATTCCCCCGAAAGAATCGTGATGGAGGTACGTTTAATGAATCTATGGTTTGTAGTTAAGAATATTAAAAAAGTTGGCGAGAGCACCCACCCGATTTAATCTTGCTATTTTCAAGCTTCAAATTCATAAATTTTCTTTAAATCCGAGTTTATGGAGTATATTTAATTTTTACCAACATTATACCTTCCTGAAGTCTTAACCTGAGACCTTAAAAAGAAGCTGATCTATTGCAATCCCTTCGCGAGAACGGCCCTAAAACAAATTTGCTTGGAATATTGATTAAAAAGATCTGTATAAACGAATAATGTAATTGTACACTAAATCTCAAAAAGGTAGGAAATCCTTACATTAAAGTGGTACTTTTTTGATAATTTGCTTCAAATTTTAGCTACACTACTAATTTTCAATAGGTGATGGCACCGATCGTTACACAAAACTGGCCATTAAACAATCTAAGCCAAGTCCAGGGCAGAAATCCAGACCTAATACAAGCCAGGGCTTTCAAACTGAATTCATTAATAGTTGAAAAATAGTAACAACAGATTAATAAAAACATTGTTTCCCGAAGAATGTATTGGGGTAGAATCAACTCCAAGGAGCCAAAAAAACGCTATTGAGTATTGAGTTTAATTTGTGTGCTTTTTAAGAATCCAAAAACAATTTGAGTACACGTTATTAACCTAAAATAGGAGCAAACATTGAACCTTTAGAAAATTGAAATAACAATAATTCGATTGTTTTAAATGAGAGGTACACTTTTATTGGTTTCTGTAATTATTGGTGAGAACTGCCCACTATCTGTAACATCAATGATTCTTTAATTACAGCTGTTTGAAAACTATTGGCACCAATATCTTCATAGCCCGGCACCTCTGCGTTAGCTGCCGCTCAGTTAGTAATTAAATTTAACGCCACTTTATTTTGGTATATATTTTAAAATAGTAACGCAAAAATTCGCACTGATGTGATATCTGGTTCAGGTAAACTAAAACAAAACTCTAGTTGCTGTTGTTACGGTGAAATACGCAAACTGCTTTCGCTAAACTAAAACTAAAACCGCTTGCGTTTTAAACTTATTAGATTTGTTGCAAGACAATGGTAGAACCGGCTTTTACTAAATCCAATCGAGTGCTTACTCCTAACCACAGTTCTCAAGGTTCTAACTTCATTTTTGCAAACTACAAATTTTAGAAACATATTCAGTACTTATTCACTGCACATTTTGTAAAATCGTGCGTTACTCTGAAATATTTTAGTGGAAAGCCTGCCCTAATTCGCCGTTAAGTCTGTCCTACTTTTAGTTTCATAGAAAATCATTTAATTTCTCATAACGGTTGTACAACTTAAGCACATGTACCTGTATGCACATGTATGGAAAAGATAGTGGGAGTCACTGTTGAGAGGAAATTAAAACGTCAGAAAGTGTAACCGTTACAGGTCCTACAGCAGTTTTCAATCGGAATATAAAACTTTGACTTCCTGCAATGATCGATTAATTCAAATACATAAGCAGACTATTTTCTAGAAATTACCTTTTCAGACTCAAGGATTGTCAAAAATAGAATTTCTCGTGGGGAAAAAAACTAATTTTCGAACATTTGAGGTGGCAATTAGTAAGTGCATAAGTTATCTGTTTAATGATAAGCTGCATTGAAGTTTGACGAGGAAAAAAATAGAGCTAATTGTTTTTTTAAGAAATTAAGCATATATTTACAAATAGTTCATAAGGTTGTAATTTGTAAATCAACCTTGAAAAAAAGTAATCGCGAAATGTGCAGTTTTGTGCAATCGTTTCTTAAAATTTGGTGAATTAGATGGGGTTAAAACCTAGAGCGGTCCTGAACCCCAGACTTTTGACTAAAAGTGACTTATTGTGGCGACTACTTGGGAATGTACTTCAACGTGGGTGATACGCGAATTTGAACTGGCAACTCTGAATCGAGTAGTTCATTTAGGCTAAAAAATTATTATTATTAAATGAAATATTTATATTCTTGTGTAAATATCATGCGTCAGATAAAAATTATATTTAGAAAAAATTCTAGAACTAAGGAAATTGTACCACATTTAAAACTATAAAAACTGTATTAAAAGAATGTGTTAAGGAAGTTTCAAATAACATTTTTCTTAGATGTCTAATTTATCAGCGATTCTTCTCATCTTACTTTTGGGAAAAGCACACTTTTAAAAAGTAGTTTGTATTTAAGCAGCTTACCAAATGTTGAGTACGGTTTGGTTTTAATTCACCTAATCTTATCGAATTACTAGATACAAATGCAAATTGATTCAGTGGATAAACCAATAAATTTTATCAAACTTATTATTATATTAATTCAGAGACATTATTACTAAAAAGGATTGATTAAAGACAAATTAATGAAAATTGTAGGGAATAATGTTTGAAATATTATTAATGAGGAGCAGATTTTTGAATAACCTAGTGCCTGTAATAGATTTGGAAACCCAATCTACGTAACTAATTACGAAATGAACAAATTTTTTGTTTACATGAAACCCACAAGATATATTACATTTTGAAGAAATTTTACTCATTGTTTTTCTATTAATATTTCATACATTGTTTTCGTCCATTCAAATTACATTTCTTAATAGTTTAGTTAAAATATTAATTTATTGAGGAAGTTTGTTATTCCTACTAAGTAATCAAATGTAACGCAGCAATAATAAATTAAAAAGAATACAAACCAACAATTACTTACATAAAACGTATTTTGGAACATAAAGTCAGCAAGGCAAAGAAATTTGGTTTAGATGAAAAAAGAGGTTGTTCAATTAAAAGTATAAAACTGAAAGAAAATTCCGTTTGTAGAATATTTAGCAATAACAGCGCTGTTCTGTTTTATTCTTTTGGTTCAAATTTTGAAATATACACGGAAATTACATTTTAAACATATAAACTAACCTAATAAGCCCCATAGAAAGAAGTACTTGGCTCCCTTCGGGAATGCCGGCCTAACAACAAGAACAATCATGATGTCAAGGTTGAGTGTGTAAATCGAAAGGAGTGTGGAAGTCGAGAGATATCGAGGTTAAATCGAGAGCAAGTAGGTGTAAGTCGGGAGGTAATGTGGATAAATTGTGAGATAGCTAGAAAGGATTTTGTTTAAAAATACTAATATCCTCCAAAATGAACTTAACTTTGGAGACCTAAAGTTCCTTTCTTACCTCATTGCTACTCCAGCAACCGAGCTAGCCTTGAGTAGGTTGTAGATATTGTCAGGAAGTAAAGGAAAAACATTGCGTGTGCCGTTGTGAAGGGCTTGGGGATGAGAGTTCGGATCTTAAATGCCCTTAAAAGGGGACAAAATCCTGCAGAAGTAACTAACTTATCTCTACTTCTGAAGATTTTAAAATGAATTACTAGAACAACCTTATCTGTAATTGCTAAATATAAAATTACATTAAAAGTTTAGAGGAATTAAGATCTGGCCAGGATTGTGCCTAGCAGCTTGTTATTTGTTTGTTTTTGTTTTAATTAAATTGTACGGTGCCGAATTGTAGGAGAGCCAAAAATATTATAAATATTTCTGGTTCTCATATTGGAAGATAGGCTGTGGTTTGCCTTGTTAAATTACAAGAAAAAAAAAAAATTATAATAAAGAAATTATAAGTAAAACTATTAATATAATAAAAGAAATTTAACAGCATGTGTTTTGTATTTTTGTAATTTACTAGAGTTATATTATAAAAGGTTATATAATGTATAAAAAAAAAAGATGAAACCGTATTGTTTGATGTTGTAACGAATTGTTGCAGATATCTGTGATAGTTTGTGATGATCTTTTAATTGGATTTCGATTTTATTTTTTATTAATAAATGTTCAGAAGGAGAAATAAAGGTGAAAAATGACAGACGAGAACGTTTAGAGCAAGAGTTATTGTTTAATAGCTTTGCTGTAAATTTATCAATAACATACTTACTAAGTAAAATTAGATTTAATATCTATTGTAAATAATAAGTTTAAAAAATACATGTATGTTAACCGGAATAGATAATATTTTTAAGTAAACTAAAATGAGAAATTTATATTAATATCTATGGTAGCGCACTCAAGTACCGTGTTTGGAAATTTAAAAAATACATTTTTTGGGGGAAAGGGGAGCAAACCTCGTTTATTTTGTAAATGAAATTGACAATCTTGTAAAATACCTCGACTAAATTTTCATTTAGTTTGAACTTTTAGTTTTCTTTTATCTATATAATAACAAAGATCAATGTTTTTCTTGAGATAAAATAAGAAAAAGAATAGGTTTCTTCCCTTGGAAATTGGTACCTTGTGAAAATATGTTCCTTTAGTAATTTGTGTAAGAATTATTTTGAGTGCCATTCTCAGTGCACTATTCCAAAATTTGAAAATTATTATTTTACCTTCAAAAAAGATATAAAAGAAAGAGATAATCTCGTTTACTCAAAATAAATAAATAACACTTTATTGTTTATCAAAATTGATTGAGCCACGGATGTGGTAGTTTATGATCATATTCTGGAATTTGTATTTATCAATTAAAAGAAGATACGTATGGTATTAGATAGTTTAAAGTAAGCTGTTTCAAAACTGACCTTACTTTCAAACCACATCTTCTATTGGTTTTCCTCAAGTTTGGATAAAATTTTTGAATGAGTGGTACTTGAAAACAGTAATTTTATACTTTAAAAAAAAAGAAAGAAAGAAAATAAACAAAAATTTCTCAAGTAATAAATACAACCAGGTTAATGTTTACAAAGAAAGAGATGTAATAAACAATTTATTTTACTTTAGTTTAGTTTGAGCGGACAACTGTTAATATTGCTTAATTTCCAGCGGTATCCTCTATGGAGGATTTACAAAATGCATATCATAGTTTGTAAAGCAAATCTAAAGTGAAAAAATAAATGCTTTAAAACGTTAAAATTGCTCGTTAATTATCATATCTTTTCTATTTTCTACGTTTCTTACTACCATAAGAGAAAACTGTCTTGCGTTATGTCTCTGATTGCAAAGGGCATATTTAGTGAAAATATATGTGTTGAGAATTTCTGAGACCTCCCCCCCCATCTGAAATTCTTCTATCCCACAAACTGAACACCAGAATTTCTTATCGAAATTACATCGAATTCTATTGTTCTCAACTTCTTCTATTATTGTTCTTTAGTTCTCAACTAGTCATCGTAGTGCCATCCATCCTTCGGCACCCTCGCATAGCGCCCGGATCGGACTGAGCTGAAGAAAACAACCCCATTAATATTAGAGCTCCTGGGTAATGATTAGGACTTTCAGACCATTATTCCTTTTACGCTTTCATTCTCCATTGTTAAATGAATAATTAGAAGTTATCTTGATCTTAAATTTAAAATTATAAAATTTTCCTTGGTTTAGTCTAAATTGTTGTAAAAAGTTTATACTAACTGTATTTTTGTTTATGTCAGGTAGCGTGAAATGTGCAATTGTATTCAGTTTATATCACTGTTATATTATAGTTCATTTAATTGAGCTGTTGCATTTTCCTTTTATCATTCCACATTATTTATGTTGATGTATGATTGCTACCTACATAACATAACTTAGTAGCAAAGGTAACAGTAGCAGGTTTTTCGTTTTCTTTTTTCCCATGCATTCTTATCCGCTCATCTTAACCTTTCTAATTAACACTGTTATGAAGGTTACAATGTTTTGTACATTATACTTCGTTTATTTATTTGTTTGTATATATTTTTCATTGAAATAAATATTTATTCTACTCTAACGAAACAGTTCATAAAGTTTCCAACATTGAAGGAAGTTGTCATTTAGAAATAATAAGAAGTGTGACGAAGAAAGTAGGATGAGGGTAAAATCAGGTTTAAAAAAAAAAAAAGAAAGAAAATTAAAGATGTAAGTAAAATTAAAAATTATTATTTTATTAAGATAAGAAATCAACTTGGGCCGCGTCAACATCGGAATTGATGGAGTACTCGTGTATGTAAGTTATCCATGTTTTGAGTATTGATAAAAAAATTCAATGTACGAGAAAAAATAATGGTTGTAGTTGTTGCGAATAACCATGGACTTGGGCAGGTCTGTAAATCGTAAGATAATGTTCCAAAAAGTATCGTTATAGGTGAACAGTTTCCCACCATTTCTTATAAGTTGCCCTTTTGCGTAGTACAAACTACTCGTATATGATTGTATGAAACTAAGATGTAATGATTTCTTAATAACTGTAACAGGAAGTATGCCTGGTGGAAGGTGAATTCGCTCCAGGTAGCAGTCGCAGTCTAGATCAGATTAGTAGCAGTAGTAGAAGCTCAACACCATTTCATTATCCAACTCTCGCCGGACTGGCATCACTGTATGGCGAAACTGTGGCAAATTTATTGAGGGTCCAAGGAATAGAGGTGACTGGAGTACGGTGTAGTGTCTGTTTGGCCGGCTTTCCCGCACCCTGGTTGCTAGATCAGCACATCCGGCTGCAGCATCCGGGGCACCCCATCAGTCCGCATGCGGCGGAGCCAATGACCGATGATAAACCGTTCAGGTACACACTTTTTCCCTAGAGATTCCTCAACAGTTCCATCTTCATGTATTATTTATTTCAACATTTTGGTATTGCGACTGTTCTCTTCTGAATTTCTAATATACACTGTTAATACCAAAAGTTATGCGAAGATAATGAATTCTGAGGAAGACAATATGCTCTTTTTTCAAGGCAATATGTTCAATGATTGGTGCAACTGGAGTGATCTTTGTTTGACATGTGTTGCACTTACAAGTTATTCTTTAAGACAATCTGAGTATAGTTGTGAATCCAAATCGAACAGATAGTTCATTTCAAATTAAAAAAAATAAATAAGAGCATATTTATCACGAAGGAAATAATATACAAATTATGGAATAAAATATTTTAATTAACAAAGTTTAAATTAAATCTACCGAATTCCAAATACAAATGATCGCCCTTACCAGCGATCGGTCACAATACCTTTCCAATTTACATATTGCTATTCCGTTATTATAGGTGTTAAAGAGATTCAAACATATTTATAGAATCAGGCAAACGTACGAAGAATTTAATTTTGCAACACAGTATATTTAGAAAAATTGTATATTTATTTCATTGTCAGATTGTGTAAGATAATTTAATCCAGAAATCTAATCCTCAAAATGAAATTATTCGAGCATCCCCAAAGCAAGTAGCATTTAATAATTATCAAAGTCAATCATATGTCTGAGGGATTTTCCATGGATTGTCTGAACTTTATTACTGTATCAGGTCCAGGCTCCAAGCAGAGAAAATGAACATTAACATCAAATTGATGACCAGCTTGATGAATTCTTTTCTTTTGTCACTTCCAGATGATTGAGGGAAAGATAGGCTCTTTTTTTGAAGTGCAGCTCGACCTGTACTTTGAGAGAAGATCAATTGTTAATTGATTGGAGTAATGCCGGAACACTTGACGCTAGTCCAAGAACTAACAATGAGAACAAAGCAAGGCGTAACTGAGACAGCGGAACTTAACACAACCTTCTGACAAATTAAAAACAATATTATAGAAGTAAATAGCATCAATAGTAAACTTTGTGCCGGGTTTGGCCAGACCAACTATTTTGGCCGATTTTGCGATATCAGTAGTTTGACTGCACATTTGTTTTGAATGAAAATATGTCTCCTCATTTGAGATAAAATCTTTGAACTTGATTTAAATTCTAATTGTACGGCTTTAATGTTTCTTTCTCGTGTTCAGTATGATTGTGGAAGAATATAAGAATTATTGATTGCAAGTCTTATAGATTGAAAGGAATATTCCACAGAGGAAGCAATTTTAAACCACTGCAAAGTAAAATCCCACTAGATTTTAGTGCTACTTTTTTTTCCTTTCACTTTCCTTTGTGATAAATTAATTTGAAAAATGATGAAGGTTTTTTTCATTTAGACAAGTTCATGTTCTGTGTTAAACAATAGCATTAAACAAATTTCTAAGCGTCCACAAATTTTTCATTTTACGAATCGAAAAATGGTAACGGTAAATAACCTCAGTTTTTTCTTCTTCACCTGTACTAAGAACCGCAAACAATCCTCTTTCTGATGTGGCTGTGGATTACCCTAGATCCGCGCGTATGATCATTCTTAGTGCGCTACTGATGATAATCTAATAATCTAATTGAATGATTATTTAGGTGCGACCAGTGTGGCCAGAGCTACAGATATAGATCAGCGTATTTAAAGCACCGAGAGCAGAACCATCGAGCTAGGCTGCCAGCAGATAAGTTGTTCACTTGTGACGTCTGTGGAATGCAGTTCAGGTAAATTTATTGCATTTATTTTATCAACGTAGTGCTGCATAAGTGTATGTAAGTTAAATTGCTTAGTTAATAAAAATGGATTCCTTTTCTGCCACTTGCATCTTTTTTATGGTTTCTGCAGTACTCAGTCTATCAAAGCGATTATTTTCATATTCTCCTGGTCACAAACTCCTTTGACACGATCATCTTATTCATCTCTATATTATTGTTTCTTTCCTGTCGGATACATGACAACACTTCTAGTTTGGGAGAACGCCTACAGCAAGTAGATCATGTAGTGTTTATTTTATATACATATGTATTCTTTTTTAGATATCTGAAGTCTTTCAAGAAACATCGTCTGAATCACACTTTGGAAAGGTTGCATACAAGTCCCAGACGAACCATTGATCGAGATGAAAATCAGGATGAAGTTACCAGTACAAACGAAGCGGTCGGACGTAGCGGTGGCAACGCTGAACGAGTTGGTCGTACGGGAGGTGCATCAGACCAGGATGATACCATCGATTCAGCCGCAGAAACAACCACCGAAACACCGTCGGGCGAGTCTTCATTAATTTCCCTTTTACGATTAAATGAAAGAGCCAGGCCGCCGCGTTCGTTTGCCTGTCCGTTTTGTGGAAAATGTGTGCGCAGCAAGGAGAACCTCAAGTTGCACGTTAGAAAGCATACCGGCGAACGTCCATTCGCATGCTTGTTTTGTGGTCGAGCTTTTGGCGGTAAATCCGATCTCACAAGACATCTGCGTATACATACCGGTGAACGGCCATATCATTGTGAAATGTGTGGTAAATGCTTCGCCCGGGCGGACTATCTGTCCAAGCATCTGACCACGCACATACATCAAGGGCAACATCGATAGAGTCGACCTCAGTGCGCCACCTGTGTCCAACGTTTTTACTTTGTTTTTAAGATGCAAAAGGAAATCGACCTTCACTCAGATGTTTTCACTCTCTCGTAATAATCATTTTAATTAAATTCTCTTATTCCATTTAACATAAATATTTAATTAATGTTTAAAAGGAAAACTCGAGCTAAATTTTCTGTGGCCATTTTAAGCTTATCTGTCGTAATATCTCCTTTACAAAGCAATAAGTGTTGATATATTCTTGCCATTTTGCATGTGAACATTTTAATACTTAACTAATTGTCATAAAATAGTATATTAGACATTCAACTAATTTTCTTCTCAATGCATAATTAAATGAAACATTGTAAAAGAAAAGACGATGTAAATTAGAACACTCATGCAGCAGTCACTTACTGCAATTATCTATGTTTTGGATTGATTCAATCTTCTGGTTGTTAGAAACTTAATGAAAGGGGACATTTTAAGGTTGGATAACTCAGTAAGCTGGGAGCAGTTATTCCAGTTCTATTCATCTGTAGGCACAGGTCCTTGGCAAGCAATAAGTAAATTGTGTTAAGGTGATAATATTGAGTGCTGTTTGTAATGTTAAGCTGGGATATACAGAGGAAATCCTGAATTAGTGGGTAGTCCACTTCCCTCCACCGCATTTGCCTCTCGCAAACACTACAAAAGAGTCCTGGGTTGTCTGAAAGACTAACACTCCTAAAAGAAATGGGCATGTTGAAGCGGCCTCTACATTATAGGCGCCTGCCCCGAATCAGAACAGTGAAAGCCATGATCTCACGTACACTAGTGCGCTGGCCAGCGTGGAAATAGAAATCCCGCTTGGAATTGTCACCTTTTAAGTTTTCTTAGAGTTGTTTCAACAGTACCGTGCGACCATTCGGATTATTCAACATTTCTTAAAATTGAGGACCACTTCCAACTGCGAAAACACTTGATAAACGGAGTTTTGCTTCCTTTTTGGCACATTTTTTTACAAAATTAGCCCATACAAATGCCATATTTTGTGACTTTGTGCTAAAGAGACCCGTCACTTTGGTACTAAATCCTTCATAGTTCATTTATTACAATGAGGGTTACTAAGATGACAAGGTGGATGCTGTTCTTGTTGTCTCTTGCGGGAATATCCGCAGGATCGCCTAGGTCACTAAAGAAAGGACCATTCCCTCTCCTTTTTATGTTCTAGCATCTCGAAAAATTGTAATTTAAAACAGTTCATAATTGCTAATGATATGCTGAAATGAGTGGATAATTGTCCAAAATCGGCACCTATTTGCACATTATTTTAAAACAATATTTATGCACTTAAAGTATCAAAAGAAAGAGATTCAAAATTGGTTTTCCTTGAAAACTTATTATTGCCAAACTGAAGTAAAATGAAAAACAGAGTTGCAATGAATTAGGAAGTTATGGTTGAACCAGAGAGTGCAAACATTTGTTAAAAATAGCAATTGATGGACTTGGCGCGCTTTACCGTTCAAGCAAAAGAATGTAAATGATTTCCTAATCGAGGCTTAATTTAGATTGTAGGTTTGTCTCACACATATATTATGTAATAAAGGGGTGTGCGATTGCCTGATTTTATTATACTAATTTTAGTTTCATTTTTTAATTTTTTCTTCCAATTAGAAAGCCAAAATAAATAAATAAATGAATTGAAAATTTTAGGTAAAATTGGGGAGAATAATATTAAATAATTTAATAAAGGAAACGGAGGGTTTTGTACCAAACAAACAAACATGATAGGGGAAGCGTGATGTAAATTCAGTGACAATCACTCGGTGATCTTAGTACAATTGTAGCGATTTGAGTCGAAAAATATGAATGTGATATGGCAAGGAGTGGAGGTATTTATGATGAAATACGTGTGATTTATTAGCCCAATTTTTATATAGCACAATTTTAACTAAATTAATTGAATAACAAGAAAATTAAAATTTACATTTTTTGATTGAGCTGGTAATGTACTATTCAAACTCAAAAATAATTTTTACCTTAAATATGTTTTTATTTAGAAAAAGAAAGTCCAGTTGTAAATAAATTTCAAAACCATTAGAAGGCTTCACATGCATTTAAAAAGAGGAAATTTTATTTGCCTCACACCAAATTTGAAATAAATACACACTGGATGATAGTGCGGCTTGAAAAAATCAAAAGAATGAGTCCAACCTATGAAAAACTACTTTTTCTATGCATCTTTAAGTGGTTGCCGAAAATAAAACGGGATGGAGTTTACCTTGAAATGGAGATGAAAGAGTTGAAGGGCTACTACAACGTCGGGGGACAGAAAAGTAACTTCAACAAAACGGAAAACGTGATTATTGACAAACCAGATGAAGTTGAAAGCTTAGCAAAAGTGTGGAACGGGTAGAGCGAAGAATGAGGATGTGAAGAAGAAGATGCAGATTAACGGGATTATTGATGCAAAGGAAACTGTTAAAAGAAAGGTTTGAGGGTTAGGTATGAAAACCTCAAAAGCGTACGGTAAGAAGATTGAGAAAAATGTTTTTCCCTAAGAAGGTATCAGAAATTGGGAAGCGATTCTGTTTTGGTTTTACATCAAGACCTCCCTTCGCGAAATTGTAAAGAACGTTCATACATCAAGACCTTCCTTCGCGAAATTGTAAAGGAACATTCATACCCAGAAAACCGCTTTGTTCCTCCGCATTAGATAAGGTCCATATTACGTATCCATACATTGCATGATTTATGCAAGTTTTCCGTTTGTAGCTAGACAGCTTTTCTTGAGGCCGTTCAAGCCATTTTGACGTTTTTTTCACAAGAGATCGCTAAAAGCCATTCGAGAATTTCGAATCGTGATGGAAGTCTCATTAACTGCTGGTTCGGTCATATACTTGTTCTTTTCTTCATTGAGTGCATACAGCAAAATCTTGAAGATTTCTTTCATTGCTCTGGTACATCTTAACACCATGTCAATATAATCAGTTTAGGTCCAACATCAGGAATCTGAAGTTTAATGGCGATTCAATGTGGTGGCTTTTGCTGTCACAATTACATCAACGTTTTAAGCTTAAAGAAATAAAATTCCCTAAAGGCATTTTACAGCCTTTATTTGTTAAGGCTAATGCACATTCAACTTTAACAACATCGGAGACGAGAAGAAAAAAAGTAAAGATAAAGTAAGGAAAATGCATCAACCTTAATCAATGCGAAATTTTTAAGTGCCGAGGCGAAGAGGTATGTACGGAACATTGCTTGACAACCGTTGTTTCTTTAGGTATTAAAATATCTCTCGCAAATAGTCAGAAAGGTTTTGGGCGTTAAATGTTCGAGAGAATCTTTGAATTTTAAATTTTTTAATAAAAAAAAAAAAGCAGAAAAAAAATAGAAACAGTTGTAAAGTATTGCTTGGGACGCATATCAAAATAATAGCCTGTGTAGCCATGGTTCAGTGATCTGCCCAAATTACTGAAGGACTTGGGGTGTTTTTAAAATTTATCATAAAAAAGTCAAAATTTCAAAGATGAATTCTTTTTTCTCTTCTAACAAAAATTTAAATAAACTAACTCATTCAGAAAACATTCTACCTCAGAATTAGTAAAATTGTAAATTAATAATAGCAACATCTGAAGGAGAACAAATAGATGTTGAATCGGGTTTTTGTTTTGTTAAAGAACAGATCTATGATATGTGGTACAAAACTAAACGGCCAATGAGGAAAAATATTTGAAATGAATAAATATATTATCAGCTCAATTTATATAAAAATTATTCACAAAAATTAGGAAAATTATAAAAAGTTAACCACAATATCCTCATGTCCACTTTGATCACGGAGTTACAAATAAAGATTACCTCTTAAGGGAAAAACAAGCTGCCTGGTTTATCCGAAAAGAAAAAACAAATTTTTATAATTCAAGTCTACCTCACTTAACTAAAAAATATCTGATTTTTTTCATTCCTGACTTTTGAAAGTTGAAAAGTTAACAAAATAAAATAGCCTTCAAAAAGATAACCATATAAACCTCAAGATAACCTCAAATCGTTAAAAATTAAATATATAGGAAAAAATGTATCAGGCATTGCAGTAATAAGTAACGTAAACTGTCGTATTGTTTACGTGTTTTTTGTTTTGTGTTAAAGGGTGCAAAGTGAAGATTATGTTATGTAACGGCAGGTATAAGTGTGAAACTCTCAACCCATCATTAGCTGCCGTGGTACCTTTCTATAATGTGGTGCAAATTCAGCAAAGAGTCTTCTCATTTCGGTATGAAAGTGATCCAAGCTAAATCGACCAGTATGGAAACTAGCTGCCGGGAAAAAGTGTTATACCAAAGAAGGGGCCTTGGTAGTTCAAGTAGACAGTATCCAACTCTTCATTTGGTGTTAAAAGTATTGGGAGTTTATTGTTATATTAGTAAACGTAACATTCTTGAACCTAATAAACCACATCAGATTCTTTCTCATCCTTCTTTCTATTTTGATAACATTCTTCCCATACTCGATTGTTCCAATAATATTCCAGAACATCAATTAGGTGACAATAACCCACATGCATGGATACGATGATGTGGACACAATCTCATCCTCCGTGGTACAGAAGGTGTATTACTCGGGTGCCTTCCTCAATGTGAAGCAAGCCCACGATCGGGTGTGATCGGAGTTGCTCTGGCAACTCAAGGGCACACGTTCCGATCTTGAGTACTATTTTTCTGACCGCTATTTTCAATTTCAAACTGTAGTTAGCATCTTGGGACCATCATCTCATATAGAATACCAACAGACGTACCAACCCATCCAGTAACTATCCTTGTAACCTATATATATGATTCAGCTATACTGTCTCTCCTAATCTTGATCCATCCTGGATATAATTATGACATAGTCCCTATCGTTATCCGTTATCTTGGGCTTTATATAATGTATAGAAGAAAGAGTGACTTGGAACCTGCACACATACACACACACACGACTTGTACGAACTGAAGTAGTAAACATGCCCTATCGAATACACGGCCAAAGATCCTATCTCTCACTTAACAAATGTCTGATCTAAACTTCTCTAAATCTGTTACTTTCCCAATGTCTCCGAAAACTGCATTGTTCATGTTGGAGCGATCTACATTGTTTATTATTGCAATCCCAACAGATATCATCTCTTCCATAATTCAATTGACTACATTTCGACATATATGTTTGTTTTTAATACTAGTGTAAGATTTATTCATTCATTTTAATTTCTATTATAAACAAAGTGAGAGGAAAAAGTGAAAATTATCATAGAAAAAGTACTAGGTAATGTTCACGATATCGTAACAGTTCTTGACAAAACCTTAACCTTTCATAACTGAATTTTAAAACCGATCATGGGGTTTGATGCCCAATTTTACTACGAAACTGCTTTCTTTCTCATCAATTTATCACCTAGAGATGGGATTATCTGTTTACTTGGTTTTAGTTTTGAGACAGGAAAGAGGCTCTTGGCTGTCATACGAAACACCCGGCATCAAGATCGCCCTCACCGTCAAAGAAGGAAAAAGGGAATTCTCAGTTATACCTGTTGGGACATTTATATATATTTACTTTTAAGTTGTAGTGAGAAGCGTGCGATCTATTTTCCGTTACACAGAAAATAGATGAAAAATCTAGTCAAATTTAAAAAAGAGATATATAAATAAATTGTATAATATGAATTTTGATTCAGTTTTATATAATGGTTTTTCTTAAAATTGTTTGACTTGTAAAAAGTGGAAATTTAAAAAAAAAAAAAATAGTTAACGGTAAATGGAAACTGTTCCGTAAATTATATAAAGAAATAAATAATTAAATCAATTATGTATATAACATATAAATAATAATGTTAAGGAATATTGTTAAAGTAATAATTTATTTTTCTGTGGGTTCTAAAAAGAATAATGAAATGTTTGTTTTCTCTTGTTTTGTTGGAAAACATAAATTTGGGATGTGAAGTTTTTAGGAATTTGGAACAGAATATATAAAATTAGCAGGAAAATGAGTTAGGAAAAGCTATCCTAGCAGTTAATTACAAAAAATAATTCTTATATTAATGGATCTTTTTTTTTTTAATCTTCTATTTTAGTTACTTATTCTGTCACTGTTGTGAAAATCTGTAAACAAGATTTACAATTAGTTTAGTATTGTGATAACTATAGACAGTATACCAAGTAATTAAAAGGACGATTGTGGGAAAATCTATTGTTGCTATGGAAGCAGGGAATGATTGATATTTTGCTTAAGTATTTTCAGCGACACATTGATTCATTCAATGTGGAAAAAAAAAAAAAAAAAAAAAACTTTTGAGGTGAAAGGAGGACAACTTTGATAAAAGTAATCATGACAAAGACTCTCTTCCGAGGTGGTGTTCAAAGTGGTATAATTTGTAGAAGAGTGTGTATGAATGATGTCATAAGGTCTATTCTCTCAAGGTGATTATGTTTTGTTACTTTAACGTCCATGATTCACCATTGATTGGTTTGGGAAGAATTTGAATTTAATTGGAACGCCCTTATTTGCATTAACATTTCGCTTGCCCATTTATTTCAATAATGAATCGGTACGAAAGGTTATCTTATACCCAATTTTGTGTTGAAGAGAAGAAAAATTCATTTATGGATCTCAATTTTTTATTTCATAATTAGAATATTTAATAATTTCTAACTTATTTTTAATGAACTCAAATTTATCAGAAAATTTTGAGTTTTCGGCGTTCAACCAAAATACTATTTTATATTTTAAAACTTTTTTTGTGCTGATTATTCTTTAAATCACTTAACTGATATCCAGTCATTCATAATGCCTCCAAAAGGTAGGGAAAATATTTTATTTCGTCAGGTTAACCTTTATTTTTTAACATTTAAATTCCTGTTTAAAATTTGTGTTTACTCCTGACTCCTCTGATCTATAACATAAAAGTTTTAAACTAGTTCCAGCGTGGTTAGGAATTTGTTGGAACATCTTTCATTATATTTACCCACAAACACTCCGAAAGAAGCTTTCAGTACAGCCTAGGTAGTTTTTCGACTATCTTTCCAAGCTTTCTACGTGTTCAGATGTTTTTCGAGTGAATAGTAAGGGCCTCTGAACAAACGGCTAGTTTTGCTGGAGGCAGAAATCAACCTAGGTTACTTTTTAATATCAGTAGAATGTTATCATTTACTTCACATAGGAGGTACCTGAGGCTTTCTTTCAATTCGGCAAGCTTGCAGAAAAGAGAGTTACTTTGTCTGCCTAAAGTTGGCTTTGAAGTCTTTCTATGTAAGTGTTGGTCATGTTCACCTTCTCGAAAAAGTCACTCCCTCTTCTGTCTTCATCTACAGTTCCACTTTCGCTGTCAACATTATTCTTCTTTTTAACTCAGTTTTAAGTGTACAAGGTGACGGTTTGCAAATTTTGTTCACCATTTTATCGGTCCACTCCTTTTCCTTTACATTGGAATATCTGGGAATGGTACAGCTACTCTAGGAGGCAATAGGAAGTGGATGTAAAAGCCGAAGGGAATTCATTTCCAGGCTATTCAAGGCCTTTAATATTCAGGTGAGTAAACCAGCTGAAATTCTATGCCAAAGTTCACGATCTGAGAGAAGTTATTAAAGTGGTCGGAAATCGCAAATAGTAATGACCCTCTCTTGAGGTAATAAAAGAGAGGCAACCAAAAATCTTCACTTGTTTTCCTGAGCGTTGACAACCTCCATTACAATAATCTTGACGGTCAACTGTTCGTAGTACATCAATCAGTTCCCGGCTTCGTATCTTTAATTTTGGTTTATAAACTTTTTGTTCTTTCATTTATTCAAATTAATTTTCTTATCTGTTTTATCGTTGATGAATTTAAAAAATAATTAATATAATTGTTTAAACATAAAATTGTAATAATGGTAATGTGATATTAATTGTATTTAGCGGCAACTGAATTGTGATAGATCGAATTTGGGGAAAAAATAAACAATTGAATAGTATTAAAAAAAAAGAACAGAAATTATAAAAAATATATGACAACTTATAAAAATTGATTTTTGCTGTGGATTTTGATAGAATTGCTGTGATTATCAACTTTGCTTTCATATTTTTTATTTTGATTTTTTCTTCATTATATTCTTTTACTTTTTTAACATTTGGTTCTTTCGATTAAGGGAGCGCAGAGAAGGAATGTGCGTGCGAATATGTAAAATGTATCCAATGTGATAAACAAAATAATAAATTTTACTAATATTTAATTTTTAAAGAAATTCTTAAAAATGAGAGAAAATAAAGGGATTCTAAAGAGTGCATTAAATAGTGTGATACATAGATTTATAAGGCTAATTTTATAGATGGAATTGGTGATTTGTTTATTCAAATTAAAACCTACGATGAGCTCCCTAATTTTATTTGGTGTCATGGGGTTTGGGCTTTTTTGTTTGTTTGTGATTATTACATACTAGGTACCAGGTTGTTGCAAAGGTTTTGTGGAAAAAAAAAGTTTTATTTAAGTGTAATATTCAAAACTGCTTTGTTCACGTGAATGACGAATCTCTAAGTCAGGTGGTTAACGGCATTGGAGTGTTTATTTTATTTGGGTAGGTTGGTCGGTATTCCTCGATTGTTATGCTCCCATTATTCCAGACAGTATCCTACGGTTCGAAATACTGGCAGCAAAACCGCTTTGAATATACAATACTAGTTTGAATAACATTATATTAATACTATTTCCATACCATTTAGATTGGCAACGTTACTGAAAGCCAAATTGTCATTGCTTTTTCTCAACCAGCTCGGCAATCTGGAAAAGGTTTTTGTTATCTCTAACTTCACCTTTTCCATCTGAGTTTATTTGCAGTCAGTCAGTTTTTGAGAACTTTGTATTAATGGTTCTGAAGCTGCAGTTTTCTATCGTAAAAACTTTTGTAACAACCTTACTTAACAGCGGAATGAGCTGTATCATTAAATAATAATAAGTTTAATGTGTGATTAACTCTGCAATGCTTAGTTGTGTCCCATGGCTGCCAAAATACTTCACTGGATCTCTTCACTGGACACTTTACAAAAATATTTACTTAGATTATAAATTGTATGTTTATGTAGGCAAAATAAATAAATTTTTAAATTGTACTTTGATGTTAAAGTAATAACAAAGGAATCTTTAATCGCTGTTCCAATCCACACTCTCTCTGTTATGCATTGTGGAAACTTTTGTTAAAACAAAAAAAAAGTCCATTCTAAATTTTTCTTGCTGTGTAGAAAAAAAAAATGGCCAAAAGAAAATTTTCAAACCAGCAAAAATTTCGCATCTGTGAATAAATAATGTTGAAACACAGTTAAATAAAATGCTATGATGTACATTATACCCTTCGCCAAGGGCTTTTTTATATTTCAAACAAATTTTGGCTTACTATTTTCGTTTGTAATATTTGAAGACTGTAAACACCAAAATTGTGGGTAATAATAAATTAATTATTTAAACAATAGGAAATAGATTTTTTAATGTTTGCATAGGAAGAAATTGTTGTTAAATTGTGAGCGCACCAGATTCCAACACTGATGTATTTTTTTTTTAGTTTTATTTGTGAACTAGGCCAAAAAATTACTGAGTTGTCAGCGTTTGAAAAAAATAAAACCCGAAACTTAAGATTGGATTTTCAATGTTGGATGTTCAATGTTCGATGATTTTATTTTACAAAAGTGATTTTCTTAAATTTTGACCATCATCATCCTTTTTCAGAGGTTTGGTTTATCTTGGGAAACACGCAGAGAATTTTACTTCCATTTAAAAAAACATGTGACTCGCACTTTACTGTCTTGATCGTTACAGTTACTGCAGCATAATACGAATTTTCGATTACATATAACCAAGATCAGATTATTTCACACTTTCAAGCACGAAGCCTCAATGCTTGACAATGGCCAAAATCCAATTAATGAGACTCCTGGATTTTAAGGAGGGTGTGGCATAAACGAAATCCTCTGCAACCTCCGTTATTAACTGTCTGTTAACAATCGCATCTGTAAATTAGTTGTGCGATAATGAATTTCTGGCTGGAGTTTGGCTCTGGGTTTGCCATACCCAAGTAGTGATTATTTTATTTAAATGAATAGAAACGGCGATTCGATTGTACGAATATAGTAAACCTTTGTTTTCAATTTAATGAACAATATATACCTTTTATACAAAGAATACAATTACGCAGTAAGAATAATTAGTATTTCCCACCTGATAATTTGGCTTAAACTTTGACTAAACACAAAGAACACGCGACTTTAAAAGAGCACCTAATGGTACAAAAGTTGCATTTCTTTCTTCTCAAATGTTTATAGAACTACCTAAAAAAAAAATTATTTACGAAAATATTTTGCGACAGTATAAAGCCTTGGAGCTTATTACAATAAAAGTTGCGAATGATAACCACTTAGTTAAGTCAAGATTTCCAACAACAAAGTTCATGAGCATGAACATTCGGATCAATTGAGTGAAGTGCGAGACAGGAACTTCTTACTAATGGAAGTTAAGTTCCTCTAGTATCTACTAGAAAATAAAATCATGGAAAAGGAAAGTTTTTGAAAGAAAACAGTGTAACCAACATTTTGGTGCTACCATTAAATCAATTTAAATGTAATATTTTTAGTTTTTGTTTACATTACTAAATTGATAACACCCCATCCATATTTTTTTTTGTAGATAAAATAAATTGCAATTTTGTTGTGATATTCAAATAATTAAAAATAAATCGATGTTTCTTAAATAATTGTCGTAAAAAATGGGGGAAAAATAAAAAAAAAATATTAAAAATAAGAAAAATAACAATAAAAAATTTTTATGATAGAATTCTTTTTATTAATGTGTATATTGTATAGTAGAGTAAATTAGGAGTAATACAAGAATTATTAATATAACTTAAAAACAAATACTTTTATTTGTTCAATTTTTCAGTTTTCTTTTGTTTCTTTTTATGATGAATTAGGTAAACAAATTCACTTTTAATGTAATTAATTGTAATTATATATATGATATATTTAAATGTTTAAAATGTGGAGGTTATAATTAATGAAAAAAAAAGAGAGAGGATTTAAATAATTAAGAAAATAAAAGTAATATTTGCTGGGGTGCGGCGATGTTAGACTGGTCAAAGAGCAGGCTGTGGATTTGTATTTTTTATATTGAATTTATAAAAATAATTGATATAAACAAAAATATATTAAGAATTATGTGATCAAATAAATTAAAAAATTAACTAATAAAAATATTTAAAAAAATTATAGGTAATTTTAATAAAATGTTTAGAAATTTCTTTTTTTTTTTTTCTTTTTTTTATTAATTTAAGAATTGGGCGAAACATTGTGCAGCATCACGCTATTATTGTAAATGTATCATATAAATTGTTCAACAAAAAATAGATGAATGTTATTGGTCGTGATTCAAAAAAAATAGCTTTGCGCAGATGCCTTGATCCCAAACATTCCAGTTATAATATCAATAACTGTGTGAACGTTCACATCTCCTTTCTCTTACTCCAAAAAAAGATGAACAAATGCACAAATGTAAGTGTATGTGACCGTATTCTGCGAATTATCAGCCAACTCGGAATTGTAGTCACATATTTTATTCATAAGAGCAAGATGTAGGTGGCAAAACCGCTGATTGGACGGGTGCTTAAGTACTCCCTCCTCCTTAAAAAGTTTCAAGCTAAACGTCTAAATCGTTGCTTGAGTATGTGTAGTACACCTAATGTAAAGATATCAACTAAATGGTTTTCGAAAAATCCGTGGAAAAAAAAGTCTAGTCATTCTATTTTCAACAAATTCTGGATTTCAGCAACTCATTCAATCCTGGCTTAAATTATGTTATGGAAGAACCATACATTTCGCCAAAATGGCGTTTTAGATGGAAGTCTACTGCTCCCAGTTATTGGGACCCTGAGAAATTCCTTGAAAACGTTTGATTTAGAACTTTACATACGTAATCTGTGTACAAAGTTCAAAAAAAATTGGAGAAATTTTCGAAAAATATAAATTTTCGAGAAAACTTCATATACGAAAAAAAAACATTCACTCCAACAGCAGTAAATACCCATAGTTTTAAACCAATCCGCAATTCTCAGGATTGAGACCCGTACTTCCTGGGAAAACTCAATACGGAAAATTTGATAGAAAGCAATACTTCCAGTAAGAGGAAGTAAACAATCCAGTAAGTCCTTTAGAAATTGAAAGATTTATGGGCAGTCAGCATTTAACTAAACCCTTTTAATCTGAAACCTGAAATGAACAGAAAGGGGATTCTACAGCATGAGGGATCAAATGAGGACTCCGCGCTCGCATCCTGATGCTACGTTATTCTTAAATACCTCCTAAGGAATTCTAAGATTTTGAAAGGTTTTAGTCAGGACATTATTGCTTACTCCAACAAGCAAATTCCCAAATTCTCTAGATCTCTGAACATGATGTAGAGACCCTAAATTATTTTGCCTCCGCTTCAGGCTCTTTTATGGCGCTTTTTTCAAACATCGTAATCCACATCTGTCAAATGCTGTGTCATTCTATGACTATCGTGTTTTCAGGACATAATCTGTGCCTCATCGCTATTTCCAAGGTAATTTGGAAGTACTCCAGGGCAAAAAAAAAAAAAAAACTTGGGCTCGCTACAATTTCAGCTTTTAAAAATTCCTGATAAGATATTCTACAATTTCAAGTGAGAAAGCTTGCCAAGGGGCAGTTTTCCATTCAACTGCTTCTGGTTCTTCCAAAGATTGAAGGAAAACTTCACCCAATTTTGGCTAAGATACATATTAATGTGTATTAATTTTCTGTTTGTATGGAACATTTACAATTTAATTTATGTAATACAATGAGAAAACACTTTTGCTGTAACCATCAGTTTTATTCTCGATTTTCAAGATTTAATATAGTATTTTTTGTTTTAAAAAATCCTTCCGAGTAGTGACTGCACTCTGGACTTGCTGGGTGCGAGTGTTGATAACCAAAATTGGAATTTGCGGCAGATTGTTGTTTATCTTGGCAGATTCAGTTAATACTTAAATAAAAATTGCAATTTTCCCAGCCCGTTAATAGTTTTAACACTTACATTGATTGTAAATAGTAAATTAAAAACGTCTCTCTATAGTTCGTTCGCATAAAAGATGAATAAAGAGAATTAAAAAAATATAAATATTAATGAAAAAGTTATTCCTGCCACATGTAAGAAAAATGTTTAAAAATAATTGTATGAAGAAAATAAAAACAAAAAAGGTGAATTCTGTTTCCTTCCTGTTTTCTAGCGAAACTTTTAAATGCAATAATCTTTTCTTTAATATGTAATTATTATTATTGCAGCGTTTGAAACCACTACATTTAAAAGAAAATTCACTGCCATTGTATAAGTAATGCGAGAGAAGCAAAAAAACTTGTATCTTAATTGTAACATTGGTTTTATTAGAGCAGGAGGAGGATAATAACTGTTACATATAGTTTTCTTTATTCATTTCTCTATTTTCAACAAATTTATCAAAACAAAAAAGTGCCCCGATATTAGGAAATTAAAAAGAAAAAATAAATACAATAAATTGGGATAGAAATAGTTTAAATAAAATGCCGAATGAAGTTAGTTAAAACTTGAGGTGAAAGACTATTTTCTTTTGACGAAGGTGTTTGGACGGAATTTTGTGTATGTGTGTGTGTGTAAATCGAAAACTCGAAGAATTAGAAAACGAGAAATTAACAGATAGTGTGTGTTTGTGATACATGCTAGGTTGTATAAAAATAATTTTGGAAAAAATACTTGGGCGGGGAACATTGTACGTTTGGGGCATAAATAAGGGCACCAGTTCAATTATTATTCTTATTTTGGAGTAATGAATAAATTAGAAAAAAGAAAATATTTAACACTTAAAGAACCATTCAAAGGACCATTGCCCTCTAAATTACTCAATAAAAAATTGTATTTCTTTTATTTTTGATGGGGCAACATTCTTTAATACGGTCTTTAGACTATCAGTAATCATGATAATACTTATTTGATAATATTGGTGCATGGAAAAAATAGTCGAGTTCTCATACCGCTAACTAGCCATTGCAACACAGACAGAGATCGTGGGGATAGAAGAGATCGTGTGGCATCGTACAGAGGCTGGCTGGCCTGGAACAACTGTTTGTAGGGTAACCTGAGGAAAAGTCCATAGTTTCTATAAAGGCAGAGTAGGTCGGCACGGGCACTCAGTCTGGACCGGGTAAGACACGCGGCCATTTGCCGACTCTAGTGCAAGAAAAAAAGCCATTTCCCATTTAGGCTATCGGGATAGAGTTTGTGTGATGGCCCTACGTCTAAAAAAAAAAACCCCAAGAGCCTAAGAACAAGGGAGTTTCCGGCGACAGCCACCAGTTTCCACTGCCGTGTTCTCGCGCAATGCAGGCTTTTCAACGTCCTCTTTTATGTAACAGGCATGCCAGACTAGAAACCATATCGAAGTACTAGTCCCTGCCACCTCTTCATGACACTATTCAAGGAAATGAAGGGAAAAACTTGAGCATGGCATAAAGTGGAAACTTACGCCCTGTTTAGATCTAAATATTGCCTATTAACACCATTGCTAAAAGGTATCAACAATATTGACGAAGTAATGACAAAATATGCATGAAGGATTGCCATTATTATTGATAATCTGAGGGACGTAGTACAAAAAATTTGGTTTCTTTTTATTAATAAGATAGGATAATATATTCAATTTTTAAGATGAATCGATGCTCAAAAGTAAAAATCTGTTGGTATTCATTTTGTTTTGTTTTCTTTCTGTTTTTGTTTTGTTCAATCATCGTATATTACATATAGTTTGTAAAATAAATAAATAAAAAATAAAGTGAGAAAATAACAAAAGGCCGTTTTCTTATCAAACAATTCTTGAAAAAGAAATACCTAAATTATTTAGGTTAAAATAGAGCGACTGTAGTGAATCGGATTGTACAATGAATACCTACCTCAGTGCTGGAATTTTTAATTTTTGGACTTTGAACTTGGAAATTAATCAAATTATTAATATATTTAAAGAATTGTTTTGTTAACATTAAATAATATTGAAGAAATATCTTTTTTTGTCTCACACTCTCTCTCTAGTCAGAGCTCAAATCAGCATAAAAACAAATAGCTCTACATTTTTATGGGGAAAATTAAACATGTGTCAAAAAAACTATTATTTTTTTTTCTTTTGACACCAACAGACAGTATGGTATCTGTACATTAGCGTTAAATTTTAAAATTGTAAAATAGAGATCTTCAAATGGATAACTTCTTATTCTTGGATATGAAAGAAAGATAAAAAAAATAATTTTTTCTGCAAATGTAAAGTAAACAAACAACAAGGTAGCTTTGTTTGTTAAAAATGTGCTGAAAACAAAACAAATGTCCTTCAATATCATTAAAAAACAAAGTGCACCAGAAATAATAAAAAACAACATATTTAAATGTTATATCATTCTTTAATTAACAATAAAAAGAATGTGAACTAATTTTCTTTTATATAAATTTACAATAAAATAGAATTAATTAAATAAATATGCTGTCTGTACGTAAGCAGAATTTTTCGTTTTTATTTCTTCCAGAACAGAGAAACTCTGTTTTTTGTTAATTTTTAATGAACGCTTTAAACAAACAAGCTCTGTGTCTTTCTTTATTAAAAAACAAACAAAAAAAAACAAAAAATATGAAAAAATGAAATAAAAAAATTATATGTACTTTCATTCATCCTCTTTCCAAAAATGTCAAATAGTTTTAACTAGTTTATTATTTTTACTTTTACTCTTGAAAAAAGAAGTTTGCAATCGAGCAGATTTTGGATTTTCATTGGATTAATAAGTATTGAGGGCCACTCAGCTCGAAAAAGTGGTTTTTACAAATTAATCTCTCAGTAGGTATTAAGCAAACTGAGTCGTAGAATGTCCAAATCTGATTTTTTGGACTAGGCACCACCAGCCAACTTGTCACTAACGTCCTGGACAAAATCAGCTGAACCCGAAGTACTCAATTTTCTGAAGAAAAGATTTATCAGATATTCTAGTAAAATGACTGCAACTGACTGCGGTTAAACATTGTGCACACTAAATATACACAGATCTGGCAAGGGAAGTTATTAGGGAAGGGAAAGTTAAACTCTCATATAAAGTGCCGCTTCAGTACATTATACAGTTCTGACCGTCCGCAGGGAGGGGCCAAGTCTTACTCCAGCCAAGATGATGTTGAAACTTCTTTTTCAACCGCCAATAGCGCAGACCTCGCTCCTTCTAATTTGATCTATCGCTCACGTTCCTGGTAGGTACATATTTTTATTATGTAGAGAGGAGATGAACGCAAATTGGACTGAATACTTAGTCTCCAAATATATTTCGAGTTTCCAAAAAAATACTGAATGAGACAAAAATGGGTAAAATTAATTAATAACAGAGGAATATACCTTGAAGAATAAAACTGCCTTATTCTCTAACACTCAAAGTAAAATAACCAAAAACGCAACTTTTTGTTTTTGTTTTGGCCCTGTATTTTTGGAGAAAACTCAATTTGGAAATTTTGCTAGAAATTCTTTTACAATTAGAAAGAGAAGGTATTAAAACTTATTTAGTGGTTTATTTAAGTTTTAAATGAAAACTGGACTTGTTTAAACAAATATTTCTGTATTAGACAAACAGAGATTTATTGCGTACATAGAACACCCGAATTTCACTAAATTCATAATTCCTTGCGTACTTAAGACTGGATGGTAAATCGAAGAAAAAATTTACAACAGTACAATGGTAATAAATTACAAGGAGACCTTCTTAAATTTAAATCCTTAATCTCCTATTGTTACCCTTTCATTGGACATTTAATCCAAACATGGGAAAACTTGAATTTAATAAAAAACAACTTTTTCTCAATCTACTTAGTGAACCTACTGTTGCCGCTCCTTTAAAACATTATCATGATGTTCGGTCAGAGAAGTGTCAATTTTGCGGTAATCTCTCTTTTCAACTGCCTCAGCCAAATTCCTAAAAAAAAAGGAAAAAGATATGAAAAATCTCTTTTTCCCTAAGATTAAGTTTCCTTTATTTTTATTACAATGTGACTTTCAACTGTTTCTATCTTTAATTTTGTATCATTTCGCCGAAAGAAGGAATGAAACCAAAACATATGATTTCTTTGAAAATGGGGTTACGTCAGCAGTGCTGTACAACACCAGTTATCTTATCCATCGCAGCGTTCATGTTTCTTTAAATCAGCAAATAAGAGGAAACTTGGTTTAATCCAAATTCTCACCACTACGCTGATGAATCAACCAAAGAGTAAGGATGAAAGGCACCATGTGTGTAAATCAGTTTACAAGCACTCTATTGTATTTTCTCTTTGACCGATTACAAAGAAAAGAAAAAACATCTAACATCGAGTAGTAATCATCAAATTACTCTAGATAGGAATAATCCCATTTTTCTCCTCTGAACCCCATACATAAAAGTTGCCTAGTAAGGGTCAACAATGGTCGTATTATCCAAATGAGAGCTTGTCATACTCTCACCTGGAACACTGGGGGCAGTTCGCACTGCTTTCAAGATAGATTCTAAAGAGGAAACTATGTTGTATTGTGAGTCAACACTTAGTGGAGACTTGTGATGAGTATTTGATGCCCCAGAAGGATATTCCAGAACCTTCCTTCCGTCTTCTTCTATTGTAATTTTCTTCAACTGCCAACATTAGTCTTCAGTTAATCTAGGACCGTCTGATGGCTTACTATGGCACACGCGCCTATGAGTGAATACACTTTTAAATAACTTTGAGGGTTAAATTTCAATAATCCGACAAACAGCAAACTCACCGTTTGACCTATACACCTGGGAAGTGGGGCCAAGGGTCAAGGGCCAAATAGTTGCCTGCGAGACATATTTGATGAAAACTAATTTCTGAATACTTTAGCAGTTCCGTTCAATTTTCAATTTGCAATCAGACTGCCCAAGGAGCACTAAGTTGCTCTTCCAAACAATTTTACAAATATATTTATACAACTAAGATGATTTTTCTTTACAATTACCTCAGCCTCTTCTGAGCAAGCTCATAGCGAAATTCATGGACCTCATCCATTGAGGACCCAGTAAATCTCAGCACTGTCAGCGTCAGTGATCCAGCAAACAGACCAATAATAGCACCTGTTTGTTAACAAATTATTATCACTGAATTGTTGATTAAAAAAATAATACTAAAATAACAAGAACTACACATAATATGTAAAATTGTTATTTATTTATTCATTTCTTACTCTTCATTTTTACTTTTAATTATTTTGAAGATTTTGAAGTAAATGGATTCACTTTAAATTTCATACGACTATAACATGTCCATCTTTGATTGTGCTAAAGCCGAATGGTTGCATATATCAACTTTTTTTTAGGTCCTATGTACATTGCGTGTCAGGAGTGTTGGTACTGAGTGATGTTAGATCATAATGGCCGCAGAGATGCCAAAATTCCTGAAGAAGTGGCTAATTCACTTACTTCCTGTGGAAACTGTGTTTAGATCGAATCGGTATAAACATTAGTTATCGGAAGTGAACATTAAAAGAAGGAAGTTGATCGTGAGTGCTAAGGAAGACGTGTGCCCGTCTAGAGCCACTTCGGTTAGTTTACTTGCGAGCCTTAAAAGCGAGAGTAACAAGGGCCATTTCAATAAACTTCAAAATTTAAAAATCACAATCAAGCATCAATTAAAGCAAGTGATCAATTACCTAATGTTCCTCCAACTACAACTCCTCTAAGTCCCGTCTTCATTTGATATATACTTCCGCTCAGCATGCCACCCACAGTATAGTCAAGTACACTAGGTCTTCCTCTGTATGCCGTCAGTACAGTTACAAATGTTCTGGAACCAAAGTGAAAACAAACGGTAAGGCCTCTCCTTTAATAGAAGCGACTATGCATTCACGTTAAAATAACAAAATATAAGATAAAAATAAATAAAATAATAAATTTTATGTAGATAGTCTTCCATTTTTGCGAAGTAAATATGACTGTTCATTATTTTTGGTGACTGATTCATTGTTTCATTGACTCAGTCCAAAAGCAGACAAGACACACCAACCTTCAATGATGTAAAATATAACATTGTCAATTAGCCCTGAAGATGACCTAGTCCCTAGGTCGAAAGCTCGGCATAAAAAAATTCAAGACATGACTGAAATTGGCAGTATTTTTTCATCCTATCGAAGTAAATATGGTTGAAGAGTTCTCAATTGAATAAAACACTAGAAGCCACCACTGGTATTTTTTACTTTTCTTTATTTCTTGAAGGGCAGATTTGTGAGCTTCTATTAATTTTAAGAACAGCTGTAACCCTGTGCATGCAAAGTAGTTGTTGGAATTGTCAAGTCTCTGTAGCAAGAACATTCTCTAAAAAGGGTCCCTAGCAAAATTGTGGAAGTATGAACCACGGCGTTCGAAGGCGATATGCAACACTTTAATTTGCAAATATAAGTACGAGTTTAAGAGTAGCTAAAAGTCATTGCTACAAAAGGGGGATTTTTGATAACTAGATTGCTAATTGGACTTTTCAATTGTAGGCATATAGAGTAGGAGGCGTTACATTCTGTTTTGAATAAACTCTCGAAATTGTCTAGGATTGAGAAAAAAATATTATGTAAAGTTAATACATAAATAAACCATCTTTTTACAAATAACTTACACATAAAGCCCACCAAACATGGCCAATCTCCAACTCCATCGTAAAGCTCCTCTTGCAAAGCTCTTGGTCACATGATCTTGTAGTTTTTTCTGAATAAAAGAAAAATAAACGGAATATTTAAATTGTTAAGAAAGACTGACGCTGCAATAAACATACTCGTTTCAAACCTCTTTTAATGTTGACAACAATTGCCGCAAGATTTAATATTGTACGTTCAATTAGAAATTGGCCATGGGTCCCACGGTCGAATAAAGATTTATAGTATGTTTATTTGCAGGGCCACATTAATGAACATTAACTAAATCAATTTCAATCAAAAGTGAAGCACCAATAAGAAAATCTTATATGTTACCTTTGCCTCATAATGATCTACAAACTGTGAAGCTTGATTTCTCTCAATAAATTGCAAATAAGCTTCTCGTGATTGTACAAAACCACCATAGCAAGCACCAACAAATACTGTAAAAAATGTAGACTGACAAATGGTACTCAATTCAGGGCTGATTGTACCGAACTCACTAATTAAAAAAAGAAAAAATTAACAAGATTTAAGGTCTAAAAAATGTTATACTTTCTTTAAATACTTAGGGTAAAATGAATATGATCCATACGTACTCAACAGTAAAAATTTTACGTACTCTATCCCAACTATTAGTCAGTTTTTCTTCAGCTGGAGTTGGTGGCTGGTCCGCCATATTCGGTTCTGAAACTAAAATTGCCCCACATAGGATTCCACCTGTACGTATTGTCGGCCTCAAGAAAATCATTCTTCATTAAATTTCCAGCACACTCCCCTTAAGGATAACAGCAAAGGATGCTATTGGAAGGTTATTTCCATTACCTTCACTCATCTACATAGATAGCAGCACTGATCAGTTGATTGAAATTGAACATTCAAAAAGACAAATCAATTAAGAGTAAAGTTGAATAAAATCTTTTTAAAAGAGAAACATTCAAACTTTTGAAATTAACGGATGAAATCTGCATCATCAATTATGTTGTGCAATAAGCGCATTGCCATCTACTTGCAAGAAATAAGTGAAAGTGTTCAGAAACAAACATCTCACTGATTTAATAAATTAAATATTATTCGACCTTCTTATAATTTTCATTATTTTATCTACGTTTATTTGTATGAATAATAACAAAAACAATAATAATTAATTGATTTGACTTTTCACTGCTAAAAGTTTTTGTAGTCGGTCCAATCTGAATTTGTTGTGGACAGTTTTTTCAGGCAGGGGGTTGGAATAGAAAGTTTTAGATATTGAACTTGAATCATAGAATTTAGTTTGCTCAATTTAGCCTGTGAGTCTGTGTGATTGAATGTATTTGTGGCAACCTCCTTCACACAAAAATGATAAATCGCAAAAATGTACAATTACAACTGATATTTTTTTGGTAGCGTAATCCAACAAAATCAGACACATTAATGCTATATTACCTTAGCGATTTTTCGTTTTTTTGTTCGTTAAACATGGTACAGTAATCACCTTCATAATATTAATAGGAAATGATTGTGTATGTTAAATTCCAAATTAAAAACAAACAAATGTTTTGTGCAACTTTACTTAGGTAATCGAGTTTCAGCGTTTTAGCGCCACTATCGATTTTTAGTGTTTTATTATTATTAATATTTAGTTTTAACATTCTATACTCACTTCATTTATGTACTTTTTGACGTGAATACGTCTTTAAATTTGAATCATATGGTGGCAATCCAATAATCTAATGATAACAAAATCGGGGGATACAGTTTGGCATTATAGTTTCGAATCTATCGTCTACATCCAAAATTAAATTAGGCCACTGGATAGCTAAAGAATCAAAGAATTCATTACGATAAGCGAGGACTGTGAGGCATCGCGCGCGGTGGCGGGGGAAGCGCCGCCAGTTTGAGATCATTTTGCTGCGTATCGAGATTTGCAATTGGTATAACTTTTGACTCGGAGAAGCTAAGATGTTCGTTTAAGTTTTAATCGTCAGCTGTCGTCACAATCTATCGATTGTATATAAAACATTAGTGTGAAATAGTGACAGTTAATATAATAAGGTGTTAGAATAAAAAAATATTATCAAAAATATATAATGTCGGCCTATACGCGTCGAAAAGCCAAAACCAAATACAGAGATCGTATACGGTTGGAAGGAGCTTCTCAAGAACAAAATCGAATGGTAAAAGTCGCAAAGCCAGTAGAGTCGCCATATATCGCAACATCAATAGTTTCACTGATTGTAATAGAGTTAACATTGACATTTTGGAAATTTATTTGTTTGAAAATGAAAGACGCAAAAGCTGGGGATGTCTGTCTAGTAAACGAAAAAGACCAATGGCATCTTCAAATTCGTACTCGGATGTGTGTATATCCATCCGGGCACAGCATTCGCAGAAATTAAACTCTTTATGTTCCGATCGTTGTTAAAATATTCCAAAAACATCTCTAAAATTACACCCGATTACGAGCCTGATCTTACTACACCAATTATGATAGTTGGAGACTTTAATGTTGATGTCTCACAAAACCGCTCATTGCCCAACTTCATGCTCAGCGAGTTCAATTTGTCTTTTATTGAAACTTCTCCAACAACGTTAGGTAATACCTATATTGATTTAATGTTTACCAGAAATCTTGATGTATCTTGTATGCCATTTGTGTCGTACTTTTCGTATCACAGACCTATAATGAATAAAGCTATATTGTAACACAGTAATTATTTGTTTCCTTGATTTCACCCTAAATACCTAAATAAAAATATTTTATATAAAAAATATAACCCGTTACGTAAACGTATTCTTCACGTACAACACACGGCCGTGTCCATGACACAGCCACAGTTTTTTGGACATTATTTCAGACTGTTTTATTTAATGTGGTTGTTAAGAGGAGAATCTGGAAATAACAAAGAGCCGTTTCAGATATTGTACAGAGCTACATCTACGTATGTTATGTTTATGACTGTAATGTGTCTAAATTGTTAGGCTTACCACTTTGCTGAAAAACTTCTTAGGGAATATTGATTTTCATGGGAATACGGGTTGCGCCATGATGTCACGTTTTAATCGATAGTATCATTTTTTTTATACCTAACATGCACACCAAACCTTCGTTTGCACGGTGCTTATTTTAAAACGTTTTTCAGTTACACGGTTAAGAAGTATAAAAATTATGTGTTATTTTGATTGATTTATTTTTTTTTACAAAAATGTCTACTATTTTGTGTAAAGACAAATACACACGATTTTTCACAAGAATATTTTGTTTGAAATATTTATAAATGTGATTCCGATGATCCAAAAGTTATATGTAACTACGTGATTTTAAACTAAACTGAAAATAAACTAATACGCTGTACCAACAACTATCCCAACCATTAACAAAGTGGTCAGTAAATAATATAAATGGAGCCATCTGTTTATGGAGAAGGAAAACCAACTATGATTACTGAAGTGTAAAATTCAACTAATGAAACAATACCAATCAGCAACTTTGACGCAATTTCTGTTCGTATTAACTTTGGTAGTTACTTATTAAGTGTAAATGCATTTTTGAAAAGTATTGGGAACAAATCTCATTTTTTATGCAATCCGTATCTTGTTTTACAGGGTCTTAAAATTATATCTCAACGTATCTTCGTATTCTTTACTTTGACAAAAGTTTAGTTGAGCGAATCCTGTTTTCCATGAAATCACAGACTCGTTTTACGCGGTTTCAGTTCGCACGTTTCTCCAAGGAACACATCCACCACGGAGATCAAAGGCATTGGTGCTATATAATAAGTCACCTACCTTTTTTGGTATAAATTTTGAATTTTAAGAAAAAAGAAAATTTCATTACGCGAACTGCGGTGGTGTAAGCGTTCATAATAATTTTCACTTTTTTTAAATATTTCACTGGTATCAATTACATTAATTTAAATATTATAATTTTTTGTAAACATTTTTAATTCATTCGGTAACGAGGTTCTAAGCTTTGAAAACGTAGTGTACTGTAGTGATGGGCTATTTGAGCGGACTCGTTCCATTGGAACGAGTCCGATGGTGGAACGAGTTGATTCAAATCCCTATTTTTAAAAAAAGTGATTCCGCCCCGCCCCAAAAAATTTAGGCAAATAAAAATGAAAATGAGGCAGCAGAAGATTTGGAACGATTAAACATAAGAACAAATGTCACGCAATTTATTATATTATTATATCATTAAATGTTAGCTTTCCCAGTTAATAACAAAACTATATTTCTTTAACACACATTGAGTACTATCCCTAATTTCCAATTGCTCTGATAAATATAAAATTAACAACGTAATACAAATATTAACACAAAAATAGGCTAGTCAAATATAAATTAAAGCAATGCAGTTTTGTCATTATCTAGCTTGACCACTAGAAGACTGGAGTTAACTTACTTCAAGAGTATTCAAGGTAGAGAAACGGAAATGGGTAGGAAATTATTCCATAAAAATTCTAACCCTTCAAAATTATAATTACTCATAATATTTATTAACTAAGAATTGAATATCAAGCTTTTAAAATATTATCTTATTGTTTTACAAAAAGAAAAAGCTGTGTGCTTAATCTTAAACTTAGCGCTGGACACTCTTACTCTCATCTTCATTGGCGTAAGCTTGAACGTGTACATGTCAGCTAGACGGTCAAAGTAAAACTGGGCCAAAATTTAGTATTACCTAACTGGTTTACTTAGTGTAGTATCCCTCCCACTCTATCACCTATTTCACAAACATTCATCGATTGAAAATATTTTTTAGTTAAATATTCGTTTCATTGGAATACAAAAAACATTATAACGCTTTCTTAAGATGATTTGAATTTTTAAAATTTGTTTTTGTCCATTACTCTTATAAAATACGAAGAATTTCAAATAAAATGTAATATACAAACACAGAATGATCTAGTGTGCAGGTGGAGTCAGTCGTAGTTACCATGACAACGGAACCGTTAAACGACTCCGGCCCAGCTCTAGCATTTTCATTGGTTAAATCCACTGGAGTTGGTGGAGTCGAATCCGGAGTGATTTAAATCCTTTTGAAACCGGACTCGTTCCATTTTTTCGTTCACTGAATCTAGCCAATAGAAATTGCTGGAGCTGGAACCGGAGTTGTTTAACGGTTCCATTGCTATGGTAACGAGGACTGACTCCACCTGCATACTAGATCATTGTGTTTGTATATTATATTTTATTTGAAATTCTTCGTATTATATAAGAGTAATGGACAAAAACAAATTTTAAAAATTAAAATCATCTTAAGAAAGCGTTATAATGTTTTTTGTATTCAAATAAAACGAATATTTAACTAAAAATTATTTCCAATCGATGAATGTTTGTGAAATTGGTGATAGAGTGGGAGGGATACTGCAGTAAGTAAACCAATTAGGTAATACTAAATTTTGGCTCAGTGTTACTTTGACTGTCTCACGGTCATGTACACGGTTAAACTTACCCAATGAAGATAAGAATAAGAGTGTCCAGCGCTATGTTAGAGATTAAGCACACAGCTTTTTCTTTTCGTAAGATAATATTTTTAAAGCTTGATATACAAGTCCTAGTAAATAAATATTTCTTTATTTATGAGTAATTATCATTTTGCTTGAAGGGTTAGAATTTTTTTTATGGGAATAATTTCCTACCCATTTCCGTTTCTCTACCTTGGATCCTCTTGAAGCACGTTAACTCCAGTTTTCCAGTGGTCAAGCTAGATAATGACTAAACATCATTGCTTTAATTTTTATAATTGACTAGTCTATTTTTATGTTAATTTTTGTGTTACGTTGTTAATTTTATATTTATCAGTGCAATTGGAAATTAGGGATAGTACTCAATGTGTGTTAAAGAAATATAGTTTTGTTATTAACTGGGAAAGCTAACATTTAATGATATTTTTTAATGAATTGCGTGACATTTTTACTAATGCATAGGGTAAGTACAGAGACCGGAATCGGTGAACGAGTTGTTGGAATCGATTCCAACCCTGGAACTGATTCAAATCCAACGAGTCCAAAGACGGACTCGTTCTGCCCATCACTAGTGTACTGTAGTGTAGAGTCTCCGGGCGCACGAATTAAATGGAATCTACTAACACAGTAGTGCAATCTGTTGGCCAATACTGAAAGGGAACTTGGTTGGCGTGATTACCACCCCTGTGAGAGTGAGCCGAACTGTGACTGAGCAGTCCGTGCCTAGCATGCTCCCCATACTCCGATCCTAATGTTCCCTGACAGATTGTTTGCGCTTTTTGGACGTCCATGTGACTAACTAACCGTCACAAAGTGCACCCGTGAAAAAACAAGATTGACCTAAAATTTTATTGATTAGTTTAAAGTAAAAATATTTTATAAAAAAAAGTGTTTATATTTAAGCCAAACAGAGACGGTTGAATTGAAGAGATTAACAGTAAACGAAGAGTTTATGTTAGTTCCTTAAATAAAAAAAAGTGCTTTAAATTGCTCAAATATCAACCAGGTCTAATGTGTCCAGCCGAGTATCCAAGAAAGGCTGAGAAAGCAGAGGAACGCTCTCCAAATTTGGACAGCTGAAGAACGGCCTTCTTCAATAATTAGTAAGTACAATCTCTCAAATCTCCGGTTAAATTCTCATCTTCCTAGTGAAAATTTCGTAGCAGAAATAAAAAAAAATTGAGTAAGATAGGAATCGAATCTTAGAATAAACAAGCTAAATACTGTGTATCTGGTATAGAAGTGTGTTCTGTTTCTAATTTTAACTCAGTGAGCTCCTCGTCGTCATAAGGAACCAATTCTCTAGCCAATATCCCCAGTATTTTCAGATTTATTATTCATTTGCATAAACTCTTTTTATAAATTTATATAATTTATACAAACTAAGTATTTTATCCAATCAACTAGAGATGAATTATACGATATTTCTGTATTGAGCCAACACTTTTATATCTTGCTATAAATAGTAATAGCCAGCTATTGTGTGTGTTTGTTCACTTCTGTTCAAATTTATTTTAATAACAGAAAATGAAGGACCCACTTAGTTTACATTTTGTAGACTTCTGGGGTTCAGAAATAGTTGGCTAGCTTGACAACCGCACATGGTTACTATATTCGCAGATATTAACGCGTAAACAAGAGACAAATTGTGCGCCTCATTTCCGTTCATAGAAATGGGTAATTTAAAAACAATTTGGTGTGAACACTCACATGACCTTTTCATACAATTTTCAAGATTTTAACATAAAAATTGTCTTCAAACTTCCAATGACTGAACTCAATTTATTATAACATTATCCAGTTTATAGAAGATTACTCTTAAACTTCTCTTAAAAAAAAGTAATATTTAAAGACTTCTCTTTTCCTAAATTATCCTGATCAAACTAAAACCAAAAATTCATTCAAATAAAAAATATAGTCCAGGACTTTTAAGAAAATGAAGGTTACCCTGTGAGAGACGAGATAGTTTAGTTTTACGCAATAGTGCGCTTAATCAATGTCCCAAGTAAACGTTGTTATACATGTGTAATGAGTGTAAAAAGCTTAAAATCTATTCACACAAATGGAACTTACGGAGAAATTTAGTTAATCCATTTTTGAGGTAGTATTTGTAGAAAGATAGAGACGAAAGCCGTTTTCTCGAGAACACTTTTTCTAAACCAGAAGGCTGCAAAACCAATATTTCCTAAAGAATAATTACTGAGAAAATTTGAGATTATCGCAAAGCGTCCAAGGTTAGAAACTGCCCAATTGAATTAACTGTGAAAAGTGATCCTTCAATTTGAGTATTGAACTACATACTTCCCAGCTACGAAAACTTCAACAACCAACATCTTCTAAACTAATGCACTTTTCAGGTTTACATTTCTCACATTTGTAAACGCTAGAATTATCTGTACTTAATTTTGCATGTTTGATAACACTCAAGTGGAAAGCAAAAAATTCTCCAAAAAGCACAATCTTTACTTCTTGATTGGATATTTCCATTGATATCTTAGGAGTTTATCGGAAAGAAACCTAGTGCCTTTAAATACTCTTTAAAAATAAATTTTTATGTTTATTAAGTCTTTTAAAAAATATTATAGTGGCAGTGACTGAATGGAGTATTTTCTCAATTATTTCTATAGGAATTTACTTCATTACTGTAAATGGCATGGAGTTTATTGTTTCATGGATTTTGTTGGTACCAATTATAGGAACAAACAATGAATGACGAACATCCATCTATACCGAAATAGCCGAGGGCTGAGTGTTCGTTCGATAGTTATGCATTTTTTAGAAGCTACGGCTTTTGTTTGATTCTGTAACAGGAACTCGGGCGTAATTGTTGGTTTCTCTTCGCTGGAAAGAGTTTCAAGATGGAATTTTCACCGAAATATCTTCTGTTGAGTTCGCAAAGTGAAATCTGAAAAAAATCGCATATTAGGATTATATGAGCGAAGAATATGTCTCAAAATCTAAAAATTGCAAAAACTTGGAAACCTCATGTTAGATTGGGTATCTCGAGAGTTCTAACTGTAACTTGGCGACATAAATCGCTCAACTGCAAGTAGTACTTTTCTCAATGTATTTTCCAAATGCTGGGAAATGACTTCAACGATCGTATTGACTCGTGCCGACTTTTTCACCAACTAAGTCTACGAGGATATATTTGTGGGTGGAGTTTCCTCTTATGCCAGTGGTCTTATCAGACATGTAACTAAGAATTAAGTAAGTTTCAGAAAAAGTCCAACCTTAAAGAAGGTGGTGTTCTCCGAAATTGCGGATTCCTGGAGTTTTTTTTTTAGTTTCCGGAGATTTCCTTAAAAATCAATCTAAATATCTTTAATCTGTTATTCATTTTATTATTTATTATTGGTATTTACTGCTACACAAGCAGTATCACATGCAATTACGATGTAAGCGTACCCAACAAATGGCATGATACAATTTTCAGAAGGTTCCTCCAAGTGGAGGTGTCCCTAGTTATTTTAAATTATCTGATCGGATAGAGAGTAGTTTAAGGAGCTGAGGACTCCTTCAGGAAGCAGCGTTTTAACCTTCCGGGGAGATCGTCAGCAATGGGGTGACAGGACAGTCTACGTGCAATATTTATGAGCTAATAATAATAAATTAGGACTCAAATTAAAATTATAAAATGAATTTAGTTACCTAAACAAAATATAAAGTTTAAACTTTCCGTGATTTAGTGGAAATCAAGTTTTAGATACTCGCAGGAATTAAAAGAGATTTTGTCAAGCGAAAACTCTACTCGATTGCAATTTTTCTTTTAAGAGTAAGAGGAATTAAGATATGAAGCCTGGAGAAAATTTGGAGACTTGTCGTGAACATTGGTGGGGGTGTTTACGTCAAAATATGGCTACCATTTTCACGATTCTCACAATGACGTACGTATTTGTAAATTTAGTTAGTGGGAGTGCAAGATTGTTATAAAAGCGGTAACGACCGATTCAAGATACTGGATTACTAAATATTCATGAGCCTGGCTCGTTTCAAGACACGCACCTAATCGAAACACAAGCGTTCCAATGTCGCTGGATTGCACAGTCGTCACTTACAGCAGTGCGTTATGACAGGTTGCATGCTAGAACGAAATAACTTGCCCTCTTATATTATTGTTCCCTCACTGTTTAAAGAACTGTTTTCCTGGAGTGTTAGAAGATTAATTATTTTTTCTTTGGTTTACTATTTCATCAAAGAGAAGATATGGTGATCATCCCAATTTTCGATTTTGAGATCTCAAAATATCTTTATTTTTAGATAAAGTCAGCCTCATACAGCACCTTTCTTTTAAGGTATTAGTGCCAAGGATAGCCTTTCTTGACCTCAAAAGTGATTGCTGTTATTGTTTGTAAAGCACTCGCCTATCCGATTTCTTTATTATGAAATTGTAACAAGGTAGGAAATTATTTAAATTAGATCGCAAATATTAAGGTTTTATTTTGCGTATTTTGGGGGAAAATATGCTTTGTTTGAATAAATGTATAAAATATTAAGTTAACTGCATATTTACATCGCTAAGATAGATTAGTTTTTCGTAAGTGGGTGGGTGTGAGCCAGTAAGAGAATGTCAACTCGATAAGAATCGCCATGCGATCTGGTGTGGCTTATGGTAATTTGAAAACTCAGTATGCGCATACTGAAACGACCAAACGCTGCGAATGCAGTTCAAGAAGGTAAGAAAAATAAATGCTAATACCTTCTCAGGACTCAGAAACAAAAACTCCCTTACAAACAATGAAATAAAAAACATGATGCGGACACACCCACTTTCTCTTAGAGCAGTTCACATAATCTTTTTTTTTTTTAAGAAATAAAATGATTAATGTTATTTAGTGAAATCATAACCTAAGTTGGCTATTACCTCAGCAATACAAACGCAGCTGTTAGATCTGTAATCGTGTAGCTAAAGCCGTCTAAGAAGTTGGGTCATATCTATTTCTATAAAGATCTGGCTTTCCTTTTTATTTACTTTAATGACAATGAAAACCCCAGTGCCATCTAAAGTTATAATTACCAAGAGAGAGTAATCGACGGTGCATTCACTTGCAATGTTTATATTTAAAATTAAAAGGATCAAACGGCGGTAGGCCTATTGTTAGACTGGCTGACGGCCACACGGGCCAATGCCCACTGGGAGTGTTCCTGGTTCTTAAAACAACATCCCAAAATGAAATACATGGCTGCCTTAATCAACTATAGAAACAGCTAAATAAAATGGTGTACTACATTTTACTCGTTCCCTATCCGTCCACTAATGACCCATATAAACCTATTTTACTTAATTTATTGCTATAATAAAATTATTGATGACAAAAACATTTACGCAATATCTTAAAAATTAATGAATGATGTCTTTTTTTCTTTTTCTTAATAATAAATAGTACAAAGATAAAATGCAGACATAAAACTTCAAGTTGTGAATCTGCCAGAAACAATTCACACATCCCTTTCTCTTATTGCAGTTTCTCTTACTGTAATTCTAATTTACTAATTTCTGAAAAGTAAGTATTTATCTCTTAAAGTTATTTGACAGGGATTGCACTTAAAAATTACTAAGCTGTATGAATATCTATAAATTTAATGGAGAAAGATTTAATAACTTAAAATATCTAACTGATAGCTAGCTCATCAGTTTTTGTCATCGGTCTTTTTTCGAACTCTTCATAACCAGACCCATCTCAGAACTCTCAAAAAACATTTTTTTTAATACTAATGTTTCAAATAATTCGCTCAATGTCACATTACAGCAGTTAGTATTAAAATGCAGAGATTTTAACCTTTTCCAACCTCTTCCAGCAATAATGAACGTTTGGATAGTAACCTCATTGAAAAGCACTAAATTCTGAAACCTTGGACCTGATCGTCTATCATCCCAAGCAGTAAGAGATCAATAGGAAAACCACTGCCTCGTCATGCTGTAGGTGCCTGCAGTTCCGGTAGAAGCTTGATTCCCAAAATTTGACATGATCGCGATAGATGCTCGTATTTCGAAATAAAGAAATAATGTTTTACATCCGATAGAAATCTGATTCACTCTTATCTTTGACGATTTAGTGGCAGTCACATTAAATAACCATCCATGTTGATCTAGACATAATATAGTTTTGAAATTATTTCACTGTTGGCATGCCAATAATGGAGTTGACTATTCAAACGGTTGCCAAACAATGGTACAGCTCTCAGAGCAGTCAGTTTAGCAATGACAAGTGCTCGAGCCAAAGTGTTATATCTAATAAAATGTTTCCTTTATAAATGTTTACAGATTTCATAATCGATCAGATTTGATAGAAAAAAGGCAGGCTTGTGTTGTGTGCGACTGTTTCAATTCTAGCCTTTGATTTTTCTGCTTTGAACACTAATTCGGCATATATTGATTCGACCTATAATGGCAAGTAAGAAGTAAAAACCATTGGAAAAAGTGGAATTGTTCGCTAATTTCACTGGAATGCTACAATGTTTGTGTTTGATAGTTATGAATAAGGCACAGCCTAGATTATTTCAACCATGTTTTAGAAAATATATATTTAAAAAAATGAATTATTAGCTGGCTAGAATGCTCTAGTAAACTCTAGGCCGGACGATTACGAATTAACGTTCTAAAAACACATTCATTTATCACAACTGCTTACACCAACCGAACGAGCTAAATTTTGACCAATGCTTGGCATGGAGGAAGAATTTGGGGGCTGTGCTTATAGTGGAGTCGGAGCATGTGTTTGGTGTAACTCAACATTATAGTACTCGCTACAAAATATCGATTTGAAAAGAATAACTCTAACTGAATACGCTACATTCAGATTTGTTTATTAGAGCTACATTAGCGGCGGAAGTCACGTGACAAGCTCTCATTTAGTTTTTAATATGAGTCAATAATGACGTGACGTCACCACTTATCAATGTCATCTAAAAATTACGTTCGACCAGATTTTTACTAGCTTGGGTTTGTTTACATCGGAGTTATCAGTGCACAATCGATAGTTCATTATTCGCTGCTGGTTTTTTTTTGTCGTGGATAGTCTTCACACTCAGTGCCAGGAGTACTGGACTTACTGGAATTAGCTTCAGATGCTTGGGAAGCTGTAAGCTGTAAATTAGATAAAAATGACAAAAGCGAATGTACTCTTCTCCCAGAAGTACTCTTAAATGAATTCGCGGTAAAAAAAATTCCAAACAAATGTGGAACCTTCGGTCAACTGTTTTTCTTCGAATTTAGACTTTAGTCATTAATAACTTCCAGGTGATTAGGCAGTGAAATATTCAGAAATGGCACTTTAGAGGACAGCCTCAGAAGTACCCATAATCGAATTTTCTTGACTCAATTGAAGGTCTTACATCTACTTATGGCACACCAAAAATAAAAAATGTGCGTGCAGCTGCAAGTTGAAGTGGAGTTTGCTGTTTCGGGTTTTGGCGACTTGGGGGGATAAAAGGAATGTTAAGATCAGTAGATATAGTCCGGCAGGAGACGTAGAAAGGAGCGTTTACCATGCATGGATGGATTTTAGATTGTAGAGATTGGTGGGATGGATGAACCCTACAGTTCTATTCCATTCCTCCATTCCTCCAGATAGTTTTTAAAATAGAAATGTAAATTAGTTTTTTTTGGCATATAGAGACAGTTTAGATCTATCGTCTAAAGGTCTTCTAAGTTATTTCGTTATTTTTAACCGGTGAAAGCGCAAAATTGGAAATCTGCACGAATGCAATGCTTCCTCTTTTCCAGAAACATTGATAAAGTAAAATGAAGTTAAGGAAAACTTGTCCAAGAGTGGGTGGGCTGCGATTACAATGGACTCACCAAGAACTGCTTCTGAACGGAGTTTTTCGACTGTGATGGTGTTCGGCTCTGAATACCAATGAGCCAAGAGAGATTCATAACTTGGCAAGTAGAGTACTTAGAAGTTCTATCAAAAGTAAATAACTGTCATATTAATAATTTCTGGAATCTGTAGAAGTTGTAACTAAGACTTAAGCTAGCAGTTAGATTATTTTTTATTTTTCACAAGGGTTTGTGTGATACGACACTACAAAAACAAAATATCTATTATCTTGTGATTTCAACTTGAGAGGTGCGAGAAAATATAACAGAGAAAAAGAGGCTCAAAGATGTTGGGAGCGAGCCAGTTCAGTTCTCCTAATGTAATTTATTAGTAGAGATTAAGGACGTCATTTTGCTGGCCAGGAATTCTAAGTATTAATATACGAGCTGCAGTTTGTGACAGGACTTTTCAACTTTTTGTACAAAGGGGAGATTTCCCTTTATTTTGAAAAAATTCTTTTTTTTCATTAAGTTAGATTAATTCACTAATGCTGCATTTAATTGTTTACAGTTTTAATGCGACATGCAACACGTGAAGCCGACATCGAAAGGTGACCCATTATGTCCGCTCGGCTTCCACCCCCAAGTAAGATGGCCAACTAGATGTAAGAGGTGTTTCAGGTAGTTTTTCTCATTCAATCATTTTTGAATCAGAAATGTATTTGGGATATATTGAGCATTTTACATTTGTGAAATTGCCTAGCCTGCATTTGTAACACGCGCTTGAATTACCTATTTGTAACAAGCACTTGAGTCAGGTTGTGTTATTCATTTACCAGTACATACGTATGTGTGCGTTAAATGCATAGCTCGTCAAATCAAAATAAGTAGCCATTGCTAATGTTATATGTATGTTAACTTATATTTTCTTTGAACTAGCTATTATTTAAATAATTTTTTTTTTGGAAACTTGTTTTAGGACTCACTTTTAAGGGAAGAGGGAGAGTAGACGTCCCTATTAAGTATCATTTTGTGTATTGGACGGTTGTAATAGCGTAAGATGATCATAAGAATAAAAAATCTTCCTCAAATTTGGTCTTTGATCTTAAAAATAGTAAAAGAAAGTCGTATGGGTGTATTCACGTTAGTTTTATTGCGAGGCCAAGTATATACTATCTGTCTTGATAGTTCATTGAGCCAACATCAACTAAAGCAACTTCAGTAGACTGAGAGTCAATCAAGATAACTGAGGACATCTAAAATACTCTGCTGCCTTGTTAACAGCGAGCATTTGCTCTCGCAGGATCCCTGGAGTACAACAGAATAACCTGCCTTCCTTTGGACCCTTTGCATACACCCTGAGCCCGGGTACCTATTTTGTATTCTTCTGGGAACCATCGTTATATTCTTTCATTTGTATAACAATAGTAATTTAAAAACTGATGCTGTAACTGTCACATCTACAAAAATAGAGACAAACAAATGCCTATTTTCTTCCATTTTATTTTGTGGTTTAAAGTTTTTTCGTAGTGGTAAACAATCGAGAGCTTTCTAGTGTAAATGCCACTTGGCAAAGTACTTACTTTGATAACGCGTATAATTATAATAATTCTTATTTTGAATTGTACAATTCAAATAGTTGTATTGTTCAATTGTAATAGTTGTATTTAAACCTAATTTCATTAGTTAGAAAATGCAATAACTATTAAAAACCTAATTAGTAATCTAAGATAGTTTAATGCGTTCAAATACTCATCTTTCTTAGGGATTACAAGGAACATGGAAATAGAAACAAGGAACAGGATAGTCAATTAAGAAAGGATGAGCTTACCGTGTCTACACCCACCTTATCTTCATATTCTTCCAGGTTTGTGCTTCTTTAAATTTATATTTTTGTTTTGTTAGTAACTTTGGTGAAGGAAATGTCCTAGATGCAGAGAAATGCCTTTTATGTGAGCATCTAAGTGCACAGAATGATTGAAATATAATAGACAGGAGCTATGATATGGGGATAAATCCAATGGGCCCATTTGAGGCATAGGGTAGCCCTTAATCCGTAATTTATAAGTGTAGTGCACTAAACATCAAGAAATGTAGTTTGAGAAAAGTTTCCAATTTTTTAGAAAATCGCTTGATTTAGAATGAAGGTTCTAATAATGGAATGGAATACGTAGACTTTCAACTCGACTAAACTCTAAAATACTGTTAACCTTAACAAAATAATTAGATAAAAATATGAATGTAGATAAATGGAAACACATACTTGTTGGCTGCAGAGTGACACCAAACCAGTTAAAGATATAACATGTGGCAAACTCTGGCATTAGACCAATGTGTGTAATGCAATTAGAAGTTGGCACGTTTTATGCCTGGAAACGAATTAAGGAAGTTTTCCGTACGCTAAGAGTGTCATTAAGAGTTCAATATTGTGTTAATAAACGTAGTGAGATACAAAAAAAAAAAAAAATGTGGCCACGTCTTGCTATATTTTAGGTTTGCTGTGACCTCTGACATCCAGGAGAGAGTTTAGAAATGAGGCTTTTTTCGATGGAAAAGCCACTGTGGTGGTGGAGGGCTAGGATTTATTTGTGGCTAAGACAAAGTTAATTTTAATAGAGGCTGTATCTTCAAAGGCCACATTATTTTAGTGGCTGTTGTCCCATTTGCATCATTTATTGAATTTGAATTTTTATTTATACACGACAGTGCTCAGTCCTAATCAGCAAGAGTTGGTACCAATTATCTCGATTTTTTTCAATTTGACGTTTAGCGTGACCAGTATATATTCTATATCCATTAAGTATCTTTGGGATGAGCAAGACGTCCACCTTTACGAGAAACGCCTCAATCCTTGTGAATTGTTGTGATTGAAGAATGTGAAAACATCTCTCAGGAATAACATTAGATTGGTACTATCTCATGTGTAAGCAGTGCCGCTAGATAAAAGTTATTGAATTACTCTTATTAATATTTTGAAATTAACCCTTTGGTAGCAATACATTTTGTTTAAAAAGCCCATTTCGAGAAATCTTTATTTTTCTAATTTATCTCGAATAACATATAGTTTATCACAAAAATAAGTAGAGAATTGGCAACTAACTGGCAGCTAGAATAAATAATTAAGGGTGAACACTTTTTTGCTCCTGGTGTAATTTTAAATAGTTCATAAAATCAGAGAAATGGGGCGAGATTTGTTCATTTTAGAGAATGATGACCGATCATAACAAAGATATTAACTTCTATTTGTAAATCTTATACTGAATACTTATAGTAGTGACACACATTTCCGTTGCGAGATGAAAGGTGAAAAATTACAAAAAACCGTCCTTCATTAAAATGAATTTCCTTTTACTTTTGATGCATTAAATTTGCGTATTTTATGATTTCCAGAAGTCGAAATGAACCCAAAATACCAGAGAGCACACTTGGGACCCGAACATGGACCAGTAGTTCAAATCTTAGCTCTCTGTCTGTATCAAGCAAGCCGGTTGAAGATTCCTACAACAGTAGGTAATATTGATTATTAAATCTCTATATTATTAATAGTATATTTCAGTTGCTTTTCAGCATATTCTGCCAAAGCAGAGATCAGAGTTTGATAATAAAATTGGTAACCATACTTGGTGGTAACTAACGTTTTTCATTTGTAAGATCTTAAAATACACATACGTTCACATGGCTCTCTCTCTCTCTCTCTCTCTCTCTCTCTCTCTCTCTCTCTCTCTCTCTCTCTCTGTATAGTTCTAATAATAATAAGAAAAAAGGGAAGGAATTGGGTGAGAGGAGAAGAAGGTATGAAGAAAGCTCTGGAACCCCACGCGGAGCTACCAACGTGTCGGTCCCTATATTTGCTTTATGTGGGAGTTACTTGCAGCTCCCTTACTGTTGATGTTGCCTGCAACGAGAGAACACTGTCCAGAGGTTAGAAATGTACTTAAAGAAAGGCTCCAAGCGCCAGTGACATCAGATGTTGACATGTTTTAATAATAATGTTTCAAAAAAATCAATATAAATAGGTAGTTCCAATGTTCAAAATTTCATAATTATTTACAATAATAATATACAGCATCCAATAATAATATATAACTTAATATTTTTTTTTAAATTATTTTTTTTTTTTTTTTTTTTTTTTTTTTTTTTTTTTTGCGCGTCAACAGCTGAGGTCATTAGCGCCCGGAGCTTTTTCCAGTGCACTGCCGGCCTCCGGACAGTGTTCTCTCGTTACAGACAACACTGTCCATCACCGGACAGTGAGCTGTAAGAAGCTCCTAGGAAGAGAAAATCTAAGGGTCAGCTGCTGGATTCGAACCCGGGACCTCCCGGGTTTTTAATTTATATTATTTTTTAATTTATATGAATTTTTAAATTATAATATATGTAATAATATTAATTATTATTTAGGAAATAACCACCGACATTAGTAAATGATATTCATTTATAAACGTAGCTCTTCAATGTCAAAGGTCATTGGTATCTGCCTCTACTCCTGAATGTATTACTGCCATTTTTCGAACAGAGTTCTCTCGTTACTGACAATTGAGTTGATTAAAGTGAGCTATATGAATCTCCTGGGAAGAGAAAACTTAAGGGTGGCTAACTAGACTCTCCAATCCGGAATCTTTGCGGGGGAATCCACAAAACTTTTAGTTGGATTTCCTAGTTATTTTTTTGTTTTGATTCGTTATAACGTTTTAAGATCTCCCAAATGGAAGAGGTTTGGTTGTGCTGTCAACGTACAGTTACTTTTCTTTGTTAACTAGAAAATGAATAGAATTGATTTTCTTGATTCCAGGTCGAATAACACTACATCCTCATGGACATCGTCACCAAACTTGGCCGAAGCCAAGGAAGAACCAGCAGTTACCACAGTTAGCCTTACATTACCTAGAAGAAGGTCCAAACCTCCTGAAGAGGAGAAAGATGACGGTAAGGTAGATTATTTATAATAAAATGTATTTTTTCTTAAAGCATTTTCTTATTTTACTGGTGATATTGTAAAACTTTAGTTATATCGGGAATATAACTATTGAGGTTATTAATAATAATAAAATTGTAGCCCAAGGTCTATATGACGCACGTCGCCTGAGACATTTTTTGGAACCATGTGCGTATTTTTCTCTAGTATATACAATTTCATTAAATCTTTCCTCGACATCTAAAATGTTGTTAGCACGTACTGTATTCGATTTTGATTCAAATCACAGGTGTTAGTGTTCTCCAAACCTTGCTCTTTCCGTGTTGATATCATATCTCCAATATCATCGCAATGCTGACAAATAAAGGAGAAGGCGTGTGTCAAGGTTTAAAGATCTTTTCTTACAGATCTTGATGAGGTAGACAATTCTTTCACTTGAAGTCAAAAGGGAATAGTTTGCCAAAAACTATTAGTAGGAAACCCTTGTACCTTGTAAAAATAAAAGGTTTCCCCTATTACTAAATGCACAATAAGCCCTTATAATGAGGGTCCCCTTTCCAATGTTCTTATTTGATTTTATCTGGGAATTATTAAATTCAGTTTAAAAGTTTATTTGTTTGCTCATAACCAGCTACAGTCTTGTAATTGTTGCCACCTACACTTAGTCATACTTGTGTTGGAACACTTTCACGTATCCAAAGCTTCAGTAAACAATAATTTCACTAAAACAAAATTGTGATAGTAGATAACATGAGTTTTCACAATAAAAGAAATTTCTTTTTATCTTCACAATATTCAAGATGATGCAAGAAGAACGGAGTTCACAATACGACGAAGAACTGTCCAGGTGGCGGGCACCAATACTTATGAACCTGTCAGCTCCTACCGAAGGGCGTCCACTCCGACTACCAAGGTGACAACTCCGAACAACTCCTCTACTGCGGCTATCACTCCGACATATAGGACAAGGGCTCAGTCTGAGGAGAATAAACAAAAATCTGAAGTTGACTTTATGCTGCAGGTAATGCATACTGTTTGAATTTAAAATGTAGGCTAAAGTTCATCCTTGGGTATAGTATTATTTCTGGTATCGTGTAAAATGAAGTTTTATATTTTTGGCATTAGGATAAAGGGGCCACGGTAACTAAAAACTTAAGAAAAAATTAGAGTTTCGTTTAGAATATTTTCCATTATTTTGGCTCCAGGTGTATGTTGTACAATTACACAGCTCCATTAGGATGTATTATGTATTACTAATATTTAAGTAGCAGGAAATTCGGTCATTATTTCAACAAAAAAAATTTTTTTTCAAGTATGTGAATAACACGGAGATCAAATTTAAGGACAGCAAATTTCCAGGGGCATTGTTGAGATTTAAATATATTCGTTACCGATCTGTAGAGAATGGTTATATCGTTAACTAGTATAGATTTCAAAGGTCCAGCAATAACAATATACGAGATTTACATGGTTGAATTTTGAAGGTTTCTAAACTCCTTCAAATTTCAAACCTATTTATCTCTCTTCTTATTGGTTAGATTTTGTTTAATTCTTTACCAAATTGTAGAGAAATGTTAACTCTATAACTGGTATGAATCGCAATGTTTTAGTTATAATAAATAATTAGATATAGAAGGTTAAATATTGAAGGGTTTCAAATTCCTTTAAATTTCAAACGTTTGTATCCCTCTTCGTATTGATCAGATTTTAATTAATTTTTCACTGAATTGTAGAGAACAGTTAGCTCTAGAACTGGTATAAATTGCAGTGTTTTAGTGATAATAGGTAATGAGATATAGAAGGTTAAATTTGAAAGGTTTTCAAACTCCTTCAGATTTCAAACTTATTTATCTCTCTTCCTATTGGTCAGATTTTTTTGAATTTTTTACCAAATTGTAGAGAAAAGTTAGCTCTATAACTGGCATCAATTTCAATGTTTTTGTGGTAATAGTTAATGATATATGGAAGGTGAAATTATGAAAATTTTCAAATTCCTTTAAATTTCAAACGTTTGTATCTCTCTTCGTATTGTTCAGATTTTAATCAATTCTTTATTGAATGGTAGAGAAAAGTTAGTTCTATAAATGGTATAGATTGTACATTTTTTACTCCTCTATCTTTTACATGATGCGGACGGACAGCCAATCATTTTGATTTATATTTCTTTGGCAATAGTAATTGTAGGTGAAAGAAAATCAAGGTAGTTATCCTTTACAATTTGAAATAGCTATTTAATAATTGTAGGTGAAAGCGGCCTCCAAGGCTCCTCTGGTGAGAGCTACCAAATCATTTCCTACCCCTCAAATTAAAAGTTCTGCCAGGGCCGATAGTTCGGACAGCGAAGACGATGCAAGTGTCACCAATACGGATACCACAGAGACCACTATAGTCAACGAGAATCAGGTAGTTGCAATTCCAAACTTGCCTGCTTAGTATTAAACAGTCTTCCCATTTAATCAGATTTTATTTATTTTTTTAATACACGTTAATGCCTTTATTTTTTTTCTCCGCAATTTTTATCTAAAACTATGAACTTCTCTTCCCATAGAAGCAATAAATGTCAGCAGCTTCCGTTAGTTTTCTGCATTTTTCTTTCTTATAAATCTGTTGCGCCTTATATATTTTTGTATGCTTTATGTATTTATATATAGTTTTGCCAATGTATTGTTTTCGTTTTTGTATTGTCCGAAAAACCTGTATTTAAATAAGAGAACCAAAACTGCGTAATGAAAAAAATATGTAAAATGGTCCACGGTATTGTAGCATTCCTTATGGAAATTCAACATGAACCGTTGAACAATAGGTGTATTTCTTGGAGCATCAATGTAAACCTTAAAAACCTGTTAAAACCCTTTGACATTTTTTTTTAAGTTAGTCTTGCATCTTATACTCCGACATGAAGCTGCATATGTCAATTCATGTCTAACTGTGACATTTTATTATATTTTAAACACTAATTCTAGGAAGAAATAGAAAGTCTGAAGAAGGAGTTGGAAGTCTGGAAAAGTAGATGTGAAAAAGCTGAAAGGGAAAAAAGTGATTTCCTTATGAGAAGATTAACTGTGGACCCAACAAGTACAAGAACTTCCTCCTCAGAGGTAACCATTGCCTTTTTTTCAGTTCATCTGCAATTAAAAGTTGTTTTCAACAGTTTTCCTTTGAAAGTAATTACTTTAGCTACTCTTATAAATATAATGTTTTCTCAGGTGCTGAAATTACAACAGAAAGTAAATGAACTAAAAGCAAACAATGAAGATTTAAGGGATGAAAAGAAGAGTCTCGGACAAAAAGTGAGAGAATTAGAAGCAGATCTTGAAGGAGTGAAAGCTTCGGGCGTGCAAAAGGAAGTGCAAATATTACGAGACAAACTTAACGCAGCGGAAAGTCTGTGTGAAGAACTGATGGACGTTAATGAAGAAATGAAGAAAGAAATCAGAGATATGGAGGAAGAAATGGATGAAATGCAGGACAAATTCAGGTTAGTTGAAGCAAGGAACGTTAAAAATAGCTTATTGTTGAATAGATATATACTTAATACACAGCTGTTTAGTATCGTAAACTTGAATTCTCTACAATAGAAGAACTTTTGAGAGAAGTTGTCACGTCGCTCGGAACTTTTTCTTAAAGTCCATTTTCATGGGAGGAATTTCAAATAAAAGCGGTAGACTAAATGCAGAAGTTAAACCGTTATCGTTCAAGAGAATCAAACTTCCGATCAAGTTATTTATTGAAATTTAAAGTAAACTTTGCTCTTTGTCGCTTTTATGCTCAGACTTATCAGTTTCAAAAATATCTTGATAATAAAAGCTATGATTGATTCCCTCTCTAGGGAAGATCGAGCTGATGAGTATACATCATTGAAGAAAGAGTTAGAACAGGCCACCAAGAACTGTCGCATTCTTTCATTTAAATTAAGAAAAGCTGAACGAAGGGCTGAACAGTTGGATGCAGAGAAATTGGAAGCCGAGAGAAAGTGTAGAGAGGTAAAGAAAATAAAAATAGTTTATTTAAGAGTTATAATTTATTGGAAAAAGAAAAAAAAGAAGGTAAAATTCTTTAATTTAATGATTTTTATTATTAATAATGAACATGTAGGTGGCCGGCGGACAGGCAGGTTTGGACAAGTTAGAACGGATCAAGCAGCTGGAACATGACCTTAGTGTAGCTAACGAGGTGATTTATGGTGTCATTTTTTTTTATTTTTACGTTTACCACTTGGACCTTTCTTACCAGAAATGGATTTATGCATACTCGGCCTCAAATAATTTACTTAATTTGAGACTTCCTTTTTTTGCTCATTGATGCACAACTCACTGCGATTTCATTTCAAGATATTTTGTGCCCCTTTGTGCTATCATCAAAGGGGCCTGCTCCGCGACGTTAAAAATCATTTTGTGATCAGTTGCCAATTGGTTTGTGATTATATAGCGCGCATGTGCGATACCTGTACTTGTTTTATATTCTATTTAAATTGGAATTCTGCTAGTTACTTTGGGCATGCCGAAACAAATTTTTAAGAATTTTTTAAAATCCCGTTTTTTTTTGTTTTTTTTTTTTTTAAAGAAAATGAATGCAGCCTGCAGTGCATGTCCAGATTGCTAGTACGCAATTTAGCTGTATCATTGTATTGTTGTGAATAACACACATTCCTCTCTTGTTTTGAAGGCTGCTTCAAGATTGCAGAAAGATTTGGAAGAGGCGAACAGCAAGTTGAAAAACACTGAAAAGGATAAGAGTGTAACTACAGCAACACAGGTCAAAAAGAAGGCACCAAAATTGGGAAGTTTATCAAAAACATCTTCTGGCGAGGTATTTTTCAAGTTATTTTTTGATTTAATTAAATTATCATTATGAAATTTTGTAATATAATCTGTCTTTAAATTTGAAGGCAATTTGGATCAGCCGACCATGTGCAGTACCTTGGAATGTACCTAGACAAGAGACTTACCTGGAACCCCCATACGAGACTTAAACGTACCGAACTAAACAAACGATACAAACTTCTGGACTACACCAGACTACTCGACAAACGACGACTCTATACAGCTCTTCTCACACCAATATGGACTTACGGACTCGAACTTTACAGAACAAAAAAAATCCAACATCAATAGACTACAAACACTCCAATCCAAAATACTCCGCGCATAGTAGACGCTCCATTCTATATTAGCAACCACACAATACGTACAGATCTCCAAATTCCACTCATCTCCGAACTTGCCAAAATCCGATATAAAAATTTTCACCAAAAACTCTCACTTCATCCCAACCCTTTAGCTGCAAACTTGTCTTCAACTACGCTACAACCATTTCACAAACGATATTCCAAAGAAAAATATTATTTTCTAGCTCTTTCAACTCTGGAAATTCAGGGAGCTCCTCAGAAATCTATTTTGGAGTAATGATATTTTATCGCACTCAAAGATGCTGCATCTTTGGTCACTATCGATTCCATAATAGACGGTTAAGTTGAGGATTTTTTTTCTTTACCACTGAAACCTGATGAAAAAACCTCTCCACAATTATAACACTTAGTTCGATCATTCTTGCAGTGTATTAATTAAACACAAATAAATTTGTTTCCTACTAGAAAATGTCAAGAGAGTCGTTAACAAGAGGTGACTCCCAGGAAGATCCAGTCCAACTGTTGCGAGATCTACAAGACTCTCTGGAACGGGAAGCGGACCTCAGGGAGCAACTGAGATATGCTGAGGAGGAGGTTAGTTATCTATGACAGTGTTATCTTCTCTTGCAGTATTTTTAATAATTTTTTATGAAATGTTCTATCAGAACAGAAATTTAGCTTGATATTCAAAAATTTAGTTATTATGTTACCCTAACGCAATTTTTTTTTATTAAAATTATGATTTGTTGTAAGAGAAATGTATTGCGATTGTGCAGATTGTTGTTTAAGTAATGTTTAAATTGGTTTAATTGAAATAAATATTTTCCATGAATTGAAATACTCTTTCATGGATGCCCAAAGTTATCTCGGTTTTAATTAAACATAACGTTCAAGAAAAAATATTACTTACTCATATTCCAAAACAAGGATCATTTGCCATTGGGCAGATGTTTGATTTTTACTTTTCACAATGAGGTTTTAGACGAAATTGGTCACCTCTTCTAATTGGATTTTTTCACTTTTTAAGTTTTCCTAGCTTTTACAATTTTCTTTAAACATTTCTCGCTCAATGTGCAAATTTAAATTTGTAACTTTCATTGAGATGATTTTTCCAGGCATTTTTGGGAGGGATTTGAGATTAATGGTCTCGCTGTGTCATTCAGTGAAATCTGTATAGTGCTACTAGAAATTCAATCTGTCAGTAAAATTCCTATTAAATATGAAGAAGTTGTAAATTTTCCAGAGATAGCACTTTTAAGGAAAGCTTAAACCCACCTCTGTACCATGATCAGCTTTCTGCATCAAAACAAAAAACTAGGGAAATTTTTTAATTAAAGGTAATAGATTCATGTGCCTACGAAAGTTTAAGAAAATTGCCAGATACTGGACCCCCCAGGGCCAAGGAGTCTCCAATTCTCGACAGGAGTACTCAACACAAGCTTTGAGTTGACCTCATAGGACTTGATAGCCTGTAAGGCCACATGCCCTAGAAGATGACGGTCTCTGGAATTAACTACTTCAGTAACACAATGGTGACTAACTTCACCTGAGACTCCTTTTTTTGGAAGGCTAGTCTTCCTGGGTTTATTGAGATGGCTCAATAAACCCTAGCTCCCGCTCCTTGCTCCAACAGGAACCGTCTATGTACTACTGATACCACTACTTTTACGAGGGTTATGATAAAATGCAATGTACTGTTATTTTTAGAAGCGTTGTTCCTACCCATAAAGGGAAGAAATTTTTGGCATTCCATGTTTAATATAAACTATTTCGTATTATTTTTATCAATAGAAATTATTTGTAGATCTTACGGCTACAAGTGAGAAAGAAAGTGAACAAATGCACACCGGACATAATACCGATCAAACTAACTGGAGAAAGAAAATATCAGAGTGTAAAGGAAGGATTGAACTTCCTAGGATTAGACAGTCCACCAGAGCTTACAACGACTGCTGAAGATTTGGAAGCAAATGCAGTAAAAGGAGTTAAACAGGATATGAGCGTACAAAATGAAGAAATAAATTATTGTGAACAGTTTACACAGACTGAAATTCAAGAACATCGTATGACACAAACTGAAGAATATAGTGCTATTGAAATAAATGCAAACAATACAAAATGGACTCAGTGTGATCCTAAAAATAGAGATGTTAGTCTACAAACTGAATCCTTTTGTGGACTTCCCACGAATGATAGTGTAGATCGTATGACGCAGACAAATCCATCTTCCTCTAATTCTACATCTCAGACCATAGTCCTGGACATGAATCCTTGTTTGCATTCAAAGTTGTTGCCCTTTGGATCGTTACTCCCACATTCACATGTACTGTCACCTTTGGGAGCGTTGTTCCTACCTTTGCTAGGTAAAGGAATATTCAAACAAAATGTTAAATTGAAAAAAGTAAAAAGTTTAACGAAAATAAATGTGCCGTTCTAAAAAGACTAACTACATGGAAATCGTACTTCTGAATCCTTCTTTGTTGTCTAAACTTCTTGTGTTATCGTATGTTAAGTTGTCCAATAAAGTTATTGCGCAGTTGAAGACTTTCATTTTGAACTTAATCATAATAACGCTAAACATTTTTTTTTTTTTTTTTTTTTTTGTAAAAATATAATTTAATTTAAGGTAAGTTAACATTCGAGACATTTCATGCTCAGAAATTTTTGGGCTGATTTTAGAGGTAGAGTAAAAGGGCGAACACGATATAAATTTAAGATGTATTGTGGTACTGAGTTCGTCCCTGGCTTGGGCCCTAAAATTTATTTAGTAGTGTAATTGGAAAAATTCATAAAATTCTGTTACATATCCGCTTCCGTACACGACACTCGATCTGTAGTGGGGCGTAAAGTGCGCCTGAAAAAAAAGGTATAACTTTACTGATCAGGTGATTGATACGCGCAACAAACTCAAAAACAACATTCGGAAGAGAGCTTAACTTACCCCTCCATAAAACCTCCACATAAATAAAGTTCGCCAGAAAATTAGTAGTTAGGAATCTCAAAAAATCGATTTGGTAAAGTAGCATTTCCATTTGGCTTTTGTTCCGTAACATATTGTTGGGTCCTAAGGAGCCATCGAAAAGAAATATAAAATTTTAGCGACTTTCTGTTTTTCAATTACGATAATCCAAACATTTTGACCCAATTTATAAAAATCTTATTTATTCTAAATCAGCAGAACTTCAAAACGTTTATTCCCGATGAAAACAAAAAAATGAAAACCTTAATTGCATGCGTTCTCTAAAAACAGTAAGAGAAAGCAATGCTTAACGTCGAGACGCTTAAAATGAAACTTGACCAAGTTCACTAGAAAATTATCACAAAACCAAAGTGGAAATTTGATGAAAGGTAACTCTGCAGCAGTAACTTTGTGGACGACTGGAATAATTTTGTTATTACCATATGTATGGCTTCTATGTGTATAATTTTTTTTACTATATCCACCTATTTGAAAAATCATCTCCCTCGTGTTTTTCCTTTTTTAGTCCACCTAAATTTTAATTAAAACTTTCCATTTTGGGTGATATCCTGCCATTTTTGTTCTCAGGCTGAAAACCTTCGTAAGAAATCATCGCGAGTTGAAGACGATAACGAATCTTTGGTTTTGCAGCTTAAGAAAATGGCTACCAAAGCCAGAAGTAGGTTTTTCTATAGAATAATCAATCATATCTTAAGCTAGCTTAGAGTGTGTGTGACAAAAAGTCCCAGTTAATAACTAACTTACTTTAATTTCAATCATGATCTGTAGATTTATTTATTTTTTTATTAACGTGAATAGAAATTTTTAAATAAATCCGAGGTAACCAATTTCATAGAAGAATATATCCGAGTTGCTAAAATTTGTTTTTTACCATACATAGAAATTTTACCTCGAAACAATACTATTTGGGGCATTCTTGAATATAATATTTGTGTTGCTAAATATACGATTGTGTTTACTGCACTAACATCATTACTTTTAATTACTAATCTGACCTGTTGTTCCTTTTAAATAACATCACATTTGTAATTTCAACTTGAAGAGGCATTATTTTTTTTATCAAACCTAGGCCAACCAGATATTTATGTATACTCTCAAATGACTCCCTCTAAAGCTCTACCTAGGCATTCTAACTAGACCTCCAAATAAGAAGAATCTGAGAAGATCCTAGATAAGGAAAGTTTCCCTAACTCACGTAGGCGCTACCGAATGCATGTTCGAGGGTGGTTACTCCTCCAAATTAAGGGAACCATGCTGTCTAGGAAAATACATGGAAGAAAGAAAAATTCCATTAAGAAAGGGAAACCGGTAGGTTCTGTTCAGGCTTCAAATACGGTCAAATTTTATTTATAAAATATTGCCTTTTTAAGAATAACTCATCACGTTACACTCTCCGTAGCTCTGCTAACATGATTCCATTTGTATGTCACTAACAAACTTTTTCTTGCCGATCATTAATTCAAAAACTTCCTTCAGTATTTCAGAAATACGACTTCTGTTTCTTCATTATTGTTATCTAAAATGATGAATAATAATAAGAATAACATTAAATTGTAGTACTGGAAGATTGTTTTACTTATCAAAGTAAAACAGCCAAAAATGCAGACTTTTGCTATACTCCAGTAATATAATCCAATACAAAATATTTAGAAAAAAGTTTCAAATTTTTAACTTATATGCACTTATTTTAGGAATATTATTAAGTTTATGAAGGGAAGGGATTAGTTATGAGGTTAGCATACTGGACTCCCACGCGGAGGTCCCGGGTTCGAATCCAGCTGCTGACCCTTAGATTTTCTCTTCCTAGGAGCTTCTTACAGCTCACTGTCCGGTGATGGACAGTGTTGTCTGTAACGAGAGAACACTGTCCGGAGGCCGGCAGAGCACTGGAAAAAGCTCCGGGCGCTAATAACCTCAGCCGTTGATGAGCAAAAAAAAAAAATATTAAGTTTATGATTTTAATGACATCTTATGTCATTGTCATAAAAACTGTTACATTTGTTATTTCTTTTAAGCCCGACGTCCCAGTCCATCCCAACGTCTTACCCCTGAACCAGTTGAAAAAGATGAAGGTATATCCGACGATGACGATCCTTCTGAATTGAGAATCCAATTGGAACTTAATGAACAGGTTTGATTCATTCATAAAAAAAACATTCTGTCTAATATGTTAAAATTATTTCTTTTAAATAAAAAATTGAGTGATGATGCGTTTTATGATCTGTTCACCAGGAAGCTTCCGTGCTTAGGCGTAAAGTTAAAGAATTGGAAGGGGAAGGTGAACGACTGAAAAAGAAGGTTAAGGAATTGCAGGATACATTAAATTCTAAATCACCAGCATTAAGTAAAAAAGCGTTATTGAACACAGAGCCAAGTAAATCGAATGCCGTTTATGAACAAAAAATGAAGGTAAATATAAAAAAGTGTTTGTGGTGATTAACTTAATTAGGCTGCAGTTTGCCTGTGGTTCGTTAAACACGAATACCTCTGCAAGCTCTACTTGTCTAGTATGAGTTTTGTTTGAGTTTAGACGGATATTACCAACTAAGATTCCTGAAGAAGTTCAGTTCCTCTTAAGGGGACTAAAGTCATGCCCTAGCAGGGTGACTTTGAATATAATTTGAATTTATAATTATATAAGGACAAGAAAATACACCTAAATTAAGTCATTCACAACCATAATGTTACTTATCTATTGTGTAATAAAAATGTGCAGGTATTAGAAGAGGAGATGAGTGAATTAAGACTGAAACTAATTGAAAAAGGTAGGGAATGTGAGAGACTGCATGCGGAAATTTCATTAGCTACAAAAAAACCTAAAACATTACAGAAAAGCAAGTTAGTACTTGAAATTCATAAATTGTAAATAAAAAATTTGTATAACTTTTAAACTTTTATTTTTGTTTTCAGGTCGTTAGATGCAGATCCACAAACAGTTGACTTGAAGAGGCAATTACAGGTGATAGAAACTGAAGCTAACATATTACGAACAAAAACACAAACACTTGAATCGGAAAATGAAAAGTTGATGGCTGAAAATAAGAAATTATCTTTGCTAAGTGCGTCGAAGCGAGCTAGTTCTGTGGAGAGACTAAACGATTCAAAAGGTTTGGAAAAACAATTGGAAGAAAGCAATAGGAAGGTAAAAGAGTATTTCTAAATGGAGTTTAAATAGTTTAATGCAATAGATTGTTCTTTTAATAAACTTCTTTTCTATTTCAGATAAAAGAATTGGAAGCTGCAATGAAACCAATTGTAAACAAAGATGAACCAATACCCATTGCTGAAATGGAGAAGCTGAAAACCCAATTGAAAAAAGTAAAGTAATTAGTTTAATTATTCTTGAGAATACTAATATCTATACTTTAGTTAGCTTCGCATAGTTTACTTTTTTTTATTTTCAGTCGGAAACAGAAAGAAAAAAGCATGAAGACGCGCTAAAACGGCTGAGGGAGCAAGGAACCGCAGAAGCAGCTTCCTTTTATAAAAGCCGAACACCTAAAAAACCAACTGAAACGAGTACAAAGCTGCAACTGAAACGAATGGTCGAAGAAGTTGAAAATGAAATGAGTTAGTATTTCTACTATTCTCATATATAATTAATTCGAGGTGATCATTCGCGAAATGTGTGAATCGAGTTCTTGGCCACTACTCTTAGATTTTCTCTTCCTTTTTTGAAGGAGCCTTTAGAGTGATTGTGTAGTGATGGACAACGAGGAATCTTGGCCTGATACAAGCAGAGCACTGAGAGATGTTTAGAAAGAACACTAAATGCGATCTTAGAAGGCCCAGAAATGTCACTTGGAAGCGATCCGGACTTTATTAACGCTAATATCTGAGTATGATCCAGCCATTGCTAAACACTGCGGTTTCTTCTTTATTTTTGTTTCCATTCCACGGTGGTACAGAAAGGACAGAATTTCGTTGATACAAAACCAGAATTATTCAAAATTTAAATGAAATTGATATCCACAATTTGGGGGCAAATTTGATGAACCAAATTTGAAGTCTGAAATCGAAAAATTGTATTTAAAGCTTTGTTTTTATACTCGTTCAAGGCATGTTCACCTTTATTTCTAAATTTCTAGGTGAATTAATGGTAGTGCTTAAGAAAATGGAAGAAGAAAAAACTAAGGAAGTAATGGAGAAAACAGCTAGAGAAATGGATGCGCTCAAAGCAGAACTGGAGAGCACCAAGTCCAAACTCAGTCGTTTAACTAAAGATGAAAAAGATTTGAATGCTAAGAAAGAAAAAGACTTGGCCGATCTTAATAAAACTATTAAAGATTTGGAAAATGGTTGGTTTTGAGCAGAAATCTTATTTTGTTAAATTGTTTTAAATGAGATACAGTCTTCGAGTTCATTTTCTTTACAGACAAAGTAAAACTAAAGAAGGACGCTGATAAGTATAAAGCATCAGCGGAGAAGGAAAAGCAGAAACTACAAGATTCTCAGACGGAATTCGTCAATACCAAGAAAGATCTGACTACGGAAATTGAGAAATTAAAACAGGAAATAAGTAAGTAATTTCTATTCTTTTATCTGTGTATTTTCGCTGAACTGAACTGAAGTAGAGAGTGGTTGCTAAGACCACTCCTGCAATTCTTGCAGGATATTTTAGAAATGGTTGAACTAGAGTTTGTCGTACATCTAAAGCCAAGAATCTTGGAATAGGTACTCCTTTTGCGGGTTTTAACTGTTCTGAAATAGTGACAATTGAATTATTGTATCATTAGGCTGGTATTCGAATCAAAATCTCTAAAGATGAGCCTTTACTATAAGCGAGGGAAAGGGCATGTTAGTTAATTTTTTATCTTTATTTTGTCTACTTAAAGTTAGAGGCAAGGTCCGCAAAATTAAGCTAAATTGTAGGCCTGGATCGATTCCCGGTCTTTGCCTTGGATTGCACTTAATAGTTTGTGAGAAATTTATCATATTTCCTATTTGCGACGTCCATGACAACTTATCGGTAGATGGGCGTAAAATAGTCATTGTTCACCTTTTCAATGTTTAAATCAGGTCTCTAATCTCATAACTGGACAGACGAACAATTTGGCTAATTGACATACACTTAAACGTAAATAAAGTGTTTACCTGATTTTCAGAACAAAGCGCTCTCGCCCTAGGTGACATAGACTCACTAAAAAAGAAAATCAGTTCGTTAACTGATGAACTGGATGAAGAAAAAAAACAAACAGAAACTTTGGAAAAGCAATTGGACACAGCAAAGAAAACTGGTGCAGCAAGTACAAAATTAACGAAAGAGGTTAGTTAATATTTTTTGAACTTGAAGTTAAGTCAAATTAAAATTTGAAAATTAATTCAAAACTACTTTTTCCAGACGGAGGATAAAACAAAGAAAATTGAAGAATTAGAGAAAAAGGTAAGAGAAACTGAGGAAAAGTTAAAAAAGGCGGAAAAACTAGGAACGACTAGGAAAGAAAAGTTAACCAAACTAGAAAAAGAGGTCAGTAATCTGCAGAATAAACATGTCTGCTTTACCTGGCCTCAATATTATTGAAATACTTTTACTTTCACCTATCTTTTTATAGATATAAGAAGGTATTCTAATCGTGCAGATTTCCGGTTTTGCGTTTCTACGTTAATACGCTAACCGCATAGCTAATCCCTCCCTCTCACCAGCTTATTATTATTTTTTTTTAGAATTCAGAACTCAATAAGAAGATGGTTGATATTGAAAAAGAGAAGGAAACATTAAATGAAGAAACTAAGTCATTGAAAACTAAATTTGAAGAATCAGAGTCAAAGATTAAAAGTCTTGAGGAAGAAGTTGAAACAAAATCTAAGGAAATTAAGAAATTGGTAAGTAAAATTTATCTGGCGTCTAGAGCAGTCCGAATATTTATCAAGTAGAGGGAGTGATTTGTTTTTTACCATTCCCAAAGAACACGCCAAGTGCCCAAGTTCTGATGGAGACAAGAGTGACGGTAAGTTCTGAATAAATCTTGTTAACACTTCGCCAGCAGAACCAAATAATCACTTGGAGAAATTAAAGTACCTTACTCTTTCATGGTGCCACTTCAACTTCCTTACCATTTTGAGATAACGTACTTTCCAAATGTAACGTACAAGCACAATTCATCTTCTTTTCAGGAAAAAGGCGTGCACGAAAAAGAGGACGCTGTAAAAGAGACTAAAACAACTACCTCTAAAGCAACCAAAGAAATCAGTCAGCTAAAAGAAGAGTTGGCCTCAGCTAAAGCGAGCATAACTGAACTTACTGACAAAATTACAAAGGTAATATTAAAATTATTTTGCTCATTTCTTTCATTATTCGGAAGTAGCTTGTAAAAGTTTGCCATTTTCGTAGTACAGATTGGAGGTAGATGCAATTTATTCTTTAGAGCACGCTTGTACGTATGACGGAAAAAAAAACTTTGTTAGGGGTGCCATTATCTTTGGCCTCAAAGGAGTCCGAGTTCTCAATGAAGTTACCAATTCGGTACTAAAGATGCTTTTAGTAATCATGATTTTGTTCCACCCTAAATCTAGTGTTATGTATTTTGTAGGACAAGTTATTTTGGTGATTTTTTTTGTAGTAATGTGGGTTATGATTTAGAAGTGGCAAACAATTTTAAGATTTCAAAAGATTGGGCTTTCTTTAAAAGTTTTATGTAGTATGATCTGCACCCTCCTTTCATAAAGTAATGTAACAAAATCGAACACACTTCCTCTGCCAAAGTGCAATTAGATTTTTAATTTAATAGATATAGGATTAGAGCAGAAGTGTAGGGGTACATCGATTAACCTTTAAAATAATTTGATCTAGATTTTTTTTTCTCAGATTCTTCTGAGTCTAAAGAGCGGAACTGAGTTGAGCAAAACTATTAAGACTCTTTTTTAGACTTCAAACTTCAGCAGTACATTAAGTAATCTCATCAGTTCCGCAATATCACACCATCTTTGACAATGCAATTATTTTGTTTAGTCTCAATAGTTTTGATCATGAAACCACGTTAAGACCGAATAACATAATCGATACGAATTTCGTATCGACGATCCGAAAATCGCTTGAACTTCTTTTATAATTTTTTCTTTTACAAAAAAAAATCATTACTAATATGAAGAGTCAATATCTTGGCCTCAAAAGTTTACCGATTTCATCCATTCTTCCGCATGAATTTTCTCTTAAGATTTCCATCATTTCTTCAATTATTTTCTCGTATGTCTCAAATAAAGACTAACCTTTTAAACATGAACAGACTGAACAAGAACTGAAGACATCACAAGAAGAAATGGCAAAGAAGGAGAAACTGTTACAAAAAGAGATTGACGACTGGGAAAAGAAAGCGTCAGAGTTGGAAATGGATTTACAGGTGTTTTTGTTTATTATTTACAATATCCTTCATTATTATTAATTTTAGACTTATCTTTTCCCACTATGTATAGATGATTAAACGTTTTAATTTTATCAAAATATTTGTAGTAAATTGACTGTGATATGACAGCAAAAGATTAGTTTTAACAATGTATAAGAAAATATTTTTAGTAAGAATATTTTACCAGTTCTTTTATGAAATAATATCAAGATTGCAATATTTAGGAGTTAGTTTAATAATTATCGAAGCAGAAGGGCAAATAGTGGCTCTTTTTAAGACGAAACATCCGTAGGAATTTACAATCTACTCTTCTCCTTCCATTAGTTATAAATAATGCTAGATTAAATTTAAATAGTGATAATAATTTATTATTTTATTTTTAAAGGAAGCAAGTGGGGAATCTGCGGTAGGTTATTGTATATTTTTGTTAATCAATATTTCTATGTTTAACCTCTGCGTTGTCAAATAACTCTTAATTCAATAAGTGTCTATCGTCGCTCAAAAATAAATAAATACAAATAATGCCATCAATTTTTGTTTGTTTCAATGTTTGTTTTTTAAAGAAGGCCTAAATGAAGACTTAATTAAATAAGATATAAATGATGTTTTATAATACAAATGCTTTTACTTGTAAATAACCAGTTTGACATAAGAACTTTATCATTGTCTCTTCATTGTAATGTTTATCTGACATCAGTCTGACTTGCTACGTTCTCATCAAACCTTAATCTGTGTTTTTATGAGGGAATAAGGTTTATTGATGGCTTATTTAGAGTGTTACTACCCACCATATCCAAACAGAGTGTTTCTTCATTTATTTACTCAATCATTTTATAAATCTGACATGTTTCTTATATCATTCATACATTTCCATCGAATTTGAATGTCTGCTCTTTTACAGTTACTATGCAGAATCCCTCTTACAAGTTTTCCCTTTGAAGAAATAACTTGAATTTTTGTTTTGTTAATGAATCAATAAAAAGTTTTATCAAAATTTCTAGTAAAATAGTTATGGTATTTAAAAAAAAAATGTTTAATTGTAGTTTGAAGACTCAGAGCGGACTTTTTTTATTTCAGGATATTATTAAAAATGATTTTTGATGCCAAAATTTATGTAAATGATAGGTTTTTAAGAGAAAATGAAAATTTCGGTAATAAACTTATTGGCAAAAGTCAACCTGCTATCCAATTAATTTGAGACCTGGCTTTGAATTTATTTCAGTCATGTGATTGAGCCAGTCTTAAAAGGTTAACCACTATATTACCTCCAGAATTGAATTATGTTTTTGTTTTGCTTTGTGTACGTTCACAGTAAAAAGACGTTCCGCTACGTTTTACGGAAAATGTTTGTTATTTTCATGAATCCTCCACCATTCCATGCTCATTACTTAATGAAAGTGTGTGAGGTAGATGGTCGTTTTGATGATTCAGGTAAAAAAAAGTCGTACTGTTGATAAATATTTTGGAACTCCTAACTGTATTGAGTTTTAAATAAGAATGTAATTTTACAAAATAAAATAAAATGATATTTTTTTCCATAATGAGAGCTGTCAATAAACCTTTTTGATATGTGACCATGTTAATGTGCATGCTAAATTCATGTTGAATGGTGTAACAGATTCTAAATAAGAAAAAAAATTATTGAATTATCGAATAATGTGGCATATCTCTTAATTTACTTCGAAAAAACTTATCTATAATTTTGCATTTTAGGCTGATCGTAAGATGATGGACCGTTTGAAAGCTGCCCAAGAGAAGGAGATCAAAGCTAAAGATATTGAAATAGCTCAGCTAAGGACGAACGCGCTAACTGCTAATAATAAGAAAATCCAAGAAATGCAAACACAAATTGATAATTTGGATTTGGCTTTGGAAAGTGAAAAGCGTGAGTACGATGAGTTAACCAACAAATATGAGCAACTTGAAGAGGAACATGTTATTATGAAGGCAACTCTGGTTAAAGAGAAAGAGAAAGTACAAAATGAGCTTATAAAGACTGAAAATGACCTTGTAGATATTGAGGGTGAACTGAAAGCTCTAAGAGAAACTTATAATAGTAAGCAGGACAACTGGATTAAGGAGAAACTCAAATTGGAGGTAATTTATGTTCTATATTTCAAAACAAAAAGCTAAATACAAGTTTTTACAGAATGGGTAAATTTGTCACCTTATTTTTCTCCTTTTATGAGATTTGCTGTAAATTATGGCAACTATCCATTTCTATCCGAGAAGCTTGGATGAGTGCTATGAACAGTTAGTTTGGTTCTACTTTTGTCAAAGCTGAACGAGGTTCCAAGCTTCGAGTTGCGCATTCAGCGACCAATATTATAAAATGTTCCTCAAAAATGGATATTTAAATATGGATAGAAATGGAATGGATAGAATGATAGAAAAAGTGGATAAGAAGTATTTCTATGTAGAAGTATCTAATTATATGTATATAATTAGATGCCCCTGGTGTATTCGATCTTCAGTGCAAGTGAGTCGCGCTTTTCCAAGCCCACATTAGTCAGGAAACTATATTTACTCCAAGAAGCGCCTTGCAAGGGATCAAATAATTTTTTTAATGATTCCATGAATGTTTCCTCAACTTACAATGTACTCTAGTACAGATTTTTATTATTGGTCCATGTCTCTGTTCTCTATTCTCTCTTTCTAGTTTTATTCCACTGTTACAGAGAACACTACATTACTAATGGCAGATCCAAGATACTTAAACTTTTAACCTAATTCCCATTTATTGTTGTTGGATTGCCATCTGATGAGCTATATTCTTTTGTCTTTTCTATGAATATTTTTAATCCTCACTCCTCAATTTCTTTTTTAATGTCATTAACATGTAATTGATGTCCTCTCCAAGATTACGACAATGTGATGACTCTCTGCTGGCCTATTTACTCACCACCTCACCATGCCCTTCATGTTCACAGTGTGTCGAGATAAATGCCTCTCTGTAAACTTTGGTAGGGCAACTACTTAATAAATAATTTCAAACGAGAGAACCTTATACAGTTTACCATCATAAGGTTAATTGTAAGAAACGTGAGAATCGGCGGTATTATAATGATAAAAAAAATTAAAGATTTGTACAAAAACCTCCAATATATTGAGTTCTTAATGTTCAGGACATTAATTTGCCAAACCTGAAAAATTATATTTTTTAAAGTTAGGAGTGATCTACTCTGCTTAGAACACTAACGCTTCTCCTAACAACAGTTCTGCACTTCCCATCTAAAGTTAAAACATTATCACAGAAATTATTAATTTTTTTTTTTGTATTTAAAGGAAAAACTGAAAGAAACTGAAACGTTAAGTTTGGAAAAGACTAGACTTCAAGCTTTCTGTGATGAAAAACAATCCGAGATAGATCAGCTGAAGAAAGAAAGCCAAGGATTGACCGAGCAAATAGAGTACATGCGCAAAGAGGTTAACATTTATTTTGTAAATAAGTTGGGGAAATTAGTAAGGTTCAATATCATGGGAATTGATGTTTATTTATTTTATTTTTTAAATTAAAATGCAACCAAAAACGCTTAACCTCCACGTAAATATTTATTTATTTTTATTCAGTTTAATGCTTTTTCGAGAGATAGCTTTTCACTAGTGGGTTGTAGAACCCTTTAAGGTCTTTTTTATCTTAAACATTTAAGAGGTTAACATTAACATAAGTGGTGAATGATGAGCTATGTTTTATTATTTATTATTCAATTTTAAGTTAATTTAACTCATTTAAATGAGTTTTTTAAGTTTTGTAACTTTCGATAACAGAATCCTAATTAAATCTATTTCCAGAGCGAAGATTTAAGAAAACAGGTTGAAGACTACGATAAAGTTTCCAAAGTCCAAAGGAGTATGACTGCTGATGTGACTTCTTTAGAAGAAGAATTGAAGGAATACAAAACTAAGTAAGCAGTATGGTTTATTGTATGAGATGAAATAAAATTATGGTCTGATACACTTTCTTTCTCCGTATAATAGACATTCTTTGTAGCTAGTATTCCGAATTGAGATTCCAGAGATAATATACGTTTCAAGGTCTGCTGAGTACGAAAAAAAGGTTTTTAGAAAATGGTCTGTATGTGAAAATCGTAACTTAGATTTTGTACTCCCAGATAACTGACAGAAAGTTAATAATTTAAACTCTTCATCCGGAAGTATTCTGCTAATTGGAATTTCCAGTTTTTGGAAATTTTCTATGTATCGACTCCTGAGATTTTGTTTCGACGTCATATTTCTAATATGCATACAACTTTTATTTTATATATTTTTACAGAAAAATACATTTTCGTGCTGTGAAATGCCATCACAAGAATATGTTCATATCCTATAGTTTCAAACCGGTATTGAAATAACCAAGTATTCTTAATTTCAGATTAGTATTAGCAGAAAAGGCCCGCAAAACAGACGTAGCTAAAATGAAAATGCGTTATGACCAACGTATATCTGTGATACAAGATGAGATGCTAAGTCTACAGGGGCAAGTGGCCAGATTTAAAAGAGAACGAGATTCTTATAGACACATGATGGAAGCTGCGCAAAGGAATATATCTGAATTGAAAGCGTCCGGGTTGAACAGCGGTACCATATCGAGTCGTTCTTCTACGGACGGTGATGATCTCAGAACACACGTAGCACAACTAGAACAGCAGATCAGCTGTTTAGAAGATGAACTATCAGAATCTAGGATTGAAGCTTCTCGGCTGAGAACCGAATTGGTTTCAGAACGTTCAGCTTGGGAGGTGAAGTTATCTGAGCTCAATTCCAAACTGAATGAAGTAAGTCAAAATAAGCACTTAAGGTGATTTAAGAGATGCTGTGGCCGACGTTAGCTAAAGTTCAGTTCCTTTGATTAGCTCGAAGAGGAGAAAATACTCAGCAGTGGGCGAACAAAGATCTCTGGTCTCAAAACTAGAATGGAGCTTGCCTGGCAGAAAGAAAGAGAAGAACAGCACAGACTCTTGCAAGAAACTTCAACTTTGGCCAGAGATCTTAGACAAACATTGTTTGAGGTACAATACTAGTTTTTTCTTTTTTTAATCATTATTTCATAAATGATTCAATATCTCATACCAAATTATTAATGTAACAAATTTATTAACTTAAGAAACCTTTCGTAATTCACCAAAAAAAAAAAAAATCCTCTGTGCATTAAATGTTTTTCTTTTTTACCTTAGCATTTTTGGATTCTATAAATGTACAATTTATTACTAATAGTCTAGAAAATAACATCACTATCAGAATGGCTTGCTAGATAGATTTATAATTTTATTGCCTCCGTCTTTGTTTTATTAAATGTGCGGCAAGTTTATATATTGGTTTGGAATGTGCAGGTGGAGAGGGAAAGAGATCGAGAACGTCTTGAATCGAAGAGACGGCTGGATCAGCTGAAGAAGACCAACGAAGAAGAACAAGAGGAAATTAGAAAAAAATTAACGGAAGTAATAATTATCTTTTAGCTTGAACATTTTATTTGCAACTGTAAGAAGAATTGCTCACTTTAAAAAATTCACTTAATTTTCTAGATGCAATGTGATCTCTTGGAACTAAGAGATGCTCATGCAAAACTGCGTACAACCAATGAGAAATTACGTCGTGAAAAAGATAAAAATGAGCGTGAGAGGGAATTACTGAGGCAGTCGTTAACGATGAAGAAACGTGCCGAACAGGAAGAAGAGCGGCAGATAATCAGTGTTTATCAGTTGGTGGAAGAATTAACAGTTTTAGCTCCAGATCTATTTCCGTCCAAACCAAAACAATCTGCTACGATGCCAACACCTCCGATTAGGAGAAAGGTAACAATAAATACACTGATTTCCTACCTGCCTTATTATGAGATCTCAGAGCAGAAATTTAATCTAAGACATGAATCTATGTAAATTTATTAAAATTTTTACAGGGACCAAAATCAAGAGAGGCATCTCCTAATCTCGAAAGAAAAGACTACAGTAGAGGTAGGTCTGAGCTTCATTTCATGACGTTTGCTAGTAAACGGGGCCCAACTGGAGTTGGTGAAACCTACAGCTGCCCCTGGAGCGAATTCGACCGGCACAATAGATCTACGAATGTCCCTAATACAACTTGGTTACCCAAAGCCGAACATTTTGCAAATTACGGTGCCAATCTTCTTTTCAGCAGATCAGTCAAAGTTGCTAAAAAAAAATCTAATCACAGTTTTAAAGTTCTGGAATATTCACCTTTATCAAATATAGCTATTGTGTAATTTATAATGAAAAGCCTGATAAGATGAACTTTTTGGTTATATTCAAAATATCATCTTATTATCATAAAACATAAATGATTCATTTCTTCAGAGTCATCTGTTGGTCGTGAAGATGCAAAAACTCATGAAGTACAAGAGATAATGAAACGTCTGACCGAAGCTGCAAATCAACTGAGAAAATGCCAGACCGAAGAAAAAGAATCAGAAAGGACTAGACGGTCTTTTAGTTCTTATAGGTAACTATTGTATGAAACTACCTTTCATTTAATTAGTTCCCTGATGGTTGCTAATGGTGCTTTTTGTTACGTAAATGTATTTATTTATAAAACAAAAAAAATTCGTTAGGTCATCTTCCATTGAGTCGGACGGTGGTGTGGAATCGCTGAATTCAGTCAAAAGAAGAAATCTTCAGAAAAAAGGGCCCGCACTGCGGAAGAGTTTATCACTAGAACAGACTTCTGCCCAGGAAGAGGTTGGTAGTTTTCCTTTTTTCAGTTTACTTGTTCTTACCAAAATAGAAGGATGTATTGTACGATCATGTTCAACTTTCTGTTTCAAGAAAGTACCTGCTTTGAAGAGTCTAAAATGAATTTCTCGATTTTCATTAATCTTTCTGTATTGAATGTAAACATGCAGTACGATAACTTTTTTACCTAATATACATTTCCCTAGAATATTCGTATGACTCTTGTAGGAGATAGAAAAGTTACGCTAACGATAAAGGTACTATTTCAGTAAAATGTACTGTTCTCTCGTATACATTATAGAGATGGGTCAAATGATTTCTTAAATTCAGTGTTTAAAGAAAATTCCTCCACCTTCCGGTTGACTACACAGACTTTTTCACTTTCCTTATATCTTCTCAAAAATAACTCCTACGATTACTTCGTACTTACATTATTTCCAACTTCCTCATTTTTATTTATGATTACTAAGAATGGATAAAGTAAGTAATTATTTTGCTTAGAAAATTTAATAAGCGTTTTGGAACAAGAGCGGAGGGCATAATAACCCATCAGGTCATTGCAAAAAATAAAAAAAAAATAAGCGTTTTTGTTATTGTTACAGGCAATATGGAGTGTCGATGATGAAGGAAGTATGACCAGTGTCCAGTCATTAGAGGAAATGGAGAAGTTTCGTCGAGGATTGCACATGAGAGATCCCAGTTTAGACAGGCAAGCAAGTTTTTTTTTTTTTAATTTCTAGTCTTATATTCTTAAGAAAGTTTAGATTTTGGTGTTTCTCAAAGGGTTTTCATGAAATTTTGAAAATGTCAAATTTTAATTTTTCCCCCCTCCTTTTGCAGTCGGCTTTCAGGAGGTTCAACTCAGAGTGAAGTCCTTCCAAGCTCAGATAAAAAGAAAAAGTTGGGATTATTCGGTAAATTAAAGAAGCTCACTAAGTCCAGAAGTATAGACCACGACAGTGAAATGGGCTCCACTGGACATGTAAGCGAAATCAGTTATAAAATAAGCATTCCTTTTATTTTAATTATGAAAGCAATTTATTAAAAGAAAAGCGTAATACATATACCTACTTCTTGCAAAATAAAATACTTTCACTTGAACAGTGACTATCAGCAGGAGATTCGCTTTTTTGGTACCTTTATACATAATGCAAAGGCAAGATAGTTTTTTATTCACTGCTAAATAGCAGATGCAAATGCGGACAACTTAAGTTGTGATCGCTTCGGATCAAAAACAGTTGATGCATCACCGGTTCTGTGCCGTCAGCAGTTTAAAATCTCGAAAACATAGATTTAAGCATGACCTTCTGTACGCATTCATTCTTGAAATTAAGATGTTACTAATCCTATGTAACATGTAACAGTTTGATCCTGGATCTGACACAAGTCTTGCAGACGACAAGAGCAATCGACAGTTTAAAGATAAATTTAGTGGGATGTTCAAGAAATCTGGTTCAACTTCTCGCGGTAACAGGTAAGCCGTTATTTTAAAGAACTTTTTTAGTAAATTATTTTGTTTTTAATTTTGGTACCGTATATTAATTTTTCAAAAAAGCTTTTGCTTTCAATGCTGCATGAGACCTTATACAAGCGTAAGTATATTTGGATAAAACAGATTTAGCTTAATCTCATAATAGTGTAAAATTTGAAAATAACTTATTTTAGTTTGGATAAGATTATATTAGACGATTCTGTAACCACAGACATTGATCCTGAAGTGTCTTATTTGCCTGTACCTTGTACGACTATTAGGCGGTAATTTGTCGTACATTCCTGGGTCTGTTTCTGAAATATTCGTAATTTAAACACGAAAGTAAAGAATTTTTGTAAAACAAAAAATCAAAACAGTGACATAAAGTGGTATTTCCGATTGAGTAAGTTTTCATCAAGTTAAAAGTTTTGGCCAACTGATTGAACAGTTTAATCATATTTAAAGTAGTATCACTCATTATCCCTTACGCTGCAGTGTCACTTTAGTCTACGTACAACCCCTGACGCAGAAGTGCCCTTGATCAGTGTCTTTAAAAAAATGTTTCAAGCAAATATAGGATTTTATGGGTGTAATGAAGGTCAATTCCAGCGATAAAGTTTAAAGAAAATCGTTTTAATAATTTCAGAAAAAGCTCTGTAAAATGTTTCTTCCGGTGAAAGAGTTTGACCTCCAAGTTGCGGCTACGGAAGTATCCTGACAAAATATGAAGGAGCTGTTTCTAAATAACTTTTTCGGATTTCCGGTAAAATCTCAATTTTACGGTTTTGACTCAATAGCTGTACATAACACTTACCGTAGGCAACCTCATGGGAATGAGAGAATTTAGGACAACTTTCCGATATTTGTAGTTTCCTATGTACAATTAGTAAAATGATACGAGTTATAGTTATGAATTTTCAAAATATAAATTTTCAGCGTGGAGCGTAGTTTGAAACCACCTCCATCTCCCAAGAGTCCCAGTGATTCAACTCAAAGACCTTTAGTGAGCAGTTCGTCAAGTGTGGTGAGTACATCCACTTTAAATGAAATAAATTATTTGTAACTGCTTTCATGGTTTCTAATCTTGTGTTTATTGTTTCATAGTCAGGAGAAAGACCACTTACCAAGAAACCTCCGAGTACAGCTCCTGTCCAGAGAAAAGCGAAGAAATAGTAGTGAATTTCTAGTCGAATTAATTTAATTTTATAATTCTCTGATGGAAAACAAATCATTAATTTTTCATTTATTTTATTGCTCCATCATCTTTTATTAAGTTTTAATTGTTTAAGTTTTTGACTTTTTGTTTTCTTTTTTTTGTAAATACGAGAAATGAACCTCTACAGAACTGGGAGATCTAGTTCTGTTACTTAAAGGTTGGTTTTCCATTTGTACATTATTATAAGAGAGGAAGAAGTAAAACTCTTTGTTCCAATCGAATGCACTTTTTGGTTTGCCTCCTCACTATAGTAACGCTACAGAAAGAGCATTTATTATTACAAAAAGAAAACTTACCGTTTTTTAGAAGACCTGTAACTTATCCATTACAGACTAACTAGCTCCAAGCAAGAAGGGGTAAGCTGTCGGTGTAGAGCAGTATGGAGTGCAGGGTTTTCATAGGTAATTAGAGAATAGAACTAAATGAGATTCTGGTAGGCCCGCCCTAATCTCAGTTTTACTTTTGGATTCCAGGTTTGTCTTCTACCGTGTTGTTAAACTAACTCTTTTGAACTCCTCAGAAATAACCGATAAATATTTACAATACAACTATAAAACTTGGAACGGAATCAGCCCACACTTTTTAAACGACATGAACTGAAATAACGCTTATCATCTGATTGGGGATACTGTTAGACATGATAAACGATTAAAATTAACGCTTCACAATGAAGTACTTATTGTCAATGTGCTACTGAAACAGATTTGGACTAGTTGAAATGTGGGGGTTCAGTCAAATCATTCCAATTCCTACCGCTCTACAAGTACTGCAGTTGAAATTCTACGTCGTATAACAAGTGCTCCATACTACTCAACAGAACTACGCACCACAACCTAAAAATACCTTATATTTAAGACCATACTCCTGTTACAAGGAATTCCACTTTCGCTTCTTTGACTCTTCCTGACAGCCACAACCGTTGACCCAAGGCAATGCTGGTTTGCGATTTTCCAGTAATAATAATAAAATCAATAAAATTATTATAAATTAATAATAAGAATGTTTATTTCAAATAACTTTTTTCACAAATCCTAGTCAAGATAAATTTGAACAGCTCTAGCTGCATGGCGAAACATCAGTTCCAAAAAGAGATGGGTAATATGAGATCAATTTCTTGAAATTCAGCGTGCAATTTATGCTTAGCGCAAAGAATCTTAAAGATGATGTTATTTGTTTATTTGTCATCTTCGCTTGTTGGTACACTATTATCAGTATCTGTTACGAAAATATCTGATATATTTTTATCAGGTAAACTCTCTGGAATATTTTTATCGATGAATTCATCTTCATCCTATAAGAAGAAATATGTCAGATTATTAAGTATTGAAATTCGTAAACACTTTTGGGTTGTTTTTTGGAAAATCGAGGTACAAAGACAGATGGCAAGACTCCGAGCCTGCTTCAACCCAGTTTCATTCAGAAAGAAACTTTACTTTGATGATTTGGAGATAAGGAGCAGGTATGTGGTTAAAGTAATGAAAAACATCTAACCAAAGTGATTTTATTATATTATAGTTTTAATTTTTTTTTTAATTCAAAGAAATTCTACAAATAATTACAAATACCTCTAACAATCTTAGTAGAGAATCGAATTTATATAATCACTAACTTACAGGTCTCTTTGGGCGAGATGTACTATCCTTACCATCCTCATCAGGTATTTTATCCAGTCCCTGCAAGAAAAAGAAATCTGACTGTTAAATTAAAAAAATAATAATTTTCTGAGAATCATGGTTGAAGACATTACTTCAGCCAACTTCTTGACAAGCTTCTCCAGAAAGCCACTTTTAAAACTAAGAGCTTACAAGCAATCTTATTTTCTACTATGCGAGATCTGTAAGCATAAAGGTTTTGTTAAACAAAAATAAGCAGTATGAACCTTCTCGTCATTATTATTCGTAAATATCAAGTTCAATTTGCGTATTCCCATTCTCCCATTATAAATGATTTCATCATTGAGAAATATTTTATTCCTTTACAAGCCTAACTTTTCAACACATTTTTGGAATTGATTCTAAACCCTAATTTCGACACCTTAAAACCTAAACTAAGTAATCCTGAAGATGATAGAGATCGTAGAAATTTAGTCTGTTAAGCAATCTCTTTACACGTTTCTCTTGAAGTGAATATCATCGAACAAAAATGTGCAGACGTTCAAATGCTTTAAACAAATATTTTCACATTTTAGTGAACTTAACCAAAATAAAATGAAAATGTGGCTTCTACAAAAGGGTTTGAAGAATGACCTTTGTTTTTCGAACCAAATTTTGAAGCAAAATGAGAAAAACAAATCACCATGTAATGCAAATTAATTGCTATCTTCAGCTAGGTGTCACAAAGAAAACAGTAGTTTCATAAAATAGTTCATTCAGGCCTTCTAAAATGTTTTTTCGACAATTTTTGAAAAATATAAAAATACCAAAAATAGTAATACCTGCATTATGTAAGGATTATTGGATAATCTCGTATCTCTTAAATATAAATCTTTATTGAAAACTGGGCTTATTCCTCTTCTATAAGGCTGCAATTAAAGAGAACGTTTTCATCATGAAATCACTCTAAGTACTAGAATGTTGATTAGAAGTTACTTACATTACCACTGTAGATAAATTTGTGAAAGTAATAGTTAAAGACTGATGGAAAAGTCATTGCTGCACAGATAATACCTGCAGCAGGCAATATTTCGTACCACATCTTCCCTGTTTGAATGAAGTACCTCAAAAAATATCCTAAGAAACCTCCTTGTATGTTATACAATAAGAGAAACTTAAAAAAAGTGTTACCAATAAAATCAATCTGAATATTACCTTAGAAAAATCTAAATCTAAACTTAAAAAATCTTAAGAAAGGTGTACTTTTAAACATAGTAAGAAGATTGCAACATTCATTTAAGGCATTTTCTTTTCTGTTAGAATTCGCGCATCGGGAAGGGGCACTGTTGAAAAACAATTAGTTCTAATCATCTGTTTTAAATAATCCAATTACATTTGTAAAGTTGGTGTTGAAATGCCATTTTATGTAAAAATAAGCAACTTTGCCCTGAGGAAAACTTGTACTAAATTCTCTAACCATGTTTAAATATAGTACATTACTCTGCCAGTCGTTCTGAGACTGTCATTCGGACTGTCTAGTCATTCAGAATGATCTTGTAGGGTTTCATATCACCTATTGTCCAGTTGTTGGCTGTCCAGTCTATTCTATAGTTAGCAGCCGCGGCAAGTATGATACGAGACAAAATGGGTTGACTCTCAAGTCACCTGGGTTGTTGACAACAACGCTACGTACTGAAATGTTTTATTCGAGCACTTGAGCCACGTCTAGAGCTTTAGACAAAAAAGACTTCAATAACCCTCAGTTGTTAAGGTGCCTTAATCATAAAAAAATAAAATAAAAATAAAAGCAATTTTCTGTAAAGAAAAAAAGGAAAGTAATGACTATTTTTCCAGGTGGGCTTTACGTCCAACTATCAATCAGGTATTGTGGACGGAGGCGAGTTGTTATCTTACCTCTGACCAGTGTAGACGTATTTTATGTGCTCTCTTGAATTTTTGTTTTTTTTGTTGGTTTGAAGTTAATTTTTTGTAATATTTTTGTGTATAAGTTGTGAAACGTGACATTGTCATTCAAAAGAAGTATTTAAACTAAAATAGTATTAATAATTAATAGTAAAAATTGGAAGAAATCAAGTCAAGGTCAAAGACGGTGTAGTTAGTTAGATGTGTTTAGTGTTGGTGACTCTGGTTTCTTATTGTTTCCAGTATTTGTACTGAACTTTGTTTGGATAAACAGGTATTTTTTTAAACATTTCATAATACGGGCATATTCTTTTCTTTTTTTTATATTCTTTGCGAAATTTTAACAATAATTCTCAATAATTTTTTATGAACTTAAGTAACGAAAATCTGGAAAGTATTAAAAGTCCGTTAACAACACCGAAAAGTGTGAAAAGACGTAGAAGTCAAAATTCCCCTGAACTGGAATTAGTAGGAAGTTTATCAAAAAAACAAGTAACAATGAGTTCTCCGGAAATGGTTTGTGTGTCTACAGAGCAATTAATGAATATAATAAGTAAAACGTTTGACCAGAAAATGATTAATTTGCCGTCAAAAGATGACTTTAAACACCTTGAATGCAAAATTGAAGCATTAGTAAATGAAAATATTTCTGTTAAGAACGAAATAAAGATGTTAAGGATTGAAAATGACAATCTAAGGAAGCAAATGAATATAATTGATAATAAATTAAGAAAGAATAATGTAATTGTTCGAGGGCTGGTGGTTGAAGATGGTGCAAATTTAAAGAAAAGTGTTGAAGATATTTGGCAGAATGTTTTAAAAGTAGATTGTTGTAAAATTAATAATGTTATACCAATTGGAAAGATAAAGGAAAATAAACAGTTCTTAGTTCAAATGGATAGCGGTAATAGTGCTATAAACGTGCTGAAAAAAGCAAAACTATTAAAAGGAAGTGGCATTTTTATTAATCAAGATTTGTCTGCGTATTCTAGAAACAAGAGGTCTAAATTACATAAACTTCGAAAAGAAATTATGCGCCTCAATCCTACTCTCAAAGCCCGATTGCGAGATGATTATCTGCTAATAGGAAATGTACGCTTTGATTGGTCAGATGGAAATGAATTAATAGTAGGAAATGTGAATGGTGAGGAAATGTTAAGCAAATTGGTAGGTGCAGATATATCGGCCGCTGTTCGCCTAATAAGCTCACACACGAACTCAGATAAATGAGAAGAGTCTGTCTGTCAAGTTCAGAATAAAAATGATGGAAAGAGTGAAAAATATGTATTTAGAATTTTATCTTACAATATTGCAGGACTTAGCAGCAAGAGAAATGATTCCAGTTTTTTCAGATTTATCAAATCTTACGATATATTCCTTTTATTTGAAACTTTTATTACCGAAGATAAGATCAGCGGATTGGACTATTTATTTGATGACTTCAAGTTATCCTGGATACCAGCTTCTAAAAACTCAACTTACGGTAGAGGCAGTGGTGGTCAACTGTTGGGAATTAATTTGAAAAGTCCTATTGCTAATATTGCTTCGTTCAATAAAATAGGTAATTTCGAGGTCATTTACATTAATAGCGAAACTATAAATGTTTGCGTAATTCCGATCTATCTGAACTATGGCAAATGGGATGAAGAATTTAATTGTTTAAAAAGTAGCCTGTATGAGAATACTTTGACCAATTTGATATTAATTGGGGATTGCAATGCGCACATAGGAGAAGCCCAAGTACTTCCTGCTCAACTATTGAACCAATCACAATGTGCCCTAGCTAAAAAAAGGAGGTCGAAAGATTCCAAAATAGACTCTAGAGGTAAGCAATTTCTCGAAATGTGTGAAGATGAAAATTTTGTTATACTTAATGGACGCACTTTGAATGACCAAAGTGGCGAATACACATATATTTCAAAAGTTGGATGTTCAGTTGTGGATTTTTGCTGTGTAACTACACCGTGTTTGCCATTTGTTCACGATTTTAAAGTACTGGCTGATACATTTTCTGATCACATGCCTATTACGTTACAACTATCTACCGGAATGAAACACTACGAGGAAAATCTTACTCCATTGCTTCCAAAACTGATTTGGGTTCAGAAGAATGAAGAAGTATACCAGAGTCGTCTTGAACAAGATCTCAATATGACAGTCTGCAACGGAAGTGTAAAAGAGGAAGTGGAGCACCTTAGAAGGTTAGATCTTGCATCAAGCGAGCAGCGGAGAACCGGAAGGGTGGTAAGAAATTTGAATTAGTTGCTCGAGAACCCTGGATGGATTTTGAATGTCTTAAGTTGCGGAAAAGATCATTTGTACTTTTAAATATTTTTAGGAAATCCAACTCACAGGCAATAAAACTATTGTATCTTTCAGCCAACAAATTATACAAACAAGTACGTTTAACCAAAAGGCGGGATTATTACAATGATTTAATTATCAATTTGAAACTGGTTAATAGTAATAAGGAATTTTGGAGCATTATAAATAAAATTAAAAAAAGGAAATTTATTTCGAGTTCTTCCATAAAAATAGAAAATTGGGTCAACTATTTTGAAAACTTACTAAACCCTCCTTTGAATGCTAGTGCTTTTTCATTTGCTGAAGTATTTACTGTAGATTTAGATTTGGACAAAGAGTTTTCGAGCGCGGAAATTTTGGAAGTGGTTAAAAAGTGTAAGAATAATAAGGCTCCGGGCCAAGATAGAGTCCCTAATGAATTTTATAAGTACTCTCCACCGGAGTGCATTAAGAGACTGAGATATATTTTCAATAAAATGTGGAATTCATGTGAAATTCCAGATACTTTTAAGGAGGCTATTATTTTTCCTCTCCACAAAAAGGGCGACTTAAATATCGTAAATAATTATCGCGGCATTTCACTCATCGATAGTATCGCCAAATTATTTGCTTCTATACTACAGCGCAGACTTGAAATGTGGGTAGGAAAGAATAATATATTAAATGAATATCAAGCGGGCTTCCGAAAAAGGTATTCCACAAACGATAACCTTTTTAATCTTTGCAGCATTATCCATTGTAAATTCCAGGAAAAAAAGAAAGTTTATTTATTTTTTATAGATTTTCGCGCAGCATTTGACTGTATTGATCGGCGTGTACTTATGTATAAACTTTTGAATTATGGAGTATCTAGTAAGTTTGTTAATGTTATTCGAAAGCTTTACGAGAAAACAAGAGCATCAGTATGGACTAAGGAAGGTCTCTCAATGAGTTTTGAAACCAATATGGGAGTAAAGCAAGGTTGTGTTTTATCCCCACTCCTTTTTTCGCTTTTCCTTAACGATCTTAATGACTTCATTGATTGGGGTGGAGTCAGGGTGGGTCGGCAGAAAGTAAAAATGCTTCTCTTTGCGGACGATGTAGTGTTTTTGGCTGAGGATCCTGTCTCTTTGCAAAGAATGATAAAAGATCTGGAAAATTATTGTGATACCTTTAATTTTGAAGTAAATTTGTCCAAGTCTAAAATCATGATTTGTAAGCCTGGAGGTGGGAAAAGAGCAAAAAATGAAACTTGGAAATTTAGAAATAGCACTATAGAGGTTGTACGCAATTATAAGTATTTAGGAATGAATTTAACTCCGAGTCTTGCACTGAATGTTCATTTAAAGGAAAAACTTGCTCTCTCTAAATTTAGCATTAATAGCTCATGGTCTGAAGTTGTTTGTAATAATAAAGTTAGTTTAGATAATAAATATGAAATTTTTAATGCCACCACTAGATCAGTAATGTGTTATGCCTGTCAGATTTGGGGGTTCCAAGCCTTTGATGAAGTAGAAAAGCTTCAAAGGTATTTTATAAAAAGATTGTTTGGACTTCCAAGAAATGTGCCTAATTATGCCTTGTATTTAGAGACAGGATTATCCCCATTGTATTTGTTTACATTGAAGCTGCACATTAATTATATCATTAGAGTGCTCGAACTACCACCTGACAGACTACCACTGATGATGGCAAAAGAAATAATTAGCAGGAAAATTTATTGGTTTAAAGAATGGATACATATATCAAATAAACACAACTGGTCAATCAATTTAGAAAATTTAACAAGTAGTAATGTCCGAGAAAGTTTAAATTTTATCCTTAACCAAATTGAATATGAATTTAAACAGCAATTTTTAATTAAAGCTCAATCCGCTATCTACCATACATTGTACTCCCAACTCACTTATAATTTAAACAATAGTTATTTAAAGTTAAATAATTTTGAACATATCAAATTTTGCGTTAAAATTAGAACTGAGTCATTGCCATTAAATTATAAACCCTGGTTAAAAGACAGTAATTTTGTTTGTTCCTTGTGCAATCTAAATGCTACTGAAGACACGTTTCATTTTCTAGCAGTGTGTCCAATTTTAAAAGAATTTAGATTAACCTGTTTTAACAGGAGCCAATTGGACAATGAACAATGTTTATTTTATTTAAACGGCGGAGACTGGATGGGTTTGGTTAAGTTCGTTGCTGCGGCGTCCTCCTACAGAGATTTTTTAGTTAAAGAATTTAATTTTTAGTTAGAAAGGGAATATTATTATTAGTGTAACGAGTATGTCTTTTTGTTTATAGTATTTATTTCTTATAATTTGTCATTATTTTGTCTTTTTTTGTTTTTTATAATTTCTAGTTTGATAACAGCTTGACAGACGGTCGAAAGATCATTGTCTAGTGATGTTTTTTGTATATTTCTGTATGTACTTGAATATGTAAATCAATAAACGTCTTTATTCATTCATTCATTCATTCATATTGTGGACGGAGGCGACTAGCAAACACACTTTACTGTAAATTTCTTTTATTAAACATTAAACAAAATTCTAGGCGTAGACAGTACCATAATACATATTATCTATGTAGGCTCGCCTCTAACCGCACGGCTACTGAGAGAGAAAAAAGAGAATCGTGTCAATTTCTACAAACTCAGAACATTGGCAGCTTATTTTATCAGATTAACTTAACTTCCAACAGATGTCACTTCAGACAACTTATCTGACGCTTCCTCAGATGAAAAAACAACTCACCCAGTTTCAATTTAGAAATTCCAGGAAGAATTTTTATTCTTTAGAAAAAATATTCCGGGGCAGCCTTCTTAAATTATGGAACCAGGCTTCTCAGAAAAGTTCCAGAAAGAAAAGTTAACCTCTCCCTTGTGTTCAATGCATTCCTTCCTGAAACTCTCATCCCGCATTCTTGAGAGTATATACATCCTAACCGAGTAACTACCCAGGCTCTCTAGCGAGGTCCCTTGGAGAGTGGGAAACCGGCAGATTAGAACAACCACTCCTTAGGGCATTATTACCTATCCCTATTCCAGATAAGAAACATTCTCCTACCATTCCCGGTAAGCTAAGCCGATTTGTGGAACTACAGTGTTTCCTCTGAAGCTGACGTAAGCCAAGAAACGCTAGTTACTCCAGGAGGGGTTTTACTTTTTTAACAAATGCACACGTAAACCACTGAAGGAAACAAAACTTTTTTCTGTCTCTAGTGATCTTAAAAGAAGAAAGATAGGAACAAGGAAGCCGGGAGAAAAATGGGCAAACAGTTGTGTGATGCATTTATCCCTTTAATTCAGGAGTTTAATATAATTTTACTATCCTATCAGGCCACGTGCCTAGCGGGCACCACTGCTGATAGTGGGCACAGACATGGTAGCCATGATACGGCTGAAAGAGATGCTAATTAATTTATGCTCAGGACGTGAGATATAAATGTAACGTTTTATCGTATGTTCGCCTGGCATATCGTTTTGGCAAAACACCTTAGGTACTTTAAATATAACTTAAACTACTCGATATTTTGTTTATATTTTATCTGTATATGGAGACATTTTTTGTCCATAATTGTATAAAATTTAGTATATATCTGTCGCGTAGGAAACGAGATATTTAGAGTGAAAGTTTGGTTTCGTTTGAAACAGTGAAATCTTCAACTTCAAATATCTCGAAAACTACTCGATAGATTTTGTTTATATTTCATCTGTATATGGAGACATCTTTTGTCCATATTTGTATAAAATTTAGTAAAAATCTGTCGAGTAGGAAAGGAGATATTTAGAGTGAAAGTTTGGTTTCGTTTGAAACAGTGAAATCTTCAACTTCAAATATCTCGAGAACCACTCGATAGATTTTGTTTATATTTTATCTGTATATGGAGACGTCTATTGTCCATAATTGTATAAAATTTAGTAAAAATCTGTCGAGTAGGAAACGAGATACATAGAGTTGAAATTTGGTTTCGTTTGAAACTGTGAAATCTTCAATATTAAAAATCTCGAAAACGACTCGATAGATTTTGTTTATATTTTATCTGTATATGGAGACATTTCTTGTCCATATTTGTATAAAATTTAGTAAAAATCTGTCGCGTAGGAAACGAGATATTTAGAGTGAATGTTTGGTTTCGTTTGAAACAGTGAAATCTTCAACTTCAAATATCTCGAAAACTACTCGTTAGATTTTGTTTATATTTCATCTGTTTATGGAGACATCTTTTGTCCATAATTGTATAAGATTTAGTAAAAATCTGTCGAGTAGGAAACGAGATATTTAGAGTTAAATTTGGTTTCGTTTGAAACAGTGAAATCTTTAACTTTAAATATCTCGAAAACTATACCATAGATTTTGTTTATATTGTATCTGTATATGGAGACATCTTTTGTCCATAATTGTATAAAATTTAGTAAAAATGTGTCGAGTAGGAAACGAGATATTTGAAGTTAAAATTTGGTTTCGGTTGAAACAGTGAAATCTTCAACTTTAAATATCCCGAAAAGTACTCGATAGATTTTGTTTATCAATATAAATATATATGGAGACATCTATTGCCCACAATTGTATAAAATTTAGTAAAAATCTGTCGAGTAGGAAACGAGATATTTAGAGTTAAATTTGGTTTCGTTTGAAACAGTGAAATCTTCAACTTTAAATATCCCGAAAACTACTCGATAGATTTTGTTTATCAATATAAATATATATGGAGACATCTATTGCCCACAATTGTATAAAATTTAGTAAAAATCTGTCGCGTAGGAAACGAGATATTTAGAGTGAAAGTTTGGTTTCGTTTGAAACAGTGAAATCTTCAACTTCAAATATCTCGAAAACTACTCGTTAGATTTTGTTTATATTTCATCTGTTTATGGAGACATCTTTTGTCCATAATTGTATAAGATTTAGTAAAAATCTGTCGAGTAGGAAACGAGATATTTAGAGTTAAATTTGGTTTCGTTTGAAACAGTGAAATCTTTAACTTTAAATATCTCGAAAACTATTCCATAGATTTTGTTTATATTGTATATGTATATGGAGACATCTTTTGTGCATAATTGTATAAAATTTAGTAAAAATCTGTCGAGTAGGAAACGAGATATTTACAGTTAAAATTTGCTTTCGTTTGAAACAGTGAAATCTTCAACTTCAAATATCTCGAAAACTACTCGATAGATTTTGTTTATATTTTATCTGTATATGAAGAAATTTGTTTGGCCTTTAGTCTTTGATAGTTATAATGACTATTTTTAGTTCTTATCCTCCTTTGCTTATAATGATATTAAATAAAGTGCTTCTACATATCGCTTCCAACTTATGAATAGAAAGATACTCAATTGCAGCAGCCAGATTTGAAAACGAGATAAAATTGATTACAACAAAAATTATTGGGACGACTTGAATTTAACATCTCTATTGAGCTGGTGTCGGTAAGACAACGCTGTCGCCGCTGAATTGATAGAAACCAAGTTAAGTCTCTGTTCTTACTTATGTATTACTTATTCCAGCTAAAAATAGTATTTCTAGTGTATTTACTTGTCTAGGAAAAATTGACACTTCACGAGTAAAGGTGGGATGGAGTGAAACTTCCAATTAATTCCAATGTAATGTGCGGTTTCGACACCTGTTTAATATTGATTCAATTAATAAAGCAAATAATACAAGTTAATCGTTCAAAAGTGCCCCCTTTACCGAACTGATTCACAGTTTATAGCTTTTTAAGATGGTTCCAGTGACTTTACACAAATATGATTGGGCAGTTTGCTCGCTACACCCTTGCAAAGCCCATCTTTTAGAAACTCATTTCCAGGAAATTTTATTTCTACGGTTTCATTAAGGGAAGGAGAAGCTCTCCTCTAAATAGACCTTTTAGTTTATTGTTCGAATCCAACAACTATATATATTTTTTTTTTAGAATCAAATAATTAACTAAAATTTTGAGTTGAAAGAATATCAGACTACCGAATGAGTCACTTTAGAATGAATGGAGCCTATGAAGTGTTCTGCGTATTTTAGTTAAGAGAATATTGCCTTTAGTGAGATTCTGAGGAAACAGTAACTTCCCACTGTCCATGGCCACTTGACTCAGCATTTAGAATGTAGTGGAAAGAGATATTCGACTATTTCAGAGATCGTAGGTTGTTCTGCGGAAAGAAACTAAGCAATTCCTGTTTGATATGAAACCCAACAAACAAACCGACAATAGGATCTATTATGAAAATTACATATTGTTTAACTTTAACTTCTATCTATCGTTATGGAGGACGAATAGCTAGACTGGGAAGCCTTCTAACCCAGCTGGCAAGTAATTAAGTAACCACAGCCTCTAGAGTGTAAACTCATTTCGTCTATTGCTCTTCAAGTAAAGTCGTTGATTAACATCCCTTTATATTAAAGGAGGATGTCTCTAATTTATTTAAATCTCCTAAAGCAGCTTAAACACAAATTTATAACAAACTCATTAGAGTTTCTCTACTTGTAAAATCTTTCTTAACTTATATCCTCAGATTGAATTTTTCCTAGCTTTACTTATTATTTAACTAACTGATGAAGAACATCAACTTTGCGAAACTTATCTGAATATTGGATCTAATTTTATTCAATAAAGACATGATTATAATGAATAATATTTAGAATTCCTGAAATATTTACTCACTAGAATGAAGAAGGGGCTTAAGGCAAGGCGATATCTTGTTGGCAGATATTAATTATACTGGAAACTTCCCTTAAATTGACGAGGCAAGCTATTCGTGTAAACGGTGATAGTGAGGGGCTGAAAAAAATAGACGATGTAACATTTATGTTAACATTTGAGTGTTTGACAGGAAATGGATAAAACAAATGATAAAATAATAATCATTATATTAAAAAGTAAGTAGACAGACACTACTTGTCAAGTTTAATAGGAACTTCTAATCATATAGCTAACTATTTATGAACACAAAACCATTCGTCTAATCATTACCTAGCCGCTTGCTGCGTGCCTAAAAATTAACTTCATCATACTTACAATTTCATTGTACATTTTTAAGCATGCTATAGAGCAGGTAAATAAGCCAACCACTCGACCGCTAAGCGATTTTTGGTCGATCAGAGCAACGATTTCATCGCGCACCCATAAAAAAAGATCTACGAAGTTCGTTCTCTACTTACTGATTCCCATACTGAAGATTCCTCATCACTATCTTTGTCCAGATATTCACCAAATTATGATTTCTTGGTAGAAACATGCAGCAGAGGCTTCTCATTATTGATAATGACTGTAAAATAAAATATAAATATATATTTTTCCTGTAGTTACTTCTCAAGTAATCAATTTTATTAATAAGAAATGATAGGGCAGGGATTAGCTACCAGTTAGCGTAGTGGATTCCCACGCGGAGGTTCCGGGTTCGAATCCAGCTGCTGACCCTTAGATTTTCTCTTCCTGAGAGCTTCTTACAGCTCACTGTAAAAATAATAATAATGATGATGATTTAATATCCTTTCCCCCATTTGATTGTTTATTACAAGTTTGTATGAACTAAATATGAAGATTTTCATTAGTAAAACGCGACAAATTCAGAGAAAAAGTCGATCCTAAACATACAGAAGTTGGCCAACCCTGCCGTAGAGAAACGTACTGTGCAAGAACAGCCCTCACTTTTCGATTATAAAGGCGGATAAAAGAATCCACAGCTTGCGCTAAAATTTTTTCGTTCCTCAAAACAAGATGATTTTGTTGAAAATTCAAATCATAGAATTTGATCGATTTCAAAACTTTCTCTTGTTAGGCGAGAAAGGAAGTAATAAGTAATTAAGTTCTGAGTATTACGAGGGAACTCGTAATTAATTGCCATTTCAGTAAGTATGAAGCAATAAAGTTACAATAGGCCTAGTTATTCTATTGCTCTGGCGCTGTTCTATAGGACAGCAACCAGGGTTACTCTTGACGCCTAGTTTGTTGAAGCAGAATACTAGTGAAGGGTATTGTTGACGGACGAGAGCCTTGATCCGCTGTCGGGTTACATAACCCGTCAGCGTCACTTCTATTCCTCTCTCTTAATTATTCCTCACACAATCATTAACAAGCTCGAAACTGTACAAAATCTTTTCATGTTTTTAATTGAAGGTATAAAAAGCGAATTTGAAGTTTGAGCAAAAAAAGAAAGAACAAATTTTGAACCATTTTAAGAAATCTGACAAAAATATGTTTAAGTGAGAGGTCCAATGTAACAAGCTTTAGCTGGTCAGAAACTAAATTCAGTCAAAATACAGTTTAAATCTAATGCAGTATTTCTGAAAATTGTAGAAAGTTTAGAATGCCAGTTCAGGAGGCGATGATGTGGAGAAGAGGTAGTCCAGTTTTAGTTTGGTTCTGTCTAAGGTTCGCGTAGTCGCCGTGGCGAACTCATTTCGGGTTTTCAAGATTCTTCTACATCACGTACACCTCCAAATAAAGTGAACGAAAATGTAATAACATTTTCAGTTAGTTTGGCTATGTGTGTGTAAGAGAGAGGTTCCCACCTTCCTCTTTATTTAGCAGCTTCATCAGGATGTCTCCTTTCTGGCCGAGAGAGGACTCCTCTTCTATCTAGTTCAACCTGATAAGGTTTTGAAAAGAGTCAAAGTTTCTTAAACGGGCTAAACCTAGCAACACATTTAATTTCTCTTCCATTGATACTTTAGGGATCTTTCAACTTTCCTGCTACCCACCCTGAAAGGGAAAACCTTAAGACATCGCTCTTATTCCCTTCGATTCACTAACCCTCATCATCAGACAGACTGTTTTCTGCTTCAACTTTACTTTCCACAAAAACTTTTGCCAACCCCCCATAGAACGCCTCTCCTAGCTTCGTTGAAGTGAAGTCTTGATTGATTCTTTCTTTTTATTTAGTAGGGGGGGCTACCACTCGATCGGCCCTCCGAAGAAAAGAAGGTAATTATACTTGTACGCTGGAACTTGCTTTCAGACCTATTACTTTTTCCACTAAGGCAATGTCGTTTCTGAGCCAGGGCCTTTGAGATTGAAAATTAAATGAATCTTTGTGTATTTGATCGTAGTGAGAAACCTCACTTCCTTCACACCAACTCTAAACTTGACCCTCTCACTTCTTCTAGTTCATCTCCGTGCTAAATGACCCAGTTTCTTTTGCCTAGACTTTGTGCTCTGTGCGGGAGGTTTGTGACCATTCCCCACTTTCTCCTTCAAGAAATACTTTTCTTTCTCTTCACGTTTTTCATTGAGAAAGAGAACGCTTTGATTTTCTCTTTCTTCCATCAGAGAAAATAATGTTAAAAAAAAAATATTGAAGCCGCTAAAAGTCATTTCTCTGATGTGAAACACTCAAATACTCTATTAGAAGTGGAAATTTCATTTGGATTTTCATTGAAAATCCAACATCAAATATATTCTTCAGTAACAATAATTAAGCGGTAAACCGCAGAATTCCCAGAAATAACCCCTTAAAGTCATGCAAAGGTATTTGATGAAGGGCTCAGCTGCTTTTGGGAAAATCGTGGAAAAATTCCAGGAAACTGACAGAATCTGGAAAGTTACTTCGTCCAACATGGAATTTTCCAAGAGAAATGTTTTAAAGTCAGAGAATATGTAGAAATAGTTTTTATTATTGGGAATAACCTATCGACTTGTGGCTGGCCGGCTGAAAATCTTATCTAAAATTTGTATTTCATGAAATTTCGCTTACAGTGTTCAGCATAATAGAATGACTGCTCCTTTAAAACGAGATAGTACTGGTCAAACAAAATGGGACGTATGGTGAAGCTAACCGTAGCAATGGAGAAGGGGAGAAATGAAGCACAAGTGGGTATGCTACTGGCAGAATCTCGTCGCCATAACTTGCTTACACTTTCAAAACTGCTGTTAAGAGCAGCTGTGAGCTTGTCCCTGTCACCAGGAAATCACCTCCATCGATTCTTCTTTCACACAAGCTTTTGTATGGCCATGAAAACTGTAGTAAAGCAAGTGAAATCAGGAATAGTTATGGGTCAGAATCCCCTGCCCTAAACGTTAGATACTGTGTTTAGTTAAATCTGCGCAATTTTTCAAACACGTCTCTCGCGCAGATTCTTCTCATCTCAAACTCTTCTTCTTTGGACACCTCCATTTATCATCACATAAATTGATGTTATTTTGTATGCAAAACAAATACTGATATCTACACGACATTAACTAATTACTTAGTATTATCTGAAATCTTGATGAAAAACTAGCTATTGAAGACAGACAAACAAGCGTAGATTTTCTGGAATGATTGGTCCCCCGCTATGGTTTTGTTCTCTAAACGTTCCATGGCCTGCACGGTGGGATATTTCGCGGAGCAATCGCAGAACCATATTGGCCTAGATTATGCCCAATGACTGACTACGCAGCCACCCTCAACGGCCCCTACTCATGCAACAGGCCTCCACTACACACCCTGCTTAAAAAGAACAATGTTATCTCTTCCTGAACTGAACACAGTCACGAAACAAAGAGTGACGGGTACCAAGTTTCATCATTGTTCTTGAAAATCTGTAATGAACGCTATACTTTCTCTTTCTTCCACTTTCTATTACTCTAATTCTTAATATTGTAATCTTCAATACTATATTCTCAATATTATACTCACAAATTTTCTCATACTTCCAAACATATTTTATTGCTACTAACATTGTACACTTCGTGGAACCATAAATTGCACTTAAATGTCACTTTAAATTAAAGTGACCACACGTCCCGATTTTTGGTGGACTGTCCCGCGTCCCGCCGATTTTTAAAAATGTACCGCTTTTTAGAAAATATCTGCATTTCTTATTTTAAATGTGCTGTAAAAATATATTACCTATTATTTATTAAGTATTATGGTGAATATAAAGAAATAAAAAATACATTAAAAAAAGCACATAAAATGCATGCAGAGTAAACTAAATTAGGCAATGTACCGAGCAGAGTTGGGCAAAACTTCAATCACGACTAACGACTAATCTCATGACTAAATTAGTCACAGACCGATTACGACTAACGACTAAAGGTTAGTCTTAGTCGTGGAATATATCACGACTAAAGATTAATTCAGATTAGTCACCATATGATTGACGACTAATTGAGATTAGTCGTCCTAAAATTGGTGACTAATTCAGATTAGTCGTGACGTCAGCCACGACTAAATAACATTAGTCGTCCAAAAATAGGTGACTAATTTCATTAGTCGCGTCATTGAGCGACGACTAATTTAGTCGTTAATTGGTTTTTTTAGTTGTTTAAGTTAATCATTAGCCTTAGTCGTGAATTATTCATTTATTTATTCTTGTTTACGACTCACAAGACTTATACAGGACCTCCTTACACTCACATTTGCCATGTTGACGACTCTCAAGACTTATGAAGGACCACCTTACACTCACATTTAACCAAGTTAGCGACTCTTAAGACTTATACAGGACCTCCTTACACTCACATTTGACCATGTTGACGACTCTCAAGACTTATGAAGGACCACCTTACACTCATATTTAACCAAGTTAGCGACTCTTAAGACTTATACAGGACCTCCTTACACTCACATTTCACCATGTTACGACTCTCAAGACTTATTTAGAACCACATTATCTCACATTTAACCATGTTTACGACTCACAAGACTTATTTAGGACCACATTATTCTCACATTTAACAATGTTTACGACTCACAAGACTTATTTTGGACCACATTATTCTCATATTTAACCATCTTTACGACTCACAAGACTTATTTAGGACCACCTTACACTCACATTTAACCATGTTTACTACTCACAAGACTTATTTAGGACCACTTTACACTCACATTTAACTATGTTTACGACTCACAAGACTTATTTTGGACCACAGTATTCTCACATTTAACCATGTTTACGACTCACAAGACTTATACTGGTCCTCCTCACAGACAGATTTATCCATTGTTTACGGCCCACATGACATTTAGGACCTCCTGTTTAACTGTTTTTGTGTATCTTTAGACTTGTGTAGAACTGCTTTACATTCACCTTCAACTTATTTTTTACTGCCTCCCATGTATTTGTCAATTTTTTTTTTTTTTGTGTCAATCTATCTACACAGATGTAAGAACAGGACAGTGAGCTATAAGAAACTCCTAGGAAAAGGAAATCCAAGGGCCAGCAGCTGCATTCGTACCCGGGACTTCCGCAAGGGAATCTAATACGCTAATCGCAACGCTATTCCTTCCCCCATGCATGTTTATTGTTTACAAAACCGGATTCGGACATTCATCAATTATTATAGAACGTAATTCAGATTGTTGTAGGTTACAAAGAAATCTAGCATTTCCCAATTATTAATCTGAAGTTGAACTATTTACCAAAATTAGTTTAAAGGGAATAAATAAATGTAAGATTGGAAAACAATTAATGTTTAAGGGTGAAAGTGTCTTATTTCTTTTTTCTTCATCCTTAATGTAAAATAAATGTACACACACAAACAAAAACGTATAACAATACACAAAAACTCACTCACCAATATATCTTGCCAGTGTGTTGCTCTTGTAGTCAAGAGCATGTCTTTGTAAGTGAGAGATCCCCAGTTCGAATCTCGCGTATGCAGTCATTCATAATTCTTAATACGTTTTAATAAAATGTAGTCATACGCGGGATTCGAACTGGGGATCTTCCAATTTACAAAGCCACGTTCATGTCCACCAGGCCAACACCCGCCCATCCTTGGCAAGATATTCTTATCGTAATCATAGGTTGGAGAAGTCTTGCATACGGGGTACATTAACATGTTGTAATGGTTGCTTTTATTTGATGATAAAACAAGTTTATCCTAATTCACCCACAACCATTAGATTACACTACATTTTTTTAAATCTTCAATTATTATTATTTTTGTTCTTTGCATCACAAATAACATTTTTTGCAGTCAGAGAACCTCCCAAAACGTGTATTTCTGATGGAAAATTAATATTGAAAACCGATCATGAATAGATAATTTTGTAACTTTGATCTTAAATAACTCGACAAATATTAAGGATATCGATAAGGAATTAACATCATTTTTCATAATTTTTTATGTAGTTTTCATAATCATTGCCAGTGGTCCTCACGTAACCCCAATAAATTTTTTGGCCGTAACCCAGCAAAAAAGGAAGATACAGCATCGGGGGTGAAAAATTTGAAAACTAGACGAAAAAACATATAGTTTATTTAATGGGTTTTCCGGATTTCCGCTTTCATAAAAAGTTATTAGCGATTGGTGCGTTTTAAATGGATCACCCGGTGTATTTTTATGTAAATATACAAATATATATACATAGTTAGTTTGTGTGTATATGCTTGGAGTATATTAATAGGGCAAATATAAAAAGTAAGCTATGTGCATAATAAGTAAAGCAATGAGTAGACAATAGATAGAGACAAAAAGAAAAGAAGGAAAAGATACATGTGACGCGGCGAAAAATAAGATGAACGTAAATGTAAAGTGGTTCTACATATGTCTCCTGAGTCACCAACATGGTTAAATGTGAGTGTAAGGAGGACCTATATAAGTATTGTGAGTCGTAAACATGGTTAAATGTGAGGATAAGTTGGTCCTATATAAGTCTTGTGAGTTGTCAACATGGTTAAATGTGAGTGTAAAGTGGTCCTAAATAAGTCTTGTGAGTCGTAAACATGGTTAAATGTGAGGATAAGTTGGTCCTATATAAGTCTTGTGAGTCGTAAACATAGTTAAATTTGAGGATAAGTTGGTCCTATATAAGTCTTGTGAGTTGTCAACATGGTTAAATGTGAGTGTAAAGTGGTCCTAAATAAGTCTTGTGAAACCCCAACATGGCTAAATTTGAGTATAAGATGGTGCTATATAAGTCTTGTGAGTTGTCAACATGGTTAAATGTGAGTGTAAAGTGGTCCTAAATAAGTCTTGTGAGTCGTAAACATGGTTAAATGTGAGGATAAGTTGGTCCTATATAAGTCTTGTGAGTCGTAAACATGGTTAAATGTGAGTGCAAAGTGGTCCCATATAGGTCTAGTGAGTTGATGTGGTGGTTTAACTTTAAAGTACTTGCATTCTTAAATTCCACAAATTTCAGATTAGTATATGTATAAGTGCATAGATAATATGCATTCAGCAAGAGTAATCTTGGCGATGACTAAGACTAATGGTTTGTGATTGAAAAAATAGTCACGACTAATTCACGACTAATGTTAATCATGATTATTTTATTTAGTCGCGCTTACGACTAATATTAATCATGATTAAATGTGACCACGATTGAATTAGTCATGACTAATTAGTCGCGACTAAATTTTTAATCACATTTTTAGTCACGACTAAAAATATTAGTCGCGACTAAAAATTTTGCCCAACTCTGGTACCGAGTTAGATTTACTCGGTGGTGTTCGATGATTGTCGTTACGTCTCGGCTTAATTCAGATAAGTGCAGACAGTGCGGTTTGTTGTTTTCAATTTGACGTTCGGTTTGACTCATTATTTGAGTAATAAGATGAGGTGTCATTGGCAAAAAGATATGTTACAGATGAAAAAATTAAATGTTGGTTGTCTGCAAATGTGGAAAGAGAGAAAAAATGGACGGAGTTATTCCTTGATTTTAAACAGAATAATATTCCTTATCAAAATGTTTTGAAAATTGTAGAATTCGCGCTCTCCTTTCCAGGAACAAATGCAGCAACAGAACTTGTTCTTTCTAATATCAATAAAATATGGACAACTGAAAAAACGCAGTTGAACATTAAAACTAAAATCTATACTCCTTAACAAAAACTTACAGTTTAAAATGTTAAGTATAAGGGTTGATTAAACGCCAAAAGGTACACAAATCAGCAAGTACCCAACATTTCATTAATACTTCATTAATATTTAAGTAATTTTACTGCATTAAATTTCATTAATATTTTTTTGAATTTATTAGAGGTCACAGACCCTTATGCTGGCCATTTTCATCTACAAAATATTTGTTCAAATAGAACACTATTTCTTAGATTGACTGTAATATCTAATCAACAAACTATTAATCACAGGTTAAAAAAAAAAACTTTATAAAAAAAAAATGAGGCTAAAAAATTCAAAAACTTTTTTCAAAAATGCTTGCACCAACATTCATCAATGATTTTGTTTATTTTATTTATTTATTTTTATTTTTAAATAAAAATCTTCGGTTTAAGTTCGTAATTCGATTAAAGCAATTGTTACTTTATTTAGTAGTCAAGCGTTTTTAATAATAGGTAATAATTAATCTGGCTTTATAGTAAATAATAGTTTTCTTCAATTCTCAATCTAGGTATTCTTACCACAGTGTTATATATTTGGAATATAAGATATGCATATTTTATGACATCTAATTATACCAGTATTTTACCTACTATAAGTAAAATTAGAGGGACTACATTTTAAATTACAATTGAGAAATGAATAATTATTGTTGAATAATTTACTGGATATTACCTATGCGTTATTTGTACTCACAAATACTTCGGTAAGAAGAATTCTAGACTGAAATATTGTTTTAAATCCGTGATTCAAATTTAAACAGTAGCCGACTCTAACTTTGTCTTTTTCTATTTTAACATGCATGTATATGTGACTACTCAGAATAAAGGGCCTAATAAAGATAAATCAGAAGAATAATTTGGAATAAAGCTATAATAAAGTACCTATTTAATTACGAAGATATAATATACATTTTATCATAATTATAACAAAAAATAAAATATTATGAATGAACTAAGGGAAGGGATTAGCTATGCGGTTAGCGTATTGGATTCCCACGTGGAGGTTCCGGGTTCGAATCCAGCTGCTGACCCTTAGATTTTCTCTTCCTAAGAGCTTCTTACAGCTCACTGTTCGGTGATGGACAGTGTTGTCTGTAACGAGAGAACACTGTCCGGAGGCCGGCAGTCCACTGAAAAAAACTCCGGGCGCCAATAACCTCAGATGTTGACGCGATTTAAATCAATAAAAAAAAAAAATATGAATGAACTGGCCAGCATAAGGGTCTGTGACCTCTAATAAATTCAAAAAAATATTAATGAAATTTAATGCAGTAAAATTACTTAAATATTAATGAAGTATTAATGAAATGTTGGGTACTTGCTGATTTGTGTACCTTTTGGCGTTTAATCAACCCTTATACTTAACATTTTAAACTGTAAGTTTTTGTTAAGGAGATTTTTGTACTTTTTGGATAGATTTTCCTTTTTATCTGTTTTGCAAAGTTACATATCTGCTTTACAGATTTTATTAAAATTTGGAATAATAAATTCTACCATTATAACCAAAAAAGGTGTTAAATCCGAACCGTAACTACCACTGGAGCGATCTTTTTAAAGAATGATTATAGTTGCGGTCCCCCAAACCATCCTCAAAAACAATTTTTTAGAGAAAGCGTTTTGAATAAAATAGGAAGGTATTTGTACGTAAATAGCAAAATTAAAAAGCGATTTCAGTACTTCCTTTTAAGAGGAGTAAGAAAAATAAACTGCGATTACAGTACTTCTCCCTAAAAGGCAAATATTTTGAATCGAATTCATTGATGTAAATAGGTTCACTCATTGATAATTTTAACGATTGCAGTACTTCCTCTTAGTAGGTGTAAGAGCATGGTGGCACTTCACAGCCACGTAGAGGAGCTTTAACCACTTCTTCGTGGTAAATTTTATCCAAATCGAACTAAGCGTAATAGAAATATTGGTAATAATAGTTTTAGAAAAGGCCTTACTTGGGTGGGGCAAACTCCCCTCCTTATGAGTCCTAGCGACGAGACTTTTAAAGTGCAAATCTGTACAAAATTTCGATTCGAATGACACTTCATTCATGAAAATCGGTTCACGTTTCGATAATTTGAAACGATTACCATACTTCCCCCTAATAAGAGTAAGAGCAGAACGTCGTTTAAATGTTACGTAGGAGTGCCCTAAACCTTTCATCCTGCCAAATTTTATTAAAATCGGGTTAACATTTTCAGAGTTATTAGTAATAATAATTTTATATGGGGCTAACTCCTCACCCATTTGATGTACAGCGTCGAGACCCCCAAAAGGCACATCTACATAAATTTCCGAAACGAATGACACCTCATTCATGAAAATCGGTTCACGCGTTTAGGCGCTACGTTGTTTACAAAAAAGGTAACAACAAGAAGAACAACAACAACAACAACAACAACAAGAACAAGACCAATTTTTGAAAATGCCGTTTTTGCTCATTTTCAGTAACTTTTTTCTCGTAATATATTAAATCTGGGTTTTGACAAAAAAATTACAGTTATAAAGGAGGACTTGCCCTATAATTTAAAGAAAATTTGGGAATTTTATCTTTTATAGAAAAAGAGAAAAAAATTGTCAAAGTTGGGAGTTTTTCAACGTGACGCTTTTTCGTGCAGTTTTTGATGATCAACCCTTATACAACTGTCCTACCGGACAGTTTTAATTAATTGTAAAATATAATTTGACCAATTCATGTGAAATATTTCACATTTTAATAAATGATAACGAATCTATTGCAAAGTATTCACTCGGATCAAAAATATGAACGTCTAAATAGTACATGCTGGAATAATGTATTGGGGGGGGGGGAATTTATAGGCATTTGTTGAGTAGCAGATTTTCTTTCAACACATGTTTGTTGATTTTAATTCTATTTGGATTTTTTCTATTTTAAGTTGGACATTTATTTAATGTACTCTGATCTAATATTTGAGAAGTGTACATATTCGCAACATGGTTTACACAGGTGATTAAAATTTAGTATAATGCAGATTATTTACATCTATGCAAATATTAACTGGTTATTGCATTTTACTGCGTTCTAAGTCAGAATATTCAACATTGATGAGGATTTCGTTTTTTTTTTTGTGCTCATATAATAATTTAGAACTTGGTTCGAAACCTAGGAACTCGAATTTCAATTTTATTAACAAAATAATATTAAATAAATTCACGAAATACGTAAACCATTTGTTATTTAAGTAAAGAACGCTGGTAACATCTTAACAGCTGAGAGTATAACCGCAATAATACCTGCGTAATCTTACTTTGGGCCAATTTTTATTTGGATGTCTGCCAAGTTCAGAAGGCACATTTTGAGGTTTAAAAATTGATCTGTCTGGGCATCAAGTGCCCATCAAAGCCCAAAACACAAAATTCACAGAGACCACATTTGACATCCAGGATTAGTCGCTTTTAAACTTTAGAAACAGCTGTAACATCAGTGTTTGTTTGGGATTTACTTTTAGCTACGGTTCTTTCACCTTTGCATTAAAATGACTCTATTACAGAGGAGCCTATCTCCATGAGTCCATACCTCCTGAACTACCTCATAAAAATCAATTTTCCAAGATAGTCTTGTAATCGATTTATCGATTTATGTAAAAGTTATCGATTTATGAGTTCTGCGTAGATTTGAGAACATTGTTTATCGAAAACAAAAGTTTAAAAGCGACTAATCCTGGATGTCAAATGTGGTCACTGTGAATTTTGTGTTTTGAGCTCTGATGGGCACTTGATGCCCAGACAGATCAATTTTTAAACCTCAAAATGTGCCTTCTGAACTTGTCAGACATCCAAATAAAAATTGGCCCAAAGTAAGATCACGCAGGTATTATTGCGGTTATACTCTCACAAGATTATGAAAAGAATAAAATTGGTAAAAAAAATAGCGCCTTGAAAAAAGACAATAGGGCGCCAGATGTTGACTTTCAAATAGGCCGCTGGAGGGATCATTAAAAAATTATCTTGCTTGTTTGAACACATACCATAGCAAGTCATATCTGCGCACTCAAATTGTGGCGATAGTTGCTACGATGTACCCACTGACGCTGGCTATACTGATTCCGCTTGTAGCTGCTGGAACCGAATTAGGCACCTATCCAGGTAATTTGATGTTTTTTCCATAAGACAACGGACGGTATTTATTATTTATTACCGATTCTACTTGATCCGAGATCCGGATATTAAAACTTTTGCCAGTGACAGTAATCATGCTCAACTTCAGGAACTATCTTAGATCACCATTATTTGTTTTAAAATTAAAAATTGCTGGCCAAAAAAGCCATCAAAAATCTCAGTAATTAGTACAGTAGTAACCTTTAATTGTGATAAATTTGGTAAGAGAGATAATTATTTTTTCTCTCTATTTGATTAAATGTCAACTGTTTCGCCTACATTTTTTGGACCTCCTTTACATTTATAAGACTCCTCAATTTCAAATTTATTTCAAAATCATTGCTTCTTGGAAGCGGTAAAGTTTAGTTTTCTATTTTTTACATTTTCAGACAGTTTCTTAACGAAAACTCTTAACATTTTCCTCTATCCAACCTGCGACTCTTCGCCTGAAGAAGTTATTGCTTCTATCTTGTTTATTGGTTTCCTCACAGATTTTGAATCAATTTATGTTTTTCGAATTGTTCTTGAATGGATTGACTTTTTCCCTCTTTCAAAGAACTGAGTGCTTGATACAAATTCAAAATTAGCCATTGAAATAGATCCATTTTCTTGAGTTACTCAACTGACAATTTGTACAGTTTAAACGTTGGAATAATTGGCTACTTGCAACCAATGAATGTTCGAATGGTTGACTATTCTTACTTACAGGTAGGAATAATTAGCAATATGAACCTAAATATACACGACTAATTGATTATTTACACCTAACATAAGTAAAAATAATTAGTTATTTCCACCTAATTTAGGATGCGAAATTTTACTATATCTGCAGCAGTTACGAATAATTGTCTACTAGTGTCTTCTCTAAGTAAGAAGCATTGGCTAAATCACTTAAAGTACAATGTAATAATTGTAGAAGAGATATAATCGTTTAGATTTTGAAGGTATTTGAAAACCTCCAAAATTTAACCTTCTATATCTCCATTACTATTGTCATTAAAACATTGCGGTTTATATCAGTTATACAGCTGTCTTTTTTCTACAATTTGGTAAAGAATTCATTGAATTCTGATAAATTGAAGAAGAGATATAATCGTTTAAAGTTTGAAGGTATTTGAAAATCTCCAAAATTTAACCTTCCATATCTCCATTACTATTGTCATTAAAACATTGCGGTTTATATCAGTTATACAACTGTCTTTTCTTTACAATTTGGTAAAGAATTCATTGAATTCTGATTAATAGAAGAAGAGATATAATCGTTTAAAGTTTGAAGGTATTTGAAAACCTCCAAAATTTAACCTTCTATATCTGAATTACTATTGTCATTAAAACATTGCAGTTTATATCAGTTATACAGCTGTCTTTTTTCTACAATTTGGTAAAGAATTCATTGAATTCTGATAAATTGAAGAAGAGATATAATCGTTTAAAGTTTGAAGGTATTTGAAAATCTCCAAAATTTAACCTTCCATATCTCCATTACTATTGTCATTAAAACATTGCGGTTTATATCAGTTATACAGCTATCTTTTTTCTACAATTTGGTAAAGAATTCATTGAATTCTGATAAATAGAAGAAGAGATATAATCGTTTAAAGTTTGAAGGTATTTGAAAAGCTCTAAAATTTAACCTTCTATATCTCAATTACTATTGTCATTAAAACATTGCGGTTTATATCAGTTATACAACTGTCTTTTCTTTACAATTTGGTAAAGAATTCATTGAATTCTGATTAATAGAAGAAGAGATATAATCGTTTAAAGTTTGAAGGTATTTGAAAACCTCCAAAATTTAACCTTCTATATCTGAATTACTATTGTCATTAAAACATTGCAGTTTATATCAGTTATACAGCTGTCTTTTTTCTACAATTTGGTAAAGAATTCATTGAATTCTGATAAATTGAAGAAGAGATATAATCGTTTAAAGTTTGAAGGTATTTGAAAAGCTCTAAAATTTAACCTTCTATATCTCAATTACTATTGTCATTAAAACATTGCGGTTTATATCAGTTATACAACTGTCTTTTCTTTACAATTTGGTAAAGAATTCATTGAATTCTGATTAATAGAAGAAGAGATATAATCGTTTAAAGTTTGAAGGTATTTGAAAACCTCCAAAATTTAACCTTCTATATCTGAATTACTATTGTCATTAAAACATTGCAGTTTATATCAGTTATACAGCTGTCTTTTTTCTACAATTTGGTAAAGAATTCATTGAATTCTGATAAATTGAAGAAGAGATATAATCGTTTAAAGTTTGAAGGTATTTGAAAATCTCCAAAATTTAACCTTCCATATCTCCATTACTATTGTCATTAAAACATTGCGGTTTATATCAGTTATACAGCTATCTTTTCTCTACAATTTGGTAGAGAATTCATTGAATTCTAATAAATAGAAGAAGAGATATAATCGTCTAAAGTTTGAAGGTATTTGAAAATTTCTAAAATTTAACCTTCTATATCTCAATTACTATTGTCATTAAAACATTGCGGTTTATATCAGTTATACAGCTGCCTTTTCTCTACAGTTTGGTAAAGAATTCATTGAATTCTGACAAATAGAAGAAGAGATATAATCGTTTAAAGTTTGAAGGTATTTGAAAATCTCCAAAATTTAACCTTCCATATCTCCATTACTATTGTCATTAATACATTGCGGTTTGTATCAGTTATACAGCTATCTTTTCTCTACAAATTGGTAGAGAATTCATTGAATTCTGATAAATAGAAGAAGAGATATAATCGTTTAAAGTTTGAAGGTATTTGAAAAGCTCTAAAATTTAACCTTCTATAACTGAATCACTATTGTCTATAAAACATTGCGGTTTATATCAGTTATACAGCTATCGTTTCTCTACAATTTGGTAAAGAATTCATTGAATTCTGATAAATAGAAGAAGAGATATAATCGTTTAAAGTTTGAAGGTATTTGAAACCCACTAAATTTTAAACTTCTATATCTCAATTACTATTGTCATTAAAACATTGCGGTTTATATCAGTTATACAGCTGTCTTTTCTCTAAAATTTGGTAAAGAATTCATTGAATTCTGATAGATAGAAGGAGAGATATAATCGTTTAAAGTTTAAAGGTATTTGAAAACCTCTAAAATTTAACTTTCTATATCTCAATTACTATTGTCATTAAAACATTGCGGTTTATATCAGTTATACAGCTGTCTTTTCTCTACAATTTGGTAAAGAATTCATTGAATTCTGATAAATAGAAGAAGAGATATAATCATTTAAAGTTTGAAGGTATTTGAAACCCACTAAATTTTAAACTTCTATATCTCAATTACTATTGTCATTAAACCATTGCAGTTTATATCAGTTATACAGCTGTCTTTTCTCTACAATTTGGTAAAGAATTCATTGAATTCTGATAAATAGAAGAAGAGATATAATCGTTTAAAGTTTGAAGGTATTTGAAAATCTCCAAAATTTAACCTTCCATATCTCCATTACTATTGTCATTAATACATTGCGGTTTATATCAGTTATACAGCTATCTGTTCTCTACAATTTGGTAAAGAATTCATTGAATTCTGATAAATAGAAGAAGAGATATTATCGTTTAAAGTTTGAAGGTATTTGAAAAGCTCTAAAATTTAACCTTCTATAACTCAATTACTATTGTCTATAAAACATTGCGGTTTATATCAGTTATACAGCTATCGTTTCTCTATAATTTGGTAAAGAATTCATTGAATTCTGATAAATAGAAGAAGAGATATAATCGTTTAAAGTTTGAAGGTATTTGAAACCCACTAAATATTAAACTTCTATATCTCAATTACTATTGTCATTAAAACATTGCGGTTTATATCAGTTATACAGCTGTCTTTTCTCTACAATTTGGTAAAGAATTCATTGAATTCTGATAAATAGAAGAAGAGATATAATCGTTTAAAGTTTGAAGGTATTTGAAAAGCTCTAAAATTTAACCTTCTATAACTCAATCACTATTGTCTATAAAACATTGCGGTTTATATCAGTTATACAGCTATCGTTTCTCTACAATTTGGTAAAGAATTCATTGAATTCTGATTAATAGAAGAAGAGATATAATCGTTTAAATTTTGAAGGTATTTGAAAACCTCTAAATTTAACCTTCTATATCTCAATTACTATTGTCATTAAAACATTGCGGTTTATATCAGTTATACAGCTGTCTTTTCTCTACAATTTGGTAAAGAATTCATTGAATTCTGATAAATAGAAGAAGAGATATAATCGTTTAAAGTTTGAAGGTATTTGAAAACCTCTAAAATTTAACCTTCTATATCTCAATTACTATTGTCATTAAAACATTGCGGTTTATATCAGTTATACAGCTGTCTTTTCTCTACAATTTGGTAAAGAATTCATTGAATTCTGATAAATAGAAGAAGAGATATAATCGTTTAAAGTTTGAAGGTATTTGAAAAGCTCTAAAATTTAACCTTCTATAACTCAATCACTATTGTCTATAAAACATTGCGGTTTATATCAGTTATACAGCTATCGTTTCTCTACAATTTGGTAAAGAATTCATTGAATTCTGATTAATAGAAGAAGAGATATAATCGTTTAAATTTTGAAGGTATTTGAAAACCTCTAAAATTTAACCTTCTATATCTCAATTACTATTGTCATTAAAACATTGCGGTTTATATCAGTTATACAGCTGTCTTTTCTCTACAATTTGGTAAAGAATTCATTGAATTCTGATAAATAGAAGAAGAGATATAATCGTTTAAAGTTTGAAGGTATTTGAAAACCTCTAAAATTTAACCTTCTATATCTCAATTACTATTGTCATTAAAACATAGCGGTTTATATCAGTTATACAGCTATCGTTTCTCTACAATTTGGTAAAGAATTCATTGAATTCTGATAAATAGAAGAAGAGATATAATCGTTTAGATTTTGAAGGTATTTGAAAACCTCCAAAATTTAACCTTCTATATCTCCATTACTATTGTCATTACAACATTGCGGTTTATATCAGTTATACAACTGTCTTTTCTTTACAATTTGGTAAAGAATTCATTGAATTCTGATTAATAGAAGAAGAGATATAATCGTTTAAAGTTTGAAGGTATTTGAAAACCTCCAAAATTTAACCTTCTATATCTGAATTACTATTGTCATTAAAACATTGCGGTTTATATCAGTTATACAGCTATCTTTTCTCTACAATTTGGTAAAGAATTCATTGAATTCCGATAAATAGAAGAAGAGATATAATCGTTTAAAGTTTGAAGGTATTTGAAAACCACCAAAATTTAACATTCTATATCTCAATTACTATTGTCATTAAAACATTGCGGTTTATATCAGTTATACAGCTGTCTTTTCTCTACAATTTGGTAAAAAATTCATTGAATTCTGACAAATAGAAGAAGAGATATAATCGTTTAAAGTTTGAAGGTATTTGAAAAGCTCTAAAATTTAACCTTCTATAACTCAATCACTATTGTCTATAAAACATTGCGGTTTATATCAGTTATACAGCTATCGTTTCTCTACAATTTGGTAAAGAATTCATTGAATTCTGATTAATAGAAGAAGAGATATAATCGTTTAAAGTTTGAAGGTATTTGAAACCCACTAAATTTTAAACTTCTATATCTCAATTACTATTGTCATTAAAACATTCCGGTTTATATCAGTTATACAGCTATCGTTTCTCTACAATTTCGTAAAGAATTCATTGAATTCTGATAAATAGAAGAAGAGATATAATCGTTTAAAGTTTGAAAGTATTTGAAACCCACTAAATTTTAAACTTCTATATCTCAATTACTATTGTCATTAAAACATTGCGGTTTATATCAGTTATACCACTGTCTTTTCTCTACAATTTGGTAAAGAATTCATTGATTTCTGATTAATAGAAGAAAAGATATAATCGTTTAAAGTTTGAAGGTATTTGAAAACCTCTAAAATTTAACCTTCTATATCACAATTACTATTGTCATTAAAACATTGCGGTGTATATCAGTTATACAGCTGTCTTTTCTCTACAATTTGGTAAAGAATTCATTGAATTCTGATAAATAGAAGAAGAGATATAATCGTTTAAAGTTTGAAGGTATTTGAAAACCTCTAAAATTTAACCTTCTATATCTCAATTACTATTGTCATTAAAACATAGCGGTTTATATCAGTTATACAGCTATCGTTTCTCTACAATTTGGTAAAGAATTCATTGAATTCTGATAAATAGAAGAAGAGATATAATCGTTTAGATTTTGAAGGTATTTGAAAACCTCCAAAATTTAACCTTCTATATCTCCATTACTATTGTCATTACAACATTGCGGTTTCTATCAGTTATACAACTGGCTTTTCTTTACAATTTGGTAAAGAATTCATTGAATTCTGATTAATAGAAGAAGAGATATAATCGTTTAAAGTTTGAAGGTATTTGAAAACCTCCAAAATTTAACCTTCTATATCTGAATTACTATTGTCATTAAAACATTGCGGTTTATATCAGTTATACAGCTATCTTTTCTCTACAATTTGGTAAAGAATTCATTGAATTCCGATAAATAGAAGAAGAGATATAATCGTTTAAAGTTTGAAGGTATTTGAAAACCACCAAAATTTAACATTCTATATCTCAATTACTATTGTCATTAAAACATTGCGGTTTATATCAGTTATACAGCTGTCTTTTCTCTACAATTTGGTAAAAAATTCATTGAATTCTGACAAATAGAAGAAGAGATATAATCGTTTAAAGTTTGAAGGTATTTGAAAAGCTCTAAAATTTAACCTTCTATAACTCAATCACTATTGTCTATAAAACATTGCGGTTTTTATCAGTTATACAGCTATCGTTTCTCTACAATTTGGTAAAGAATTCATTGAATTCTGATTAATAGAAGAAGAGATATAATCGTTTAAAGTTTGAAGGTATTTGAAACCCACTAAATTTTAAACTTCTATATCTCAATTACTATTGTCATTAAAACATTCCGGTTTATATCAGTTATACAGCTATCGTTTCTCTACAATTTCGTAAAGAATTCATTGAATTCTGATTAATAGAAGAAGAGATATAATCGTTTAAAGTTTGAAAGTATTTGAAACCCACTAAATTTTAAACTTCTATATCTCAATTACTATTGTCATTAAAACATTGCGGTTTATATCAGTTATACCACTGTCCTTTCTCTACAATTTGGTAAAGAATTCATTGATTTCTGATTAATAGAAGAAAAGATATTATCGTTTAAAGTTTGAAGGTATTTGAAAACCTCTAAAATTTAACCTTCTATATCACAATTACTATTGTCATTAAAACATTGCGGTGTATATCAGTTACACAGCTGTCTATTTTCTACAATTTGGCAAAGAATTCATTGAATTCTGACAAATAGAAAAAGAGATATAATCGTTTAAAGTTTGAAGGTATTTGAAAACCTCTAAAATTTAACTTTCTATATCTCAATTACTATTGTCATTAAAACATTGCGGTTTATATCAGTTATACAGCTGTCATTTCTCTACAATTTGGTAAAGAATTCATTGAATTCTGACAAATAGATGAAGAGATATAATCGTTTAAAGTTTGAAGGTATTTGAAAAGCTCTAAAATTTAACCTTCTATAACTCAATCACTATTGTCTATAAAACATTGCGGTTTATATCAGTTATACAGCTATCGTTTCTCTACAATTTGGTAAAGAATTCATTGAATTCTGATAAATAGAAGAAGAGATATAATCGTTTAAAGTTTGAAGGTATTTGAAAACCTCAAAAATTTAACCTTCTATATCTCAATTACTATTGTCATTAAAACATTGCGGTTTATATCAGTTATACAGCTGTCTTTTCTCTACAATTTGGTAAAGAATTCATCGAATTCTGACAAATAGTAGAAGAGATATAATCGTTTAGATTTTGAAGGTATTTGAAAACCTCCAAAATTTAACCTTCTATATCTCCATTACTATTGTCATTAAAACATTGCGGATTATATCAGTTATACAACTGTCTTTTCTCTACAATTTGGTAAAGAATTCATTGAATTCTGATAAATAGAAGAAGAGATATAATTGTTTAAATTTTGAAGGTATTTGAAAAGCTCTAAAATTTAACCTTCTATAACTCAATCACTATTGTCTATAAAACATTGCGGTTTATATCAGTTATACAGCTATCGTTTCTCTACAATTTGGTAAAGAATTCATTGAATTCTGATTAATAGAAGAAGAGATATAATCGTTTAAATTTTGAAGGTATTTGAAAACCTCTAAAATTTAACCTTCTATATCTCAATTACTATTGTCATTAAAACATTGCGGTTTATATCAGTTATACAGCTGTCTTTTCTCTACAATTTGGTAAAGAATTCATTGAATTCTGATAAATAGAAGAAGAGATATAATCGTTTAAAGTTTGAAGGTATTTGAAAAGCTCTAAAATTTAACCTTCTATAACTCAATCACTATTGTCTATAAAACATTGCGGTTTATATCAGTTATACAGCTATCGTTTCTCTACAATTTGGTAAAGAATTCATTGAATTCTGATTAATAGAAGAAGAGATATAATCGTTTAAATTTTGAAGGTATTTGAAAACCTCTAAAATTTAACCTTCTATATCTCAATTACTATTGTCATTAAAACATTGCGGTTTATATCAGTTATACAGCTGTCTTTTCTCTACAATTTGGTAAAGAATTCATTGAATTCTGATAAATAGAAGAAGAGATATAATCGTTTAAAGTTTGAAGGTATTTGAAAACCTCTAAAATTTAACCTTCTATATCTCAATTACTATTGTCATTAAAACATAGCGGTTTATATCAGTTATACAGCTATCGTTTCTCTACAATTTGGTAAAGAATTCATTGAATTCTGATAAATAGAAGAAGAGATATAATCGTTTAGATTTTGAAGGTATTTGAAAACCTCCAAAATTTAACCTTCTATATCTCCATTACTATTGTCATTACAACATTGCGGTTTATATCAGTTATACAGCTGTCTTTTCTCTACAATTTGGTAAAAAATTCATTGAATTCTGACAAATAGAAGAAGAGATATAATCGTTTAAAGTTTGAAGGTATTTGAAAAGCTCTAAAATTTAACCTTCTATAACTCAATCACTATTGTCTATAAAACATTGCGGTTTATATCAGTTATACAGCTATCGTTTCTCTACAATTTGGTAAAGAATTCATTGAATTCTGATTAATAGAAGAAGAGATATAATCGTTTAAAGTTTGAAGGTATTTGAAACCCACTAAATTTTAAACTTCTATATCTCAATTACTATTGTCATTAAAACATTCCGGTTTATATCAGTTATACAGCTATCGTTTCTCTACAATTTCGTAAAGAATTCATTGAATTCTGATTAATAGAAGAAGAGATATAATCGTTTAAAGTTTGAAAGTATTTGAAACCCACTAAATTTTAAACTTCTATATCTCAATTACTATTGTCATTAAAACATTGCGGTTTATATCAGTTATACCACTGTCTTTTCTCTACAATTTGGTAAAGAATTCATTGATTTCTGATTAATAGAAGAAAAGATATAATCGTTTAAAGTTTGAAGGTATTTGAAAACCTCTAAAATTTAACCTTCTATATCACAATTACTATTGTCATTAAAACATTGCGGTGTATATCAGTTATACAGCTGTCTTTTCTCTACAATTTGGTAAAGAATTCATTGAATTCTGATAAATAGAAGAAGAGATATAATCGTTTAAAGTTTGAAGGTATTTGAAAACCTCTAAAATTTAACCTTCTATATCTCAATTACTATTGTCATTAAAACATAGCGGTTTATATCAGTTATACAGCTATCGTTTCTCTACAATTTGGTAAAGAATTCATTGAATTCTGATAAATAGAAGAAGAGATATAATCGTTTAGATTTTGAAGGTATTTGAAAACCTCCAAAATTTAACCTTCTATATCTCCATTACTATTGTCATTACAACATTGCGGTTTCTATCAGTTATACAACTGGCTTTTCTTTACAATTTGGTAAAGAATTCATTGAATTCTGATTAATAGAAGAAGAGATATAATCGTTTAAAGTTTGAAGGTATTTGAAAACCTCCAAAATTTAACCTTCTATATCTGAATTACTATTGTCATTAAAACATTGCGGTTTATATCAGTTATACAGCTATCTTTTCTCTACAATTTGGTAAAGAATTCATTGAATTCCGATAAATAGAAGAAGAGATATAATCGTTTAAAGTTTGAAGGTATTTGAAAACCACCAAAATTTAACATTCTATATCTCAATTACTATTGTCATTAAAACATTGCGGTTTATATCAGTTATACAGCTGTCTTTTCTCTACAATTTGGTAAAAAATTCATTGAATTCTGACAAATAGAAGAAGAGATATAATCGTTTAAAGTTTGAAGGTATTTGAAAAGCTCTAAAATTTAACCTTCTATAACTCAATCACTATTGTCTATAAAACATTGCGGTTTTTATCAGTTATACAGCTATCGTTTCTCTACAATTTGGTAAAGAATTCATTGAATTCTGATTAATAGAAGAAGAGATATAATCGTTTAAAGTTTGAAGGTATTTGAAACCCACTAAATTTTAAACTTCTATATCTCAATTACTATTGTCATTAAAACATTCCGGTTTATATCAGTTATACAGCTATCGTTTCTCTACAATTTCGTAAAGAATTCATTGAATTCTGATTAATAGAAGAAGAGATATAATCGTTTAAAGTTTGAAAGTATTTGAAACCCACTAAATTTTAAACTTCTATATCTCAATTACTATTGTCATTAAAACATTGCGGTTTATATCAGTTATACCACTGTCCTTTCTCTACAATTTGGTAAAGAATTCATTGATTTCTGATTAATAGAAGAAAAGATATTATCGTTTAAAGTTTGAAGGTATTTGAAAACCTCTAAAATTTAACCTTCTATATCACAATTACTATTGTCATTAAAACATTGCGGTGTATATCAGTTACACAGCTGTCTATTTTCTACAATTTGGCAAAGAATTCATTGAATTCTGACAAATAGAAGAAGAGATATAATCGTTTAAAGTTTGAAGGTATTTGAAAACCTCTAAAATTTAACTTTCTATATCTCAATTACTATTGTCATTAAAACATTGCGGTTTATATCAGTTATACAGCTGTCATTTCTCTACAATTTGGTAAAGAATTCATTGAATTCTGACAAATAGATGAAGAGATATAATCGTTTAAAGTTTGAAGGTATTTGAAAAGCTCTAAAATTTAACCTTCTATAACTCAATCACTATTGTCTATAAAACATTGCGGTTTATATCAGTTATACAGCTATCGTTTCTCTACAATTTGGTAAAGAATTCATTGAATTCTGATAAATAGAAGAAGAGATATAATCGTTTAAAGTTTGAAGGTATTTGAAAACCTCAAAAATTTAACCTTCTATATCTCAATTACTATTGTCATTAAAACATTGCGGTTTATATCAGTTATACAGCTGTCTTTTCTCTACAATTTGGTAAAGAATTCATCGAATTCTGACAAATAGTAGAAGAGATATAATCGTTTAGATTTTGAAGGTATTTGAAAACCTCCAAAATTTAACCTTCTATATCTCCATTACTATTGTCATTAAAACATTGCGGATTATATCAGTTATACAACTGTCTTTTCTCTACAATTTGGTAAAGAATTCATTGAATTCTGATAAATAGAAGAAGAGATATAATTGTTTAAAGTTTGAAGGTATTTGAAAAGCTCTAAAATTTAACCTTCTATAACTCAATCACTATTGTCTATAAAACATTGCGGTTTATATCAGTTATACAGCTATCGTTTCTCTACAATTTGGTAAAGAATTCATTGAATTCTGATTAATAGAAGAAGAGATATAATCGTTTAAATTTTGAAGGTATTTGAAAACCTCTAAAATTTAACCTTCTATATCTCAATTACTATTGTCATTAAAACATTGCGGTTTATATCAGTTATACAGCTGTCTTTTCTCTACAATTTGGTAAAGAATTCATTGAATTCTGATAAATAGAAGAAGAGATATAATCGTTTAGATTTTGAAGGTATTTGAAAACCTCCAAAATTTAACCTTCTATATCTCCATTACTATTGTCATTACAACATTGCGGTTTATATCAGTTATACAACTGTCTTTTCTTTACAATTTGGTAAAGAATTCATTGAATTCTGATTAATAGAAGAAGAGATATAATCGTTTAAAGTTTGAAGGTATTTGAAAACCTCCAAAATTTAACCTTCTATATCTGAATTACTATTGTCATTAAAACATTGCGGTTTATATCAGTTATACAGCAATCTTTTCTCTACAATTTGGTAAAGAATTCATTGAATTCCGATAAATAGAAGAAGAGATATAATCGTTTAAAATTTGAAGGTATTTGAAAACCACCAAAATTTAACATTCTATATCTCAATTACTATTGTCATTAAAACATTGCGGTTTATATCAGTTATACAGCTGTCTTTTCTCTACAATTTGGTAAAAAATTCATTGAATTCTGACAAATAGAAGAAGAGATATAATCGTTTAAAGTTTGAAGGTATTTGAAAAGCTCTAAAATTTAACCTTCTATAACTCAATCACTATTGTCTATAAAACATTGCGGTTTATATCAGTTATACAGCTATCGTTTCTCTACAATTTGGTAAAGAATTCATTGAATTCTGATTAATAGAAGAAGAGATATAATCGTTTAAAGTTTGAAGGTATTTGAAACCCACTAAATTTTAAACTTCTATATCTCAATTACTATTGTCATTAAAACATTCCGGTTTATATCAGTTATACAGCTATCGTTTCTCTACAATTTCGTAAAGAATTCATTGAATTCTGATTAATAGAAGAAGAGATATAATCGTTTAAAGTTTGAAAGTATTTGAAACCCACTAAATTTTAAACTTCTATATCTCAATTACTATTGTCATTAAAACATTGCGGTTTATATCAGTTATACCACTGTCTTTTCTCTACAATTTGGTAAAGAATTCATTGATTTCTGATTAATAGAAGAAAAGATATAATCGTTTAAAGTTTGAAGGTATTTGAAAACCTCTAAAATTTAACCTTCTATATCACAATTACTATTGTCATTAAAACATTGCGGTGTATATCAGTTATACAGCTGTCTTTTCTCTACAATTTGGTAAAGAATTCATTGAATTCTGATAAATAGAAGAAGAGATATAATCGTTTAAAGTTTGAAGGTATTTGAAAACCTCTAAAATTTAACCTTCTATATCTCAATTACTATTGTCATTAAAACATAGCGGTTTATATCAGTTATACAGCTATCGTTTCTCTACAATTTGGTAAAGAATTCATTGAATTCTGATAAATAGAAGAAGAGATATAATCGTTTAGATTTTGAAGGTATTTGAAAACCTCCAAAATTTAACCTTCTATATCTCCATTACTATTGTCATTACAACATTGCGGTTTCTATCAGTTATACAACTGGCTTTTCTTTACAATTTGGTAAAGAATTCATTGAATTCTGATTAATAGAAGAAGAGATATAATCGTTTAAAGTTTGAAGGTATTTGAAAACCTCCAAAATTTAACCTTCTATATCTGAATTACTATTGTCATTAAAACATTGCGGTTTATATCAGTTATACAGCTATCTTTTCTCTACAATTTGGTAAAGAATTCATTGAATTCCGATAAATAGAAGAAGAGATATAATCGTTTAAAGTTTGAAGGTATTTGAAAACCACCAAAATTTAACATTCTATATCTCAATTACTATTGTCATTAAAACATTGCGGTTTATATCAGTTATACAGCTGTCTTTTCTCTACAATTTGGTAAAAAATTCATTGAATTCTGACAAATAGAAGAAGAGATATAATCGTTTAAAGTTTGAAGGTATTTGAAAAGCTCTAAAATTTAACCTTCTATAACTCAATCACTATTGTCTATAAAACATTGCGGTTTTTATCAGTTATACAGCTATCGTTTCTCTACAATTTGGTAAAGAATTCATTGAATTCTGATTAATAGAAGAAGAGATATAATCGTTTAAAGTTTGAAGGTATTTGAAACCCACTAAATTTTAAACTTCTATATCTCAATTACTATTGTCATTAAAACATTCCGGTTTATATCAGTTATACAGCTATCGTTTCTCTACAATTTCGTAAAGAATTCATTGAATTCTGATTAATAGAAGAAGAGATATAATCGTTTAAAGTTTGAAAGTATTTGAAACCCACTAAATTTTAAACTTCTATATCTCAATTACTATTGTCATTAAAACATTGCGGTTTATATCAGTTATACCACTGTCCTTTCTCTACAATTTGGTAAAGAATTCATTGATTTCTGATTAATAGAAGAAAAGATATTATCGTTTAAAGTTTGAAGGTATTTGAAAACCTCTAAAATTTAACCTTCTATATCACAATTACTATTGTCATTAAAACATTGCGGTGTATATCAGTTACACAGCTGTCTATTTTCTACAATTTGGCAAAGAATTCATTGAATTCTGACAAATAGAAGAAGAGATATAATCGTTTAAAGTTTGAAGGTATTTGAAAACCTCTAAAATTTAACTTTCTATATCTCAATTACTATTGTCATTAAAACATTGCGGTTTATATCAGTTATACAGCTGTCATTTCTCTACAATTTGGTAAAGAATTCATTGAATTCTGACAAATAGATGAAGAGATATAATCGTTTAAAGTTTGAAGGTATTTGAAAAGCTCTAAAATTTAACCTTCTATAACTCAATCACTATTGTCTATAAAACATTGCGGTTTATATCAGTTATACAGCTATCGTTTCTCTACAATTTGGTAAAGAATTCATTGAATTCTGATAAATAGAAGAAGAGATATAATCGTTTAAAGTTTGAAGGTATTTGAAAACCTCAAAAATTTAACCTTCTATATCTCAATTACTATTGTCATTAAAACATTGCGGTTTATATCAGTTATACAGCTGTCTTTTCTCTACAATTTGGTAAAGAATTCATCGAATTCTGACAAATAGTAGAAGAGATATAATCGTTTAGATTTTGAAGGTATTTGAAAACCTCCAAAATTTAACCTTCTATATCTCCATTACTATTGTCATTAAAACATTGCGGATTATATCAGTTATACAACTGTCTTTTCTCTACAATTTGGTAAAGAATTCATTGAATTCTGATAAATAGAAGAAGAGATGTAATTGTTTAAAGTTTGAAGGTATTTGAAAAGCTCTAAAATTTAACCTTCTATAACTCAATCACTATTGTCTATAAAACATTGCGGTTTATATCAGTTATACAGCTATCGTTTCTCTACAATTTGGTAAAGAATTCATTGAATTCTGATTAATAGAAGAAGAGATATAATCGTTTAAATTTTGAAGGTATTTGAAAACCTCTAAAATTTAACCTTCTATATCTCAATTACTATTGTCATTAAAACATTGCGGTTTATATCAGTTATACAGCTGTCTTTTCTCTACAATTTGGTAAAGAATTCATTGAATTCTGATAAATAGAAGAAGAGATATAATCGTTTAGATTTTGAAGGTATTTGAAAACCTCCAAAATTTAACCTTCTATATCTCCATTACTATTGTCATTACAACATTGCGGTTTATATCAGTTATACAACTGTCTTTTCTTTACAATTTGGTAAAGAATTCATTGAATTCTGATTAATAGAAGAAGAGATATAATCGTTTAAAGTTTGAAGGTATTTGAAAACCTCCAAAATTTAACCTTCTATATCTGAATTACTATTGTCATTAAAACATTGCGGTTTATATCAGTTATACAGCAATCTTTTCTCTACAATTTGGTAAAGAATTCATTGAATTCCGATAAATAGAAGAAGAGATATAATCGTTTAAAGTTTGAAGGTATTTGAAAACCACCAAAATTTAACATTCTATATCTCAATTACTATTGTCATTAAAACATTGCGGTTTATATCAGTTATACAGCTGTCTTTTCTCTACAATTTGGTAAAAAATTCATTGAATTCTGACAAATAGAAGAAGAGATATAATCGTTTAAAGTTTGAAGGTATTTGAAAAGCTCTAAAATTTAACCTATAACTCAATCACTATTGTCTATAAAACATTGCGGTTTATATCAGTTATACAGCTATCGTTTCTCTACAATTTGGTAAAGAATTCATTGAATTCTGATTAATAGAAGAAGAGATATAATCGTTTAAAGTTTGAAGGTATTTGAAACCCACTAAATTTTAAACTTCTATATCTCAATTACTATTGTCATTAAAACATTCCGGTTTATATCAGTTATACAGCTATCGTTTCTCTACAATTTCGTAAAGAATTCATTGAATTCTGATTAATAGAAGAAGAGATATAATCGTTTAAAGTTTGAAAGTATTTGAAACCCACTAAATTTTAAACTTCTATATCTCAATTACTATTGTCATTAAAACATTGCGGTTTATATCAGTTATACCACTGTCTTTTCTCTACAATTTGGTAAAGAATTCATTGATTTCTGATTAATAGAAGAAAAGATATAATCGTTTAAAGTTTGAAGGTATTTGAAAACCTCTAAAATTTAACCTTCTATATCACAATTACTATTGTCATTAAAACATTGCGGTGTATATCAGTTATACAGCTGTCTTTTCTCTACAATTTGGTAAAGAATTCATTGAATTCTGATAAATAGAAGAAGAGATATAATCGTTTAAAGTTTGAAGGTATTTGAAAACCTCTAAAATTTAACCTTCTATATCTCAATTACTATTGTCATTAAAACATAGCGGTTTATATCAGTTATACAGCTATCGTTTCTCTACAATTTGGTAAAGAATTCATTGAATTCTGATAAATAGAAGAAGAGATATAATCGTTTAGATTTTGAAGGTATTTGAAAACCTCCAAAATTAACCCTTCTATATCTCCATTACTATTGTCATTACAACATTGCGGTTTCCATCAGTTATACAACTGGCTTTTCTTTACAATTTGGTAAAGAATTCATTGAATTCTGATTAATAGAAGAAGAGATATAATCGTTTAAAGTTTGAAGGTATTTGAAAACCTCCAAAATTTAACCTTCTATATCTGAATTACTATTGTCATTAAAACATTGCGGTTTATATCAGTTATACAGCTATCTTTTCTCTACAATTTGGTAAAGAATTCATTGAATTCCGATAAATAGAAGAAGAGATATAATCGTTTAAAGTTTGAAGGTATTTGAAAACCACCAAAATTTAACATTCTATATCTCAATTACTATTGTCATTAAAACATTGCGGTTTATATCAGTTATACAGCTGTCTTTTCTCTACAATTTGGTAAAAAATTCATTGAATTCTGACAAATAGAAGAAGAGATATAATCGTTTAAAGTTTGAAGGTATTTGAAAAGCTCTAAAATTTAACCTTCTATAACTCAATCACTATTGTCTATAAAACATTGCGGTTTTTATCAGTTGTACAGCTATCGTTTCTCTACAATTTGGTAAAGAATTCATTGAATTCTGATTAATAGAAGAAGAGATATAATCGTTTAAAGTTTGAAGGTATTTGAAACCCACTAAATTTTAAACTTCTATATCTCAATTACTATTGTCATTAAAACATTGCGGTTTATATCAGTTATACCACTGTCCTTTCTCTACAATTTGGTAAAGAATTCATTGATTTCTGATTAATAGAAGAAAAGATATTATCGTTTAAAGTTTGAAGGTATTTGAAAACCTCTAAAATTTAACCTTCTATATCACAATTACTATTGTCATTAAAACATTGCGGTGTATATCAGTTACACAGCTGTCTATTTTCTACAATTTGGCAAAGAATTCATTGAATTCTGACAAATAGAAGAAGAGATATAATCGTTTAAAGTTTGAAGGTATTTGAAAACCTCTAAAATTTAACTTTCTATATCTCAATTACTATTGTCATTAAAACATTGCGGTTTATATCAGTTATACAGCTGTCATTTCTCTACAATTTGGTAAAGAATTCATTGAATTCTGACAAATAGATGAAGAGATATAATCGATTAAAGTTTGAAGGTATTTGAAAAGCTCTAAAATTTAACCTTCTATAACTCAATCACTATTGTCTATAAAACATTGCGGTTTATATCAGTTATACAGCTATCGTTTCTCTACAATTTGGTAAAGAATTCATTGAATTCTGATAAATAGAAGAAGAGATATAATCGTTTAAAGTTTGAAGGTATTTGAAAACCTCAAAAATTTAACCTTCTATATCTCAATTACTATTGTCATTAAAACATTGCGGTTTATATCAGTTATACAGCTGTCTTTTCTCTACAATTTGGTAAAGAATTCATCGAATTCTGACAAATAGTAGAAGAGATATAATCGTTTAGATTTTGAAGGTATTTGAAAACCTCCAAAATTTAACCTTCTATATCTCCATTACTATTGTCATTAAAACATTGCGGATTATATCAGTTATACAACTGTCTTTTCTCTACAATTTGGTAAAGAATTCATTGAATTATGATTAATAGAAGAAGAGATATAATCGTTTAAAGTTTGAAGGTATTTGAAAACCTCCAAAATTTAACCTTCTATATCTGAATTACTATTGTCATTAAAACTTTGCGGTTTATATCAGTTATACAGCTATCTTTTCTCTGCAATTTGGTAAAGAATTCATTGAATTCTGATAAATAGAAGAAGAGATATAATAGTTTAAAGTTTGAAGGTATTTAAAAACCTCCAAAATTTAACCTTCTATATCTCAATTACTATTGTCATTAAAACATTGCGGTTTATATCAGTTATACAGCTGTCTTTTCTCTACAATTTGGTAAAGGATTCATTGAATTCTGACAAATAGATGAAGAGATATAATCGTTTAAAGTTTGAAGGTATTTGAAAAGCTCTAAAATTTAACCTTCTATAACTCAATCACTATTGTCTATAAAACATTGCGGTTTATATCAGTTATTCAGCTATCGTTTCTCTACAATTTGGTAAAGAATTCATTGAATTCTGATTAATAGAAGAAAAGATATAATCGTTTAAAGTTTGAAGGTATTTGAAAACCTCCAAAATTTAACCTTCTATATCCTAATTACTATTGTCATTAAAACATTTCGGTTTATATCATTTATACAGCAGTCTTTTCTCTACAATTTGGTAAAGAATTCATTGAATTCTGATTAATAGAAGAAGAGATATAATCGTTTAAAGTTTGAAGGTATTTGAAAACCTCTAAAATTTAACCTTCTATATCACAATTACTATTGTCATTAAAACATTGCGGTGTATATCAGTTATACAGCTATCGTTTCTCTACAATTTGGTAAAGAATTCATTGAATTCTGATTAATAGAAGAAGAGATATAATCGTTTAAAGTTTGAAGGTATTTGAAAACCTCCAAAATTTAACCTTCTATATCTGAATTACTATTGTCATTAAAACATTGCGGTTTATATCAGTTATACAGCTATCTTTTCTCTACAATTTGGTAAAGAATTCATTGAATTCTGATAAATAGAAGAAGAGATATAATCGTTTAAAGTTTGAAGGTATTTGAAAACCACCAAAATTTAACATTCTATATCTCAATTACTATTGTCATTAAAACATTGCGGTTTATATCAGTTATACAGCTGTCTTTTCTCTACAATTTGGTAAAAAATTCATTGAATTCTGACAAATAGAAGAAGAGATATAATCGTTTAAAGTTTAAAGGTATTTGAAAACCTCCAAAATTTAACCTTCTATATCTCCATTACTATTGTCATTAAAACATTGCGGATTATATCAGTTATACAACTGTCTTTTCTCTACAATTTGGTAAAGAATTCATTGAATTATGATTAATAGAAGAAGAGATATAATCGTTTAAAGTTTGAAGGTATTTGAAAACCTCCAAAATTTAACCTTCTATATCTGAATTACTATTGTCATTAAAACTTTGCGGTTTATATCAGTTATACAGCTATCTTTTCTCTGCAATTTGGTAAAGAATTCATTGAATTCTGATAAATAGAAGAAGAGATATAATAGTTTAAAGTTTGAAGGTATTTAAAAACCTCCAAAATTTAACCTTCTATATCTCAATTACTATTGTCATTAAAACATTGCGGTTTATATCAGTTATACAGCTGTCTTTTCTCTACAATTTGGTAAAGGATTCATTGAATTCTGACAAATAGATGAAGAGATATAATCGTTTAAAGTTTGAAGGTATTTGAAAAGCTCTAAAATTTAACCTTCTATAACTCAATCACTATTGTCTATAAAACATTGCGGTTTATATCAGTTATTCAGCTATCGTTTCTCTACAATTTGGTAAAGAATTCATTGAATTCTGATTAATAGAAGAAAAGATATAATCGTTTAAAGTTTGAAGGTATTTGAAAACCTCCAAAATTTAACCTTCTATATCTCAATTACTATTGTCATTAAAACATTTCGGTTTATATCATTTATACAGCAGTCTTTTCTCTACAATTTGGTAAAGAATTCATTGAATTCTGATTAATAGAAGAAGAGATATAATCGTTTAAAGTTTGAAGGTATTTGAAAACCTCTAAAATTTAACCTTCTATATCACAATTACTATTGTCATTAAAACATTGCGGTGTATATCAGTTATACAGCTATCGTTTCTCTACAATTTGGTAAAGAATTCATTGAATTCTGATTAATAGAAGAAGAGTTATAATCGTTTAAAGTTTGAAGGTATTTGAAAACCTCCAAAATTTAACCTTCTATATCTGAATTACTATTGTCATTAAAACATTGCGGTTTATATCAGTTATACAGCTATCTTTTCTCTACAATTTGGTAAAGAATTCATTGAATTCTGATAAATAGAAGAAGAGATATAATCGTTTAAAGTTTGAAGGTATTTGAAAACCACCAAAATTTAACATTCTATATCTCAATTACTATTGTCATTAAAACATTGCGGTTTATATCAGTTATACAGCTGTCTTTTCTCTACAATTTGGTAAAAAATTCATTGAATTCTGACAAATAGAAGAAGAGATATAATCGTTTAAAGTTTGAAGGTATTTGAAAAGCTCTAAAATTTAACCTTCTATAACTCAATCACTATTGTCTATAAAACATTGCGGTTTTTATCAGTTATACAGCTATCGTTTCTCTACAATTTGGTAAAGAATTCATTGAATTCTGATTAATAGAAGAAGAGATATAATCGTTTAAAGTTTGAAAGTATTTGAAACCCACTAAATTTTAAACTTCTATATCTCAATTACTATTGTCATTAAAACATTCCGGTTTATATCAGTTATACAGCTATCGTTTCTCTACAATTTGGTAAAGAATTCATTGATTTCTGATTAATAGAAGAAAAGATATTATCGTTTAAAGTTTGAAGGTATTTGAAAACCTCTAAAATTTAACCTTCTATATCACAATTACTATTGTCATTAAAACATTGCGGTGTATATCAGTTACACAGCTGTCTATTTTCTACAATTTGGCAAAGAATTCATTGAATTCTGACAAATAGAAGAAGAGATATAATCGTTTAAAGTTTGAAGGTATTTGAAAACCTCTAAAATTTAACTTTCTATATCTCAATTACTATTGTCATTAAAACATTGCGGTTTATATCAGTTATACAGCTGTCATTTCTCTACAATTTGGTAAAGAATTCATTGAATTCTGACAAATAGATGAAGAGATATAATCGTTTAAAGTTTGAAGGTATTTGAAAAGCTCTAAAATTTAACCTTCTATAACTCAATCACTATTGTCTATAAAACATTGCGGTTTATATCAGTTATACAGCTATCGTTTCTCTACAATTTGGTAAAGAATTCATTGAATTCTGATAAATAGAAGAAGAGATATAATCGTTTAAAGTTTGAAGGTATTTGAAAACCTCAAAAATTTAACCTTCTATATCTCAATTACTATTGTCATTAAAACATTGCGGTTTATATCAGTTATACAGCTGTCTTTTCTCTACAATTTGGTAAAGAATTCATCGAATTCTGACAAATAGTAGAAGAGATATAATCGTTTAGATTTTGAAGGTATTTGAAAACCTCCAAAATTTAACCTTCTATATCTCCATTACTATTGTCATTAAAACATTGCGGATTATATCAGTTATACAACTGTCTTTTCTCTACAATTTGGTAAAGAATTCATTGAATTATGATTAATAGAAGAAGAGATATAATCGTTTAAAGTTTGAAGGTATTTGAAAACCTCCAAAATTTAACCTTCTATATCTGAATTACTATTGTCATTAAAACTTTGCGGTTTATATCAGTTATACAGCTATCTTTTCTCTGCAATTTGGTAAAGAATTCATTGAATTCTGATAAATAGAAGAAGAGATATAATAGTTTAAAGTTTGAAGGTATTTAAAAACCTCCAAAATTTAACCTTCTATATCTCAATTACTATTGTCATTAAAACATTGCGGTTTATATCAGTTATACAGCTGTCTTTTCTCTACAATTTGGTAAAGGATTCATTGAATTCTGACAAATACATGAAGAGATATAATCGTTTGAAGTTTGAAGGTATTTGAAAACCTCTAAAATTTAACCTTCTATAACTCAATCACTATTGTCTATAAAACATTGCGGTTTATATCAGTTATTCAGCTATCGTTTCTCTACAATTTGGTAAAGAATTCATTGAATTCTGATTAATAGAAGAAAAAATATAATCGTTTAAAGTTTGAAGGTATTTGAAAACCTCCAAAATTTAACCTTCTATATCTCAATTACTATTGTCATTAAAACATTTCGGTTTATATCATTTATACAGCAGTCTTTTCTCTACAATTTGGTAAAGAATTCATTGAATTCTGATTAATAGAAGAAGAGATATAATCGTTTAAAGTTTGAAGGTATTTGAAAACCTCTAAAATTTAACCTTCTATATCACAATTACTATTGTCATTAAAACATTGCGGTGTATATCAGTTATACAGCTATCGTTTCTCTACAATTTGGTAAAGAATTCATTGAATTCTGATAAATAGAAGAAGAGATATAATCGTTTAAAGTTTGAAGGTATTTGAAACCCACTAAATTTTAAACTTCTATATCTCAATTACTATTGTCATTAAAACATTGCAGTTTATATCAGTTATACAGCTGTCTTTTCTCTACAATTTGGTAAAGAATTCATTGAATTCTGATAAATAGAAGAAGAGATATAATCGTTTAAAGTTTGAAGGTATTTGAAAAGCTCTAAAATTTAACCTTCTATAACTCAATTACTATTGTCTATAAAACATTGCGGTTTATATCAGTTATACAGCTATCGTTTCTCTATAATTTGGTAAAGAATTCATTGAATTCTGATAAATAGAAGAAGAGATATAATCGTTTAAAGTTTGAAGGTATTTGAAACCCACTAAATATTAAACTTCTATATCTCAATTACTATTGTCATTAAAACATTGCGGTTTATATCAGTTATACAGCTGTCTTTTCTCTAAAATTTAGTAAAGAATTCATTGAATTCTGATAGATAGAAGAAGAGATATAATCGTTTAAAGTTTGAAGGTATTTGAAAACCTTTAAAATTTAACCTTCTATATCTCAATTACTATTGTCATTAAAACATTGCGGTTTATATCAGTTATACAGCTGTCTTTTCTCTACAATTTGGTAAAGAATTCATTGAATTCTGATAAATAGAAGAAGAGATATAATCGTTTAAAGTTTGAAGGTATTTGAAAAGCTCTAAAATTTAACCTTCTATAACTCAATCACTATTGTCTATAAAACATTGCGGTTTATATCAGTTATACAGCTATCGTTTCTCTACAATTTGGTAAAGAATTCATTGAATTCTGATTAATAGAAGAAGAGATATAATCGTTTAAATTTTGAAGGTATTTGAAAACCTCTAAATTTAACCTTCTATATCTCAATTACTATTGTCATTAAAACATTGCGGTTTATATCAGTTATACAGCTGTCTTTTCTCTACAATTTGGTAAAGAATTCATTGAATTCTGATAAATAGAAGAAGAGATATAATCGTTTAAAGTTTGAAGGTATTTGAAAACCTCTAAAATTTAACCTTCTATATCTCAATTACTATTGTCATTAAAACATAGCGGTTTATATCAGTTATACAGCTATCTTTTCTCTACAATTTGGTAAAGAATTCATCGAATTCTGATAAATAGAAGAAGAGATATAATCGTTTAGATTTTGAAGGTATTTGAAACCCTCTAAAATATAACCTTCTATATCTCAATTACTATTGTCATTAAAACATTGCGGTTTATATCAGTTATACAGCTGTCTTTTCTCTACAATTTGGTAAAGAATTCATTGAATTCTGATAAATAGAAGAAGAGATATAATCATTTAAAGTTTGAAGGTATTTGAAACCCACTAAATTTTAAACTTCTATATCTCAATTACTATTGTCATTAAAACATTGCAGTTTATATCAGTTATACAGCTGTCTTTTCTCTACAATTTGGTAAAGAATTCATTGAATTCTGATAAATAGAAGAAGAGATATAATCGTTTAAAGTTTGAAGGTATTTGAAAAGCTCTAAAATTTAACCTTCTATAACTCAATTACTATTGTCTATAAAACATTGCGGTTTATATCAGTTATACAGCTACCGTTTCTCTACAATTTGGTAAAGAATTCATTGAATTCTGATAAATAGAAGAAAAGATATAATCGTTTAAAGTTTGAAGGTATTTGAAACCCACTAAATATTAAACTTCTATATCTCAATTACTATTGTCATTAAAACATTTCGGTTTATATCATTTATACAGCAGTCTTTTCTCTACAATTTGGTAAAGAATTCATTGAATTCTGATTAATAGAAGAAGAGATATAATCGTTTAAAGTTTGAAGGTATTTGAAAACCTCTAAAATTTAACCTTCTATATCACAATTACTATTGTCATTAAAACATTGCGGTGTATATCAGTTATACAGCTATCGTTTCTCTACAATTTGGTAAAGAATTCATTGAATTCTGATAAATAGAAGAAGAGATATAATCGTTTAAAGTTTGAAGGTATTTGAAACCCACTAAATTTTAAACTTCTATATCTCAATTACTATTGTCATTAAAACATTGCAGTTTATATCAGTTATACAGCTGTCTTTTCTCTACAATTTGGTAAAGAATTCATTGAATTCTGATAAATAGAAGAAGAGATATAATCGTTTAAAGTTTGAAGGTATTTGAAAAGCTCTAAAATTTAACCTTCTATAACTCAATTACTATTGTCTATAAAACATTGCGGTTTATATCAGTTATACAGCTATCGTTTCTCTATAATTTGGTAAAGAATTCATTGAATTCTGATAAATAGAAGAAGAGATATAATCGTTTAAAGTTTGAAGGTATTTGAAACCCACTAAATATTAAACTTCTATATCTCAATTACTATTGTCATTAAAACATTGCGGTTTATATCAGTTATACAGCTGTCTTTTCTCTAAAATTTAGTAAAGAATTCATTGAATTCTGATAGATAGAAGAAGAGATATAATCGTTTAAAGTTTGAAGGTATTTGAAAACCTTTAAAATTTAACCTTCTATATCTCAATTACTATTGTCATTAAAACATTGCGGTTTATATCAGTTATACAGCTGTCTTTTCTCTACAATTTGGTAAAGAATTCATTGAATTCTGATAAATAGAAGAAGAGATATAATCGTTTCAAGTTTGAAGGTATTTGAAAAGCTCTAAAATTTAACCTTCTATAACTCAATCACTATTGTCTATAAAACATTGCGGTTTATATCAGTTATACAGCTATCGTTTCTCTACAATTTGGTAAAGAATTCATTGAATTCTGATTAATAGAAGAAGAGATATAATCGTTTAAATTTTGAAGGTATTTGAAAACCTCTAAATTTAACCTTCTATATCTCAATTACTATTGTCATTAAAACATTGCGGTTTATATCAGTTATACAGCTGTCTTTTCTCTACAATTTGGTAAAGAATTCATTGAATTCTGATAAATAGAAGAAGAGATATAATCGTTTAAAGTTTGAAGGTATTTGAAAACCTCTAAAATTTAACCTTCTATATCTCAATTACTATTGTCATTAAAACATAGCGGTTTATATCAGTTATACAGCTATCTTTTCTCTACAATTTGGTAAAGAATTCATCGAATTCTGATAAATAGAAGAAGAGATATAATCGTTTAGATTTTGAAGGTATTTGAAACCCTCTAAAATATAACCTTCTATATCTCAATTACTATTGTCATTAAAACATTGCGGTTTATATCAGTTATACAGCTGTCTTTTCTCTACAATTTGGTAAAGAATTCATTGAATTCTGATAAATAGAAGAAGAGATATAATCATTTAAAGTTTGAAGGTATTTGAAACCCACTAAATTTTAAACTTCTATATCTCAATTACTATTGTCATTAAAACATTGCAGTTTATATCAGTTATACAGCTGTCTTTTCTCTACAATTTGGTAAAGAATTCATTGAATTCTGATAAATAGAAGAAGAGATATAATCGTTTAAAGTTTGAAGGTATTTGAAAAGCTCTAAAATTTAACCTTCTATAACTCAATTACTATTGTCTATAAAACATTGCGGTTTATATCAGTTATACAGCTATCGTTTCTCTACAATTTGGTAAAGAATTCATTGAATTCTGATAAATAGAAGAAGAGATATAATCGTTTAAAGTTTGAAGGTATTTGAAACCCACTAAATATTAAACTTCTATATCTCAATTACTATTGTCATTAAAACATTGCGGTTTATATCAGTTATACAGCTGTCTTTTCTCTAAAATTTGGTAAAGAATTCATTGAATTCTGATAGATAGAAGAAGAGATATAATCGTTTAAAGTTTGAAGGTATTTGAAAACCTTTAAAATTTAACCTTCTATATCTCAATTACTATTGTCATTAAAACATTGCGGTTTATATCAGTTATACAGCTGTCTTTTCTCTACAATTTGGTAAAGAATTCATTGAATTCTGATAAATAGAAGAAGAGATATAATCGTTTAAAGTTTGAAGGTATTTGAAAAGCTCTAAAATTTAACCTTCTATAACTCAATCACTATTGTCTATAAAACATTGCGGTTTATATCAGTTATACAGCTATCGTTTCTCTACAATTTGGTAAAGAATTCATTGAATTCTGATTAATAGAAGAAGAGATATAATCGTTTAAATTTTGAAGGTATTTGAAAACCTCTAAAATTTAACCTTCTATATCTCAATTACTATTGTCATTAAAACATTGCGGTTTATATCAGTTATACAGCTGTCTTTTCTCTACAATTTGGTAAAGAATTCATTGAATTCTGATAAATAGAAGAAAAGATATAATCGTTTAAAGTTTGAAGGTATTTGAAACCCACTAAATATTAAACTTCTATATCTCAATTACTATTGTCATTAAAACATTTCGGTTTATATCATTTATACAGCAGTCTTTTCTCTACAATTTGGTAAAGAATTCATTGAATTCTGATTAATAGAAGAAGAGATATAATCGTTTAAAGTGTGAAGGTATTTGAAAACCTCTAAAATTTAACCTTCTATATCACAATTACTATTGTCATTAAAACATTGCGGTGTATATCAGTTATACAGCTATCGTTTCTCTACAATTTGGTAAAGAATTCATTGAATTCTGATAAATAGAAGAAGAGATATAATCGTTTAAAGTTTGAAGGTATTTGAAACCCACTAAATTTTAAACTTCTATATCTCAATTACTATTGTCATTAAAACATTGCAGTTTATATCAGTTATACAGCTGTCTTTTCTCTACAATTTGGTAAAGAATTCATTGAATTCTGATAAATAGAAGAAGAGATATAATCGTTTAAAGTTTGAAGGTATTTGAAAAGCTCTAAAATTTAACCTTCTATAACTCAATTACTATTGTCTATAAAACATTGCGGTTTATATCAGTTATACAGCTATCGTTTCTCTATAATTTGGTAAAGAATTCATTGAATTCTGATAAATAGAAGAAGAGATATAATCGTTTAAAGTTTGAAGGTATTTGAAACCCACTAAATATTAAACTTCTATATCTCAATTACTATTGTCATTAAAACATTGCGGTTTATATCAGTTATACAGCTGTCTTTTCTCTAAAATTTAGTAAAGAATTCATTGAATTCTGATAGATAGAAGAAGAGATATAATCGTTTAAAGTTTGAAGGTATTTGAAAACCTTTAAAATTTAACCTTCTATATCTCAATTACTATTGTCATTAAAACATTGCGGTTTATATCAGTTATACAGCTGTCTTTTCTCTACAATTTGGTAAAGAATTCATTGAATTCTGATAAATAGAAGAAGAGATATAATCGTTTCAAGTTTGAAGGTATTTGAAAAGCTCTAAAATTTAACCTTCTATAACTCAATCACTATTGTCTATAAAACATTGCGGTTTATATCAGTTATACAGCTATCGTTTCTCTACAATTTGGTAAAGAATTCATTGAATTCTGATTAATAGAAGAAGAGATATAATCGTTTAAATTTTGAAGGTATTTGAAAACCTCTAAATTTAACCTTCTATATCTCAATTACTATTGTCATTAAAACATTGCGGTTTATATCAGTTATACAGCTGTCTTTTCTCTACAATTTGGTAAAGAATTCATTGAATTCTGATAAATAGAAGAAGAGATATAATCGTTTAAAGTTTGAAGGTATTTGAAAACCTCTAAAATTTAACCTTCTATATCTCAATTACTATTGTCATTAAAACATAGCGGTTTATATCAGTTATACAGCTATCTTTTCTCTACAATTTGGTAAAGAATTCATCGAATTCTGATAAATAGAAGAAGAGATATAATCGTTTAGATTTTGAAGGTATTTGAAACCCTCTAAAATATAACCTTCTATATCTCAATTACTATTGTCATTAAAACATTGCGGTTTATATCAGTTATACAGCTGTCTTTTCTCTACAATTTGGTAAAGAATTCATTGAATTCTGATAAATAGAAGAAGAGATATAATCATTTAAAGTTTGAAGGTATTTGAAACCCACTAAATTTTAAACTTCTATATCTCAATTACTATTGTCATTAAAACATTGCAGTTTATATCAGTTATACAGCTGTCTTTTCTCTACAATTTGGTAAAGAATTCATTGAATTCTGATAAATAGAAGAAGAGATATAATCGTTTAAAGTTTGAAGGTATTTGAAAAGCTCTAAAATTTAACCTTCTATAACTCAATTACTATTGTCTATAAAACATTGCGGTTTATATCAGTTATACAGCTATCGTTTCTCTACAATTTGGTAAAGAATTCATTGAATTCTGATAAATAGAAGAAGAGATATAATCGTTTAAAGTTTGAAGGTATTTGAAACCCACTAAATATTAAACTTCTATATCTCAATTACTATTGTCATTAAAACATTGCGGTTTATATCAGTTATACAGCTGTCTTTTCTCTAAAATTTGGTAAAGAATTCATTGAATTCTGATAGATAGAAGAAGAGATATAATCGTTTAAAGTTTGAAGGTATTTGAAAACCTTTAAAATTTAACCTTCTATATCTCAATTACTATTGTCATTAAAACATTGCGGTTTATATCAGTTATACAGCTGTCTTTTCTCTACAATTTGGTAAAGAATTCATTGAATTCTGATAAATAGAAGAAGAGATATAATCGTTTAAAGTTTGAAGGTATTTGAAAAGCTCTAAAATTTAACCTTCTATAACTCAATCACTATTGTCTATAAAACATTGCGGTTTATATCAGTTATACAGCTATCGTTTCTCTACAATTTGGTAAAGAATTCATTGAATTCTGATTAATAGAAGAAGAGATATAATCGTTTAAATTTTGAAGGTATTTGAAAACCTCTAAAATTTAACCTTCTATATCTCAATTACTATTGTCATTAAAACATTGCGGTTTATATCAGTTATACAGCTGTCTTTTCTCTACAATTTGGTAAAGAATTCATTGAATTCTGATAAATAGAAGAAAAGATATAATCGTTTAAAGTTTGAAGGTATTTGAAACCCACTAAATATTAAACTTCTATATCTCAATTACTATTGTCATTAAAACATTTCGGTTTATATCATTTATACAGCAGTCTTTTCTCTACAATTTGGTAAAGAATTCATTGAATTCTGATTAATAGAAGAAGAGATATAATCGTTTAAAGTGTGAAGGTATTTGAAAACCTCTAAAATTTAACCTTCTATATCACAATTACTATTGTCATTAAAACATTGCGGTGTATATCAGTTATACAGCTATCGTTTCTCTACAATTTGGTAAAGAATTCATTGAATTCTGATAAATAGAAGAAGAGATATAATCGTTTAAAGTTTGAAGGTATTTGAAACCCACTAAATTTTAAACTTCTATATCTCAATTACTATTGTCATTAAAACATTGCAGTTTATATCAGTTATACAGCTGTCTTTTCTCTACAATTTGGTAAAGAATTCATTGAATTCTGATAAATAGAAGAAGAGATATAATCGTTTAAAGTTTGAAGGTATTTGAAAAGCTCTAAAATTTAACCTTCTATAACTCAATTACTATTGTCTATAAAACATTGCGGTTTATATCAGTTATACAGCTATCGTTTCTCTATAATTTGGTAAAGAATTCATTGAATTCTGATAAATAGAAGAAGAGATATAATCGTTTAAAGTTTGAAGGTATTTGAAACCCACTAAATATTAAACTTCTATATCTCAATTACTATTGTCATTAAAACATTGCGGTTTATATCAGTTATACAGCTGTCTTTTCTCTAAAATTTAGTAAAGAATTCATTGAATTCTGATAGATAGAAGAAGAGATATAATCGTTTAAAGTTTGAAGGTATTTGAAAACCTTTAAAATTTAACCTTCTATATCTCAATTACTATTGTCATTAAAACATTGCGGTTTATATCAGTTATACAGCTGTCTTTTCTCTACAATTTGGTAAAGAATTCATTGAATTCTGATAAATAGAAGAAGAGATATAATCGTTTCAAGTTTGAAGGTATTTGAAAAGCTCTAAAATTTAACCTTCTATAACTCAATCACTATTGTCTATAAAACATTGCGGTTTATATCAGTTATACAGCTATCGTTTCTCTACAATTTGGTAAAGAATTCATTGAATTCTGATTAATAGAAGAAGAGATATAATCGTTTAAATTTTGAAGGTATTTGAAAACCTCTAAATTTTACCTTCTATATCTCAATTACTATTGTCATTAAAACATTGCGGTTTATATCAGTTATACAGCTGTCTTTTCTCTACAATTTGGTAAAGAATTCATTGAATTCTGATAAATAGAAGAAGAGATATAATCGTTTAAAGTTTGAAGGTATTTGAAAACCTCTAAAATTTAACCTTCTATATCTCAATTACTATTGTCATTAAAACATAGCGGTTTATATCAGTTATACAGCTATCTTTTCTCTACAATTTGGTAAAGAATTCATCGAATTCTGATAAATAGAAGAAGAGATATAATCGTTTAGATTTTGAAGGTATTTGAAACCCTCTAAAATATAACCTTCTATATCTCAATTACTATTGTCATTAAAACATTGCGGTTTATATCAGTTATACAGCTGTCTTTTCTCTACAATTTGGTAAAGAATTCATTGAATTCTGATAAATAGAAGAAGAGATATAATCATTTAAAGTTTGAAGGTATTTGAAACCCACTAAATTTTAAACTTCTATATCTCAATTACTATTGTCATTAAAACATTGCAGTTTATATCAGTTATACAGCTGTCTTTTCTCTACAATTTGGTAAAGAATTCATTGAATTCTGATAAATAGAAGAAGAGATATAATCGTTTAAAGTTTGAAGGTATTTGAAAAGCTCTAAAATTTAACCTTCTATAACTCAATTACTATTGTCTATAAAACATTGCGGTTTATATCAGTTATACAGCTATCGTTTCTCTACAATTTGGTAAAGAATTCATTGAATTCTGATAAATAGAAGAAGAGATATAATCGTTTAAAGTTTGAAGGTATTTGAAACCCACTAAATATTAAACTTCTATATCTCAATTACTATTGTCATTAAAACATTGCGGTTTATATCAGTTATACAGCTGTCTTTTCTCTAAAATTTGGTAAAGAATTCATTGAATTCTGATAGATAGAAGAAGAGATATAATCGTTTAAAGTTTGAAGGTATTTGAAAACCTTTAAAATTTAACCTTCTATATCTCAATTACTATTGTCATTAAAACATTGCGGTTTATATCAGTTATACAGCTGTCTTTTCTCTACAATTTGGTAAAGAATTCATTGAATTCTGATAAATAGAAGAAGAGATATAATCGTTTAAAGTTTGAAGGTATTTGAAAAGCTCTAAAATTTAACCTTCTATAACTCAATCACTATTGTCTATAAAACATTGCGGTTTATATCAGTTATACAGCTATCGTTTCTCTACAATTTGGTAAAGAATTCATTGAATTCTGATTAATAGAAGAAGAGATATAATCGTTTAAATTTTGAAGGTATTTGAAAACCTCTAAAATTTAACCTTCTATATCTCAATTACTATTGTCATTAAAACATTGCGGTTTATATCAGTTATACAGCTGTCTTTTCTCTACAATTTGGTAAAGAATTCATTGAATTCTGATAAATAGAAGAAGAGATATAATCGTTTAAAGTTTGAAGGTATTTGAAAACCTCTAAAATTTAACCTTCTATATCTCAATTACTATTGTCATTAAAACATAGCGGTTTATATCAGTTATACAGCTATCGTTTCTCTACAATTTGGTAAAGAATTCATTGAATTCTGATAAATAGAAGAAGAGATATAATCGTTTAGATTTTGAAGGTATTTGAAAACCTCCAAAATTTAACCTTCTATATCTCCATTACTATTGTCATTACAACATTGCGGTTTATATCAGTTATACAGCTGTCTTTTCTCTACAATTTGGTAAAAAATTCATTGAATTCTGACAAATAGAAGAAGAGATATAATCGTTTAAAGTTTGAAGGTATTTGAAAAGCTCTAAAATTTAACCTTCTATAACTCAATCACTATTGTCTATAAAACATTGCGGTTTATATCAGTTATACAGCTATCGTTTCTCTACAATTTGGTAAAGAATTCATTGAATTCTGATTAATAGAAGAAGAGATATAATCGTTTAAAGTTTGAAGGTATTTGAAACCCACTAAATTTTAAACTTCTATATCTCAATTACTATTGTCATTAAAACATTCCGGTTTATATCAGTTATACAGCTATCGTTTCTCTACAATTTCGTAAAGAATTCATTGAATTCTGATAAATAGAAGAAGAGATATAATCGTTTAGATTTTGAAGGTATTTGAAAACCTCCAAAATTTAACCTTCTATATCTCCATTACTATTGTCATTACAACATTGCGGTTTATATCAGTTATACAACTGTCTTTTCTTTACAATTTGGTAAAGAATTCATTGAATTCTGATTAATAGAAGAAGAGATATAATCGTTTAAAGTTTGAAGGTATTTGAAAACCTCCAAAATTTAACCTTCTATATCTGAATTACTATTGTCATTAAAACATTGCGGTTTATATCAGTTATACAGCTATCTTTTCTCTACAATTTGGTAAAGAATTCATTGAATTCCGATAAATAGAAGAAGAGATATAATCGTTTAAAGTTTGAAGGTATTTGAAAACCACCAAAATTTAACATTCTATATCTCAATTACTATTGTCATTAAAACATTGCGGTTTATATCAGTTATACAGCTGTCTTTTCTCTACAATTTGGTAAAAAATTCATTGAATTCTGACAAATAGAAGAAGAGATATAATCGTTTAAAGTTTGAAGGTATTTGAAAAGCTCTAAAATTTAACCTTCTATAACTCAATCACTATTGTCTATAAAACATTGCGGTTTATATCAGTTATACAGCTATCGTTTCTCTACAATTTGGTAAAGAATTCATTGAATTCTGATTAATAGAAGAAGAGATATAATCGTTTAAAGTTTGAAGGTATTTGAAACCCACTAAATTTTAAACTTCTATATCTCAATTACTATTGTCATTAAAACATTCCGGTTTATATCAGTTATACAGCTGTCTTTTCTCTACAATTTGGTAAAGAATTCATTGAATTCTGATAAATAGAAGAAGAGATATAATCGTTTAAAGTTTGAAGGTATTTGAAAAGCTCTAAAATTTAACCTTCTATAACTCAATTACTATTGTCTATAAAACATTGCGGTTTATATCAGTTATACAGCTATCGTTTCTCTACAATTTGGTAAAGAATTCATTGAATTCTGATAAATAGAAGAAGAGATATAATCGTTTAAAGTTTGAAGGTATTTGAAACCCACTAAATATTAAACTTCTATATCTCAATTACTATTGTCATTAAAACATTGCGGTTTATATCAGTTATACAGCTGTCTTTTCTCTAAAATTTGGTAAAGAATTCATTGAATTCTGATAGATAGAAGAAGAGATATAATCGTTTAAAGTTTGAAGGTATTTGAAAACCTTTAAAATTTAACCTTCTATATCTCAATTACTATTGTCATTAAAACATTGCGGTTTATATCAGTTATACAGCTGTCTTTTCTCTACAATTTGGTAAAGAATTCATTGAATTCTGATAAATAGAAGAAGAGATATAATCGTTTAAAGTTTGAAGGTATTTGAAAAGCTCTAAAATTTAACCTTCTATAACTCAATCACTATTGTCTATAAAACATTGCGGTTTATATCAGTTATACAGCTATCGTTTCTCTACAATTTGGTAAAGAATTCATTGAATTCTGATTAATAGAAGAAGAGATATAATCGTTTAAATTTTGAAGGTATTTGAAAACCTCTAAAATTTAACCTTCTATATCTCAATTACTATTGTCATTAAAACATTGCGGTTTATATCAGTTATACAGCTGTCTTTTCTCTACAATTTGGTAAAGAATTCATTGAATTCTGATAAATAGAAGAAGAGATATAATCGTTTAAAGTTTGAAGGTATTTGAAAACCTCTAAAATTTAACCTTCTATATCTCAATTACTATTGTCATTAAAACATAGCGGTTTATATCAGTTATACAGCTATCGTTTCTCTACAATTTGGTAAAGAATTCATTGAATTCTGATAAATAGAAGAAGAGATATAATCGTTTAGATTTTGAAGGTATTTGAAAACCTCCAAAATTTAACCTTCTATATCTCCATTACTATTGTCATTACAACATTGCGGTTTATATCAGTTATACAGCTGTCTTTTCTCTACAATTTGGTAAAAAATTCATTGAATTCTGACAAATAGAAGAAGAGATATAATCGTTTAAAGTTTGAAGGTATTTGAAAAGCTCTAAAATTTAACCTTCTATAACTCAATCACTATTGTCTATAAAACATTGCGGTTTATATCAGTTATACAGCTATCGTTTCTCTACAATTTGGTAAAGAATTCATTGAATTCTGATTAATAGAAGAAGAGATATAATCGTTTAAAGTTTGAAGGTATTTGAAACCCACTAAATTTTAAACTTCTATATCTCAATTACTATTGTCATTAAAACATTCCGGTTTATATCAGTTATACAGCTATCGTTTCTCTACAATTTCGTAAAGAATTCATTGAATTCTGATTAATAGAAGAAGAGATATAATCGTTTAAAGTTTGAAAGTATTTGAAACCCACCAAATTTTAAACTTCTATATCTCAATTACTATTGTCATTAAAACATTGCGGTTTATATCAGTTATACCACTGTCTTTTCTCTACAATTTGGTAAAGAATTCATTGATTTCTGATTAATAGAAGAAAAGATATAATCGTTTAAAGTTTGAAGGTATTTGAAAACCTCTAAAATTTAACCTTCTATATCACAATTACTATTGTCATTAAAACATAGCGGTTTACTTCAGTTATACAGCTATCGTTTCTCTACAATTTGGTAAAGAATTCATTGAATTCTGATAAATAGAAGAAGAGATATAATCGTTTAGATTTTGAAGGTATTTGAAAACCTCCAAAATTTAACCTTCTATATCTCCATTACTATTGTCATTACAACATTGCGGTTTATATCAGTTATACAACTGTCTTTTCTTTACAATTTGGTAAAGAATTCATTGAATTCTGATTAATAGAAGAAGAGATATAATCGTTTAAAGTTTGAAGGTATTTGAAAACCTCCAAAATTTAACCTTCTATATCTGAATTACTATTGTCATTAAAACATTGCGGTTTATATCAGTTATACAGCTATCTTTTCTCTACAATTTGGTAAAGAATTCATTGAATTCCGATAAATAGAAGAAGAGATATAATCGTTTAAAGTTTGAAGGTATTTGAAAACCACCAAAATTTAACATTCTATATCTCAATTACTATTGTCATTAAAACATTGCGGTTTATATCAGTTATACAGCTGTCTTTTCTCTACAATTTGGTAAAAAATTCATTGAATTCTGACAAATAGAAGAAGAGATATAATCGTTTAAAGTTTGAAGGTATTTGAAAAGCTCTAAAATTTAACCTTCTATAACTCAATCACTATTGTCTATAAAACATTGCGGTTTATATCAGTTATACAGCTATCGTTTCTCTACAATTTGGTAAAGAATTCATTGAATTCTGATTAATAGAAGAAGAGATATAATCGTTTAAAGTTTGAAGGTATTTGAAACCCACTAAATTTTAAACTTCTATATCTCAATTACTATTGTCATTAAAACATTCCGGTTTATATCAGTTATACAGCTATCGTTTCTCTACAATTTCGTAAAGAATTCATCGAATTCTGATTAATAGAAGAAGAGATATAATCGTTTAAAGTTTGAAAGTATTTGAAACCCACTAAATTTTAAACTTCTATATCTCAATTACTATTGTCATTAAAACATTGCGGTTTATATCAGTTATACCACTGTCCTTTCTCTACAATTTGGTAAAGAATTCATTGATTTCTGATTAATAGAAGAAAAGATATAATCGTTTAAAGTTTGAAGGTATTTGAAAACCTCTAAAATTTAACATTCTATATCACAATTACTATTGTCATTAAAACATTGCGGTGTATATCAGTTACACAGCTGTCTATTTTCTACAATTTGGCAAAGAATTCATTGAATTCTGACAAATAGAAGAAGAGATATAATCGTTTAAAGTTTGAAGGTATTTGAAAACCTCTAAAATTTAACTTTCTATATCTCAATTACTATTGTCATTAAAACATTGCGGTTTATATCAGTTATACTGCTGTCATTTCTCTACAATTTGGTAAAGAATTCATTGAATTCTGACAAATAGATGAAGAGATATAATCGTTTAAAGTTTGAAGGTATTTGAAAAGCTCTAAAATTTAACCTTCTATAACTCAATCACTATTGTCTATAAAACATTGCGGTTTATATCAGTTATACAGCTATCGTTTCTCTACAATTTGGTAAAGAATTCATTGAATTCTGATAAATAGAAGAAGAGATATAATCGTTTAAATTTTGAAGGTATTTGAAAACCTCAAAAATTTAACCTTCTATATCTCAATTACTATTGTCATTAAAACATTGCGGTTTATATCAGTTATACAGCTGTCTTTTCTCTACAATTTGGTAAAGAATTCATCGAATTCTGACAAATAGTAGAAGAGATATAATCGTTTAGATTTTGAAGGTATTTGAAAACCTCCAAAATTTAACCTTCTATATCTCCATTACTATTGTCATTAAAACATTGCGGATTATATCAGTTATACAACTGTCTTTTCTCTACAATTTGGTAAAGAATTCATTGAATTATGATTAATAGAAGAAGAGATATAATCGTTTAAAGTTTGAAGGTATTTGAAAACCTCCAAAATTTAACCTTCTATATCTGAATTACTATTGTCATTAAAACTTTGCGGTTTATATCAGTTATACAGCTATCTTTTCTCTGCAATTTGGTAAAGAATTCATTGAATTCTGATAAATAGAAGAAGAGATATAATAGTTTAAAGTTTGAAGGTATTTAAAAACCTCCAAAATTTAACCTTCTATATCTCAATTACTATTGTCATTAAAACATTGCGGTTTATATCAGTTATACAGCTATCTTCTCTCTGCAATTTGGTAAAGAATTCATTGAATTCTGATAAATAGAAGAAGAGATATAATAGTTTAATGTTTGAAGGTATTTAAAAACCTCCAAAATTTAACCTTCTATATCTCAATTACTATTGTCATTAAAACATTGCGGTTTATATCAGTTATACAGCTGTCTTTTCTCTACAATTTGGTAAAGGATTCATTGAATTCTGACAAATAGATGAAGAGATATAATCGTTTAAAGTTTGAAGGTATTTGAACAGCTCTAAAATTTAACCTTCTATAACTCAATCACTATTGTCTATAAAACATTGCGGTTTATATCAGTTATTCAGCTATCGTTTCTCTACAATTTGGTAAAGAATTCATTGAATTCTGATTAATAGAAGAAAAGATATAATCGTTTAAAGTTTGAAGGTATTTGAAAACCTCTAAAATTTAACCTTCTATATCACAATTACTATTGTCATTAAAACATTGCGGTGTATATCAGTTATACAGCTATCGTTTCTCTACAATTTGGTAAAGAATTCATTGAATTCTGATAAATAGAAGAAGAGATATAATCGTTTAAAGTTTCAAGGTATTTGAAACCCACTAAATTTAAAACTTCTATATCTCAATTACTATTGTCATTAAAACATTGCAGTTTATATCAGTTATACAGCTGTCTTTTCTCTACAATTTGGTAAAGAATTCATTGAATTCTGATAAATAGAAGAAGAGATATAATCGTTTAAAGTTTGAAGGTATTTGAAAAGCTCTAAAATTTAACCTTCTATAACTCAATCACTATTGTCTATAAAACATTGCGGTTTATATCAGTTATACAGCTATCGTTTCTCTACAATTTGGTAAAGAATTCATTGAATTCTGATAAATAGAAGAAGAGATATAATCGTTTAAAGTTTGAAGGTATTTGAAACCCACTAAATTTTAAACTTCTATATCTCAATTACTATTGTCATTAAAACATTGCGGTTTATATCAGTTATACAGCTGTCTTATCTCTACAATTTGGTTAAGAATTCATTAAATTCTGATTAATAGAAGAAGAGATATAATCGTTTAAAGTTTGAAGGTATTTGAAAACCTCCAAAATTTAACCTTCTATATCTGAATTACTATTGTCATTAAAACATTGCGGTTTATATCAGTTATACAGCTGTCTTATCTCTACAATTGGGTAAAGAATTCATTGAATTCTGACAAATAGAAGAAGAGATATTATCGTTTAAAGTTTGAAGGTATTTGAAAAGCTCTAAAATTTAACCTTCTATAACTCAATCACTATTGTCCATAAAACATTGCGGTTTATATCAGTTATACCACTGACTTTTCTCTACAAGTTGGTAAAGAATTCATTGAATTCTGATTAATAGAAGAAGAGATATAATCGTTTAAAGTTTGAAGGTATTTGAAAACCTCTAAAATTTAACCTTCTATATCTCAATTACTATTGTCATTAAAACATTGCGGTGTATATCAGTTACACAGCTGTCTTTTCTCTACAATTTGGTAAACAATTCATTGAATTCTGACAAATAGAAGAAGAGATATAATCGTTTAAAGTTTGAAGGTATTTGAAAACCTTTAAAATTTAACCTTCTATAACTCAATCACTATTGTCTATAAAACATTGCGGTTTATATCAGTTATACAGCTATCGTTTCTCTACAATTTGGTAAAGAATTCATTGTATTCTGATAAATAGAAGAAGAGATATAATCCTTTAAAGTTTGAAGGTATTTGAAAACCTCTAAAATTTAACATTCTATATCTCAATTACTATTGTCATTAAAACATTGCGGTTTATATCAGTTATACAGCGGTCTTTTCTCTACAATTTGGTAAAGAATTCATCGAATTCTGACAAATAGTAGAAGAGATATAATCGTTTAGATTTTGAAGGTATTTGAAAACCTCCAAAATTTAACCTTCTATATCTCCATTACTATTGTCATTAAAACATTGCGGTTTATATCAGTTATACAACTGTCTTTTCTTTACAATTTGGTAAAGAATTCATTGAATTCTGATTAATAGAAGAAGAGATATAATCGTTTAAAGTTTGAAGGTATTTGAAAACCTCCAAAATTTAACCTTCTATATCTGAATTACTATTGTCATTAAAACATTGCAGTTTATATCAGTTATACAGCTGTCTTTTTTCTACAATTTGGTAAAGAATTCATTGAATTCTGATAAATTGAAGAAGAGATATAATCGTTTAAAGTTTGAAGGTATTTGAAAATCTCCAAAATTTAACCTTCCATATCTCCATTACTATTGTCATTAAAACATTGCGGTTTATATCATTTATACAGCTATCTTTTCTCTACAATTTGGTAGAGAATTCATTGAATTCTAATAAATAGAAGAAGAGATATAATCGTTTAAAGTTTGAAGGTATTTGAAAATTTCTAAAATTTAACCTTCTATATCTCAATTACTATTGTCATTAAAACATTGCGGTTTATATCAGTTATACAGCTGCCTTTTCTCTACAGTTTGGTAAAGAATTCATTGAATTCTGACAAATAGAAGAAGAGATATAATCGTTTAAAGTTTGAAGGTATTTGAAAATCTCCAAAATTTAACCTTCCATATCTCCATTACTATTGTCATTAATACATTGCGGTTTGTATCAGTTATACAGCTATCTTTTCTCTACAAATTGGTAGAGAATTCATTGAATTCTGATAAATAGAAGAAGAGATATAATCGTTTAAAGTTTGAAGGTATTTGAAAAGCTCTAAAATTTAACCTTCTATAACTCAATCACTATTGTCTATAAAACATTGCGGTTTATATCAGTTATACAGCTATCGTTTCTCTACAATTTGGTAAAGAATTCATTGAATTCTGATAAATAGAAGAAGAGATATAATCGTTTAAAGTTTGAAGGTATTTGAAACCCACTAAATTTTAAACTTCTATATCTCAATTACTATTGTCATTAAAACATTGCGGTTTATATCAGTTATACAGCTGTCTTTTCTCTAAAATTTGGTAAAGAATTCATTGAATTCTGATAGATAGAAGGAGAGATATAATCGTTTAAAATTTAAAGGTATTTGAAAACCTCTAAAATTTAACTTTCTATATCTCAATTACTATTGTCATTAAAACATTGCGGTTTATATCAGTTATACAGCTGTCTTTTCTCTACAATTTGGTAAAGAATTCATTGAATTCTGATAAATAGAAGAAGAGATATAATCATTTAAAGTTTGAAGGTATTTGAAACCCACTAAATTTTAAACTTCTATATCTCAATTACTATTGTCATTAAAACATTGCAGTTTATATCAGTTATACAGCTGTCTTTTCTCTACAATTTGGTAAAGAATTCATTGAATTCTGATAAATAGAAGAAGAGATATAATCGTTTAAAGTTTGAAGGTATTTGAAAATCTCCAAAATTTAACCTTCCATATCTCCATTACTATTGTCATTAATACATTGCGGTTTATATCAGTTATACAGCTATCTGTTCTCTACAATTTGGTAAAGAATTCATTGAATTCTGATAAATAGAAGAAGAGATATTATCGTTTAAAGTTTGAAGGTATTTGAAAAGCTCTAAAATTTAACCTTCTATAACTCAATTACTATTGTCTATAAAACATTGCGGTTTATATCAGTTATACAGCTATCGTTTCTCTACAATTTGGTAAAGAATTCATTGAATTCTGATAAATAGAAGAAGAGATATAATCGTTTAAATTTTGAAGGTATTTGAAAACCTCTAAAATTTAACCTTCTATATCTCAATTACTATTGTCATTAAAACATTGCGGTTTATATCAGTTATACAGCTGTCTTTTCTCTACAATTTGGTAAAGAATTCATTGAATTCTGATAAATAGAAGAAGAGATATAATCGTTTAAAGTTTGAAGGTATTTGAAAACCTCTAAAATTTAACCTTCTATATCTCAATCTCCTTAACAAAAACTTACAGTTTAAAATGTTAAGTATAAGGGTTGATTAAACGCCAAAAGGTACACAAATCAGCAAGTACCCAACATTTCATTAATACTTCATTAATATTTAAGTAATTTTACTGCATTAAATTTCATTAATATTTTTTTGAATTTATTAGAGGTCACAGACCCTTATGCTGGCCATTTTCATCTACAAAATATTTGTTCAAATAGAACACTATTTCTTAGATTGACTGTAATATCTAATCAACAAACTATTAATCACAGGTTAAAAAAAAAACTTTATAAAAAAAAAATGAGGCTAAAAAATTCAAAAACTTTTTTCAAAAATGCTTGCACCAACATTCATCAATGATTTTGTTTATTTTATTTATTTATTTTTATTTTTAAATAAAAATCTTCGGTTTAAGTTCGTAATTCGATTAAAGCAATTGTTACTTTATTTAGTAGTCAAGCGTTTTTAATAATAGGTAATAATTAATCTGGCTTTATAGTAAATAATAGTTTTCTTCAATTCTCAATCTAGGTATTCTTACCACAGTGTTATATATTTGGAATATAAGATATGCATATTTTATGACATCTAATTATACCAGTATTTTACCTACTATAAGTAAAATTAGAGGGACTACATTTTAAATTACAATTGAGAAATGAATAATTATTGTTGAATAATTTACTGGATATTACCTATGCGTTATTTGTACTCACAAATACTTCGGTAAGAAGAATTCTAGACTGAAATATTGTTTTAAATCCGTGATTCAAATTTAAACAGTAGCCGACTCTAACTTTGTCTTTTTCTATTTTAACATGCATGTATATGTGACTACTCAGAATAAAGGGCCTAATAAAGATAAATCAGAAGAATAATTTGGAATAAAGCTATAATAAAGTACCTATTTAATTACGAAGATATAATATACATTTTATCATAATTATAACAAAAAATAAAATATTATGAATGAACTAAGGGAAGGGATTAGCTATGCGGTTAGCGTATTGGATTCCCACGTGGAGGTTCCGGGTTCGAATCCAGCTGCTGACCCTTAGATTTTCTCTTCCTAAGAGCTTCTTACAGCTCACTGTTCGGTGATGGACAGTGTTGTCTGTAACGAGAGAACACTGTCCGGAGGCCGGCAGTCCACTGAAAAAAACTCCGGGCGCCAATAACCTCAGATGTTGACGCGATTTAAATCAATAAAAAAAAAAAATATGAATGAACTGGCCAGCATAAGGGTCTGTGACCTCTAATAAATTCAAAAAAATATTAATGAAATTTAATGCAGTAAAATTACTTAAATATTAATGAAGTATTAATGAAATGTTGGGTACTTGCTGATTTGTGTACCTTTTGGCGTTTAATCAACCCTTATACTTAACATTTTAAACTGTAAGTTTTTGTTAAGGAGATTTTTGTACTTTTTGGATAGATTTTCCTTTTTATCTGTTTTGCAAAGTTACATATCTGCTTTACAGATTTTATTAAAATTTGGAATAATAAATTCTACCATTATAACCAAAAAAGGTGTTAAATCCGAACCGTAACTACCACTGGAGCGATCTTTTTAAAGAATGATTATAGTTGCGGTCCCCCAAACCATCCTCAAAAACAATTTTTTAGAGAAAGCGTTTTGAATAAAATAGGAAGGTATTTGTACGTAAATAGCAAAATTAAAAAGCGATTTCAGTACTTCCTTTTAAGAGGAGTAAGAAAAATAAACTGCGATTACAGTACTTCTCCCTAAAAGGCAAATATTTTGAATCGAATTCATTGATGTAAATAGGTTCACTCATTGATAATTTTAACGATTGCAGTACTTCCTCTTAGTAGGTGTAAGAGCATGGTGGCACTTCACAGCCACGTAGAGGAGCTTTAACCACTTCTTCGTGGTAAATTTTATCCAAATCGAACTAAGCGTAATAGAAATATTGGTAATAATAGTTTTAGAAAAGGCCTTACTTGGGTGGGGCAAACTCCCCTCCTTATGAGTCCTAGCGACGAGACTTTTAAAGTGCAAATCTGTACAAAATTTCGATTCGAATGACACTTCATTCATGAAAATCGGTTCACGTTTCGATAATTTGAAACGATTACCATACTTCCCCCTAATAAGAGTAAGAGCAGAACGTCGTTTAAATGTTACGTAGGAGTGCCCTAAACCTTTCATCCTGCCAAATTTTATTAAAATCGGGTTAACATTTTCAGAGTTATTAGTAATAATAATTTTATATGGGGCTAACTCCTCACCCATTTGATGTACAGCGTCGAGACCCCCAAAAGGCACATCTACATAAATTTCCGAAACGAATGACACCTCATTCATGAAAATCGGTTCACGCGTTTAGGCGCTACGTTGTTTACAAAAAAGGTAACAACAAGAAGAACAACAACAACAACAACAACAACAAGAACAAGACCAATTTTTGAAAATGCCGTTTTTGCTCATTTTCAGTAACTTTTTTCTCGTAATATATTAAATCTGGGTTTTGACAAAAAAATTACAGTTATAAAGGAGGACTTGCCCTATAATTTAAAGAAAATTTGGGAATTTTATCTTTTATAGAAAAAGAGAAAAAAATTGTCAAAGTTGGGTGTTTTTCAACGTTACACTTTTTCGTGCAGTTTTTGATGATCAACCCTTATACAACTGTCCTACCGGACAGTTTTAATTAATTGTAAAATATAATTTGACCAATTCATGTGAAATATTTCACATTTTAATAAATGATAACGAATCTATTGCAAAGTATTCACTCGGATCAAAAATATGAACGTCTAAATAGTACATGCTGGAATAATGTATTGGGGGGGGGGGGGAATTTATAGGCATTTGTTGAGTAGCAGATTTTCTTTCAACACATGTTTGTTGATTTTAATTCTATTTGGATTTTTTCTATTTTAAGTTGGACATTTATTTAATGTACTCTGATCTAATATTTGAGAAGTGTACATATTCGCAACATGGTTTACACAGGTGATTAAAATTTAGTATAATGCAGATTATTTACATCTATGCAAATATTAACTGGTTATTGCATTTTACTGCGTTCTAAGTCAGAATATTCAACATTGATGAGGATTTCGTTTTTTTTTTTGTGCTCATATAATAATTTAGAACTTGGTTCGAAACCTAGGAACTCGAATTTCAATTTTATTAACAAAATAATATTAAATAAATTCACGAAATACGTAAACCATTTGTTATTTAAGTAAAGAACGCTGGTAACATCTTAACAGCTGAGAGTATAACCGCAATAATACCTGCGTAATCTTACTTTGGGCCAATTTTTATTTGGATGTCTGCCAAGTTCAGAAGGCACATTTTGAGGTTTAAAAATTGATCTGTCTGGGCATCAAGTGTCCATCAAAGCCCAAAACACAAAATTCACAGAGACCACATTTGACATCCAGGATTAGTCGCTTTTAAACTTTAGAAACAGCTGTAACATCAGTGTTTGTTTGGGATTTACTTTTAGCTACGGTTCTTTCACCTTTGCATTAAAATGACTCTATTACAGAGGAGCCTATCTCCATGAGTCCATACCTCCTGAACTACCTCATAAAAATCAATTTTCCAAGATAGTCTTGTAATCGATTTATCGATTTATGTAAAAGTTATCGATTTATGAGTTCTGCGTAGATTTGAGAACATTGTTTATCGAAAACAAAAGTTTAAAAGCGACTAATCCTGGATGTCAAATGTGGTCACTGTGAATTTTGTGTTTTGAGCTCTGATGGGCACTTGATGCCCAGACAGATCAATTTTTAAACCTCAAAATGTGCCTTCTGAACTTGTCAGACATCCAAATAAAAATTGGCCCAAAGTAAGATCACGCAGGTATTATTGCGGTTATACTCTCACAAGATTATGAAAAGAATAAAATTGGTAAAAAAAATAGCGCCTTGAAAAAAGACAATAGGGCGCCAGATGTTGACTTTCAAATAGGCCGCTGGAGGGATCATTAAAAAATTATCTTGCTTGTTTGAACACATACCATAGCAAGTCATATCTGCGCACTCAAATTGTGGCGATAGTTGCTACGATGTACCCACTGACGCTGGCTATACTGATTCCGCTTGTAGCTGCTGGAACCGAATTAGGCACCTATCCAGGTAATTTGATGTTTTTTCCATAAGACAACGGACGGTATTTATTATTTATTACCGATTCTACTTGATCCGAGATCCGGATATTAAAACTTTTGCCAGTGACAGTAATCATGCTCAACTTCAGGAACTATCTTAGATCACCATTATTTGTTTTAAAATTAAAAATTGCTGGCCAAAAAAGCCATCAAAAATCTCAGTAATTAGTACAGTAGTAACCTTTAATTGTGATAAATTTGGTAAGAGAGATAATTATTTTTTCTCTCTATTTGATTAAATGTCAACTGTTTCGCCTACATTTTTTGGACCTCCTTTACATTTATAAGACTCCTCAATTTCAAATTTATTTCAAAATCATTGCTTCTTGGAAGCGGTAAAGTTTAGTTTTCTATTTTTTACATTTTCAGACAGTTTCTTAACGAAAACTCTTAACATTTTCCTCTATCCAACCTGCGACTCTTCGCCTGAAGAAGTTATTGCTTCTATCTTGTTTATTGGTTTCCTCACAGATTTTGAATCAATTTATGTTTTTCGAATTGTTCTTGAATGGATTGACTTTTTCCCTCTTTCAAAGAACTGAGTGCTTGATACAAATTCAAAATTAGCCATTGAAATAGATCCATTTTCTTGAGTTACTCAACTGACAATTTGTACAGTTTAAACGTTGGAATAATTGGCTACTTGCAACCAATGAATGTTCGAATGGTTGACTATTCTTACTTACAGGTAGGAATAATTAGCAATATGAACCTAAATATACACGACTAATTGATTATTTACACCTAACATAAGTAAAAATAATTAGTTATTTCCACCTAATTTAGGATGCGAAATTTTACTATATCTGCAGCAGTTACGAATAATTGTCTACTAGTGTCTTCTCTAAGTAAGAAGCATTGGCTAAATCACTTAAAGTACAATGTAATAATTAATACGTACGAATAATTAATTGTATATTTTTTTCTAAAGTTGTGAATAATCAGCTATTTGTACTCAACGTTGGTACGGAAATCCTTCTATTTACACCTAGTACGAAAAAAGGTACACAAATCAGCAAGCACTCAAAATTTCATTAATTCTTCATTAATATTTAAGTAATTTTACTGCATTAATATTCATTAATATTTTTTAGAATTTATTAGATGTCACAGACCCTTATGCTGGCCATTTTCGTCTACAAAATATTTGTTCAAGTAGCACTGTAGATTGACTGTAATATCTAGTTATTTATAATAATCAAACTATTAATTACAGGTTAAAAAGAAAAACGTTATAAAAAAATAAAAAAAAATTATGAGGCTAAAAAATTCAAAACTTTTTTTTATAAAAAAAAATGTAATATGTAAAATAAAGTAAATAAGATATGTATATTTTTAGGACAGCTAATTATTCCAGTATTTTACTATAAGTAAAATAAAATTAAAATAGAGAAATCAATAATTGTTGTTGAATAATCTACTTGTTATAACTGTGTGTTATTTGTGCTCTCGAATATTTCGGTAAGACGAATTCAAGACAGTAGCCTACTCTAACTTTGTCTTTTTCTACTTTAACATGCATGTACATATGTGTGATTTATCATAATTATAACAAAAAAATATTATAAATGAAGTGGCCAGCATAAGGGTCTGTGACATCTAATAAATTCTAAAAAATATTAATGCAGTAAAATTACTTAAATATTAATGAAGAATTAATGAAATTTTGAGTGCTTGCTGATTTGTGTACCTTTTGGCGTTTAATCAACCCTTATACTTAACATTTTAAACTGTAAGTTTTTGTTAAAGAGATTTTTGTACCTTTTGGATAGATTTTCCTTTTTGTCTATTTTACAAAGTTACATTTCTGCTTTACAGATTTTTTAAATTTGGAATAAGCAATTCTATCATTATAACCTGATAAGATGGTAAGTCGGAACCGTAACTACCACTAGAGAGATCTTTTTAAAGAATGATTATCGTTAAGGTCCCCCAAACCATCCTCAGTAACAACTTTTCTTGAAAAAGCGTTTTGAATAACATAGGAAGGTATTTGTGCGTGAATAGCAAAATTAAACTGCGATTTCATTACTTCCTTTGAGGAGGAGTAAGAAAAATAAACTGCGATTGCAGAACTTCTAGGCAAAGAGGCAAAGATTTTTTAATCGAACGACAATTCATTGATTTAAATCGGTTCACTCATTGATAATTTAAACGATTGCAGTACTTCCTCTTAGTAGGTGCAAGAGCATCAGCAATGTAGAGGAGCTTTAACCACTTATTCGAGCTGAATTTTATCAAAATCGGACTAAGCGTTATAGAAATATTGGTAATAATAGTTTTAGAAAGGGCCTTATTTGGGTGGGGCAAACTCCCCTCCTTATGAGGCACGGCGTCGAGACTTTTAAAGTGCAAATCTGTACAAAATTTCGATTCGAATGACATTTCATTCATGAAAATCGGTTCACGTGTCGATAATTTGAAACGATTCCTATACTTCCCCTTAACAAGTGTAAGAGCTGATCGCCGCTTTAATGTTACGTAGGGGAGCCCTAACCCTATCATCCTACCAAATTTTATCAAAATCGGGCCAAGATTTACAGAGTAATTAGTAATAATAATTTTGGAGGGGGCCTTACATAAAGGGGGCTAACTCCTCTCCCATACGATGTACAGGGTCGAGACCCCCAAAAGGCACATCTACACAAAATTCCGAATCGAATGACACCTCATTCATGAAAATCGGTTCACGCGTTTAGGCGCTACGTTGTTTACAAAAAAGGTAACAACAAGAACAAGAACAAGAAGAAGAACAAGAACAAGAACATTTTTTGAAAAAGCGGTTTTTGCTCATTTTCGGCAACTTTTTTCTCGAAACCTATTAGATCTGGGTGGTTGCAAAAAAATTACAGTTATGAAGGAGGGTTTGGAGTAAGATTTAAAGAAAATTTGGGAATTTTATCTTTTATAGAAAAAGAGAAAAAAATTGTCAAAGTTGGGTGTTTTTCAACGTTACGCTTTTTCGTGCAGTTTTTGATGGTCAACCCTTATACAACTGTCCTACCGGACAGTTTTAATAATTAGCTGTTCGCAGAATGTGAAGCTAGGAGTAATTGCCATTTGCCGATTACACTCCCACATTAAGATATGCCATTTTGGTTGTGGTATTACGTATGTGATTCTTCTACAAATTAGTTTCTTACAGTACATGTAGGTAATTGTTAAGCAATTATAATTTTCCAACATTTATTTATTTTAATATTTACAGCGATGCAAAAATGTACCGAAGATAGAGGGACATCTCAGTGTAAAATCACTGTTAATGCCACAGTTAAACATAAAGGTATTATATTTTACTTTCTAGAGTTGTGATTGTGTCAAATTTTCTATTTCCTGCCTTCACTGGAAATGTCCATGTGCAGTTCCTTGAATCCGAAAAATGTTTTAAAAAAATGGTCTGAGTGTGTGTGTCTGAACAGAATATCTAAAAAATGAACAATCTTAGGAAGCAGAATCTTTGTACATATTTATATTTTGATACCTGCAAGAGATGCGACTGTTAACTTAGCGATCAGAAAGATTGTTTTTACTTCTTTGAAATTCTCTCGAAGATGACTCCAACGATTTCCTTTAAGACCTCGTTTATATCGCACTCCTGGTGGTCAACCACTTTTATTGAAAAAACAAAAAATTAAAATATGAATAAATAATATTTTGGATGTCTATTATAAGTAAACCAAGGATGTCCTCAAAGTAAGTCAGTTAGTTTCAGACTTAGAGGGTATGACTTCATTCTGGCGTACCGGAAAGAACTTCCACCTATCTGTCTTCTGGAAGAATTCTGCCAATATTTCTCTCACTTTGCCACGAGATTGTTAGGAGTGATTCAGGAGGCTTTATTGTATATGGTAGATCCTGTTCAAAAGCAGCAACCGCTTCCTTAGCCAACGAATCGGCTTGATCATTTCCATCCACAACATGTGGTCGCACCCACTTAAAACAACATTGATGTTTGGACCTTGAAGAGCTATAGTCACTTTTCTTGTCCTCTCGATCAAGCAGGAGTTTGGATTGCTTAAGCAGAAAATTGCACATTACGGTACGTCAGAACTAGCGCAGATTTGTTCTCGATTCTGCTTAGCTTGCGCACAGCCGTTGGAATGACTTCAATGCACGCCACTGTTCGGCCTGGTTATTGCATCAAGTCCTCTAAAATTAGGATTTGTTCTCAAGTACCACATATACCAACTTCTTCTTCTTATTCGGCGCGACAGTCCGTCTAGCGAACCTTGGCCTCCGTTAAATGCTTCCGCCAGTTTTCCCTATTTTGGGCAGCCACTTTCCAGTTACGTACGCCCAACAACGCCAGGGCATCCTCCTTCACTCCGTCCAGCCAACGTAACTTTGGCCTGCCTCTCTTCCTACCGCCGTGTAGCACCATTTCCATAAGCCTCCTCGGCACGTCATCATCACCCATTCTAGCCACGTGTCCTGCCCATCTTAGTCTGCCTATCCTTATCGTTTTACTTATGTTCGGTTCTTTGTAGAGTGAGTAGATTTCCGAATTAGTGCGTCTTCGCCAAGTCGGGCCATCCCGTATTGGTCCAAATATTCTTCTTAAAATCTTCCTCTCGAAAATCAGGAGGTCTTTTTCATCTGTTTTAGAAAAAGCCCACGTTTCCGAACCATAAGTTAAAACTAGGCGAATTAGTGACTTGTAGAGGATGATCTTAGTCTCCCTAGATATCAGCTTGCTTTTCATCTGCTTGACGAGTCCAAAGTAGCATCGGTTCGCGCTTATTGTTCTACTTTGGACCTCTGCTGATATTTCATTACCTTGGGTAACTACGGATCCGAGGTACTTAAAGTGGTCAACCCTCTCAAATTTATATGAACCCACCGCTACATCGGTGCCACCACCGCCTGTACCATCTCCACCAGTCCGCATATACTTGGTCTTGGCTTCGTTGACAACTAGGTCTAATTTCTTCGCAGCTTCATCTAAACACAGAAATACTTCTTTCACCCTCTCGAGAGATCCCCCGATTATGTCAACGTCATCGGCGTATGCTAAGATCTGAATGGTTTTATCGAAGATCGTTCCTTTCAATTGGGTTCCAGAATCTCGCAGGGCCTTCTCTAGCGCCATATTGAACAGTAAGCACGACAGTACGTCCCCCTGTCTTAATCCTCTCCCACATTCAAAGTCTCTGGAGAGGGTACCTTGTATTCGAACAGCACAGTTAGAGCCTTCCATAGTCATCCGAATCAGTCGAACAAGTTTTGGGAGTACAGACATCTCTAATAAAGCCTCATAAAGCTCCTTCCGCAGAACGCTATCATAGGCCGACTTGTAATCGACAAAGATGTGGTGGGTGGTGATATTAAATTCCCTACTTTTTTCCAAGATCATACGCAAGGAGAATAGCTGATCTGACGTTGATTTGTTACTCCTGAAACCACACTGATAATTTCCTATCTCCCTTTCGGCATGCGGGAGCAGTCTTTTATAAATAATATTCGATAGAACCTTGTAGGCGCAGTTTAATAAAGATATTCCCCTATAATTATTACAGTCCAAATGATCTCCCTTCTTAAATATTGGGCAAATTATTGCCATACTCCAGGATGGTGGCATTTGTTCTGTAGTCCAAACCTTTAGAAAAATTTCCTGTAGAATCCTAACAAGATCATTACCTCCATATTTTAGGAGTTCAGATGGTAGATTGTCCGGACCAGGAGCTTTGTTACACTTCAGTTTTTCCAGTGCCTCTATTATTTCACTTTCTTCGGGGGGTTCTATCTCTTCACAATACTCCTCTCTCGGGCTGGTCTCCTCCTACATATTACCGTTCATCAATTCTTCAAAACATTCTACCCATCGGTTCAAAATTCCTTCATCACTGGACGCTAGAGATCCATCCACCAGGCGGCAGGGGCCTAATTTTGACTTAAACGGGGTCCTAACTCGGTTAACCTTCTGAAAGAACCGTCTAGTATCTTTTGAGCTTCTTAGCTCCTCAATTTTTTGGATTCCGCTTTTTTCCCACTGTCTCTTTTTCCTCCTGTGCACCTTCTTCTCTCTTCTCCTCCATGCCTTGTACTCTTCCTTTGATGCCCTAGTCGATCTTACTTGTAGCATTCTCTTGTAGGCCTGGTTCTTTAACTCTGCAATAATCTGGCACTGTTCATCGAACCAGGGGTTTCTTTCATGGGCTTGCTCATATCCAATGACGGAGCGGGCAGCTTTATCGATTGCCTCAACACAATTTGTCCACTGCTCGTCTACACTTTCTCCAGGACTGAGGGTTGTTAGATTGTTACTCAGTTCTTCCATGTATTTTTCCTTCACGGCCTCCGTCTTAAACATAGCAGTATTGAGTCTCTTGGTCTTTTGTCTATGCATTTGCCTCACTTTACTAATTTTAGCTCTCACTTTCGCAATCAATAAGTAATGATCAGAGTCGATGTTTGCACCTCTGTATGAGCGTACGTCTAGTAGGCTAGACTTATATCTTGCGCAAATAAGTAAATGGTCAATCTGGTTCTGTTTGGTACCATCCGGCGATCTCCAAGTGGCCTTATGTATTCCTTTATGCGGGAAAACGGTGCTCCCAATCACCATATCCTTTGCAGCTGCGAAGTTAATCAGCCTCCGTCCGTTATCATTAGACGCAGTATGCATGCTGTGTCCACCAATAGCAGGGTAATATAACTTTTCTTGCCCTATCTGCGCATTAAAATCTCCCAGGGCCATCTTAATATCATGCCGCGGGCAGCCATCCACCAGTCTCTCCAATTGATCATAGAAGTCATCCTTCTCTCCATCGTCAGAGGCCTCAGTTGTGCATGCCCACGTATCAGGCTATAATTATAGAATCTTCCTTTAACGCGTAGGTAGCATAATCTTGAGTTAACCGGTTTAAAGTCTATCACTAGGTCCTTTATTCGTCTATTAACTACAAATCAGGTTCCAAATATGTGCTTTCTCTCATCGCCACTATAGTAAACCACGTGATTTCTCTTCTCCATTAACCCATGTCCAGTCCACCTGATCTCCTGCACGGCCGCCAAGTCCACTCTGTGTTTATCTAATTCATTTAGAAGCAATTGCAATGCTCCGGGTCTATACAACGATAAGACATTCCAAAATCCAAATCTATAATCCTTGTGACGCTTGCCATAGGTTCAGTCCGGCTTTTTCATTATTCGGTTTCGTAATATGTTAATTTAAGGAGAGTGGGTTATCAGCCCAAAGCTCCCGATTCCAATGGAGGGGCTGCCTCCTCTTAGCCTCTGGACAGGCTACCCTTCTCAGGGCCCTAGGGGCGGAGACCCTAGGTCATGTACTGTAATTGTCCTTTGTCTGATGTGTGGGGTGTATTGTGTGTAGGTGAGATGTGTACTGTTCTGGTGAGTGCGCACGGTGTACTGTACTCAGGTAAAAGCCCGGGGGTTCGTAAAGCCCCAGTAGCTGCGAATGTCAGGTACCCCTTGCGGGCACATATACCAACTATGCCCAAGAAAGTCGCATCCAACCTTACAGCCAATTTTACTGCCATCGGTTAATATGGTAAAATCACAAGATAAATCTTATTTCTTAACTGGTACATCAACTTAATTAACAACAGCATCTGTATTCGCGGAGTTGCCATATCCCACATGTTACTTCTAGATCAATTTCAGTTATTAGGATTCTAGGCGCTACGGTAGCCTAGCAGTTAGAGGCGAGACCTGCGAAGCTAATACGCATTGTGGTACTGGGTTCGATTCCCGGTCTTAGGCCTTGGATTTTATTTAATGGTTAATAAAAGAAATTTACAGTAAAGTATGTTTGCTCCGTCCATGACACCTAATTGGTAGTTGGACGTTAAGCCCCGCCTGAAAAAATAGGCGATTACTTTACTTTTTTATTAGGATTCTTTATTTAAATCTGTTGGAAACCAAGTAGAGTTCCTTATGCTAATCTATTTTGAATTTCATTGGCAGTGTAATTTCTATAATTACACGATGCTTCCAGCGAAATAACCGTTGATCTCATTCTATAATCTTCAGATTCTCTTTATTTTGTGATCCTTCAGCCCAAATAACTGTAGCATAAAAATAAATCCGTCATAAATAATGTAACGAAGTTGACCTGGGCAGAGATGAAAGGCCTAGATTGTTCTAGGGGTTGAGCGACCAAAGTCGGTAACAGGCCGCCACTGTGTGAACAAAAGGCCGGTCTCTATCTGAGCCGGAGAAGAAAGGGGCTAGATTGTTCAAGGAGTTTAGTGACCGTAGCCAGTAACGGTCCACCGCTGTGTAAAAGCCAGCTAAGAGACCGGTCCCAGTTGGGGTGGTGGCAGTATGTGTTTTCCTTAGCCAGTGAGCTTCTTCTTCTTTTTTTATTGATGAAAATTTTGTGATAAACTATTAGAAGAGGAGTTGTGCAACCATACATCCTAAGCACGCCCCTTCGCCGACTGTTTGGAAACATATTCTCGCGTGATTGAGAAAGAAACTGAAGATTTTTTGTTCTGTTTCAGTTGATGTAACAGTTCTCGCCATCCCACAACGTACAGGGATACCTGATACCACCATTACGGTCAAGCTAGGAAAATCTAAGATGTTGGAGATAAAAATGAATAGTGAGTAACTAACAGTATTGTGTATATCGATTTTTATTTATTCAAACTTGTAAAATAGTTGGTGTAGCGCAGATAATTGGGAGTGTTTACTCCTTTCAATTTTAATCAAACAATTAACTAAAAAATGAGTCAGTTGACAAACATGTAAATTACTCTTTGTTTATCATTTCAGCTACGTTGTATTAGTATAATCACAATTATTGTTTAAACAACACGATTTCACAATCTAACTCCTCTGAATTCCGACGTAATTTAAGACAGCTTGATTCATTTATTTATTTGCAGTGTAACTTATTTGATGTGGTCGACAATCACTTTGTGATCGCTAAAGAAGTTTAATTACCCCTAGACTCTTCTTAATGTTGCCTCTTATAAAGGGACAATACCATTTAAACTTTAAAACAATTTTGTCTGCAAGCCAGCTCTGACTATTTCAGTCTCCCCTTACGTCATTCTGGAATAGAATGATTATTAATGACAGAATAGGACTCTATTCTGTCCCCTGTTCTGTAGGAGCATTATTTTTTATTTATTGTTTACATGAATTAAAATGCCTGATTTAGCAATTAAGTTGTAAAAATTCCAAAATTCTGTAATCATCTGATGTACTACAATTCTTTTTTTTAACTTTTCAGCACACCACGAACTTCTACGTATTTACGCAGATATATATATTTATATACGCTTACTTTTCAAATAATGTTACAGTTTTTCCGCTTTTCAATTTTAGCTAAATATTTAATTCTCGACATTTTATGTTTAAGAGTTGTAAATCTCTGTTAAAGAAGAGAGATTTTTTCTGTACCACATTGAGGGACAATTTTTTTAAACTGAGTTTTCGTTTGATTCCTTAACTCTCTATTCACAGGTAAACCTGAAGAGAAAGGAGACAAATGTGAAAGAATTAGCTGTAGGCTTCCAAAACATTGTTATATATGCGTGAAGTATAGGCGGATGCCATATAACGGCACCGGTATGGATCTCTGCTACAAACTGTACTCTGTAGAAGAACAATATGCCTACGGCAAGTGTCTTCAATGGCAAGCTCACGCAGGAATTAAAGATCTTAAATTAGAAGATAACATTCAAATAGTTGATGGTGCGTAAAATTTGCATGCATTTTTTATATTTAGAACAGGCCTGCACAACCTGCGGCCTGCGTAACATTTTTGTGTCACCCGCGGTATGAAATAGAAGTAGAAACGTACTCAAAACTGAGAGTTTATCTAAATAATTTATCCTCTTTTGTGAGGTCATGTATTTCTCAATAAAATTACAATTACAAGAACTGTATTAAAAAAGAGGGCAATTTGTGATCATTCGTACTACAAAGACCCGACAAAGTTCGGTTCAATTCTCATTATGGTTGGTTAAAAATGTTACTGAAGGATCTCAGCTTGACGCAACAGGACACTGAACATCAAGTTATTATACCTTGAGTTTAGTGTCCTCTTAAGTAAGAATGTACGATTCCTGTAGGAGTAGTTCGGTTGCAAGGCAAACCAATTATATTGATACCGGTTTTTTTTTCTTATTATTTTAGTTAATTTAAGGGCCGTCAGCATCCCACTCTATAAGATAAGCGAAAAGCGCATCTTCGCCTATCTTAATGCATTAACTACCCCCAAGCAGTGTTCTCTCTTTACAGACCGCACTAAAATTACTTCTAATTATATTTAAAAATTAAAACATTTTAATTCAAACAGGGGAAAAATTAAATCTGTTTTCTAATTAGAAGTAATTCATTAGAACTAAAACAACAAAGTCGAGATGCATGTTATTAATTATGGATCACCCAAACAACTGAGATTAAACTGCAAATACGCCACGATTGCAATACTTTATAGGACTAAGTTCGAGGTGGCATTTAAACATAAGGGGGTTCCTGACTCCTCTTTCCCTGACAAATTTAAACCGAATCGAGCGAAGATTTACTGTTATTGTAAATAATTATTTTAACCGGGCACCAATAACCTTAGATTTTGACTGCCTTAGGCTGGAAACACAATGGAGCGGCGAGAAGGTCTTAGGTCAAGAAGTCTTGCATACTGGGTGCTTTAAATGATGTGATGATTGCTTTTATTTGATAATAATACAAATTTATTCTGACTCACCCATAACCATTACATTAAACTACATGTTTTAAAATCTAAAACCAAAAAAAGCATATAGTTTACTTCGTGGGTTCTTTCGAAATTTCGCTTTCCTAAAAAGTTATTAACGATTGGTGCGTTTTAAATGGATCATCTTGTATACAATATACAGCTTCTATTTTGCTATTGCAGTGGTTACCACTAAGAGGAGTAAACAGAAATTGATTACTCTCCCTAGTTGAAGAAGTGGGCGATTACATTAAACCCAAATAGGGGTGAGTAAGAGAAATACATCTACTTCTCAAAATGAAGCCAACCTCTTTTCTTGCTAAAGTTCAGAATTGCGCTCCACTAACAACGTCCAGCCCTGTTCTCCCAGCTCCAAAAAAAACCTCAGACTCAGAAACGGTATTCAGTGCATTACAATGAAATTTTATAGATAAGTAAATACTCACAAAATACTGTTTTACTTTGTACTATTCTTACTCTTGATTATAACCTTCTTTTATCTTTGTCTTTTTTAAAGAGATGGAATGCACAAAGCCGACTGGATCTAAGATTAAATGTCACGCCTACTGGTTAAGCGACGCAGAAGGTGATATGTTCTAAATTCAATCAATTAATTAATTACATCAAGTAATTAAATGAATTTTTAATGGTTATTTAAGAGCATTGGAAATATGAAAAAACGTCCTTCGACCAATTTAGCGCCATCTTCAATGTTAAAAATAAATAAAAAAGAGAATTTTTACAGTAGACAATAAAAACATGAAGAAAAATCTGTTGTGATTACTCTCCCCGCTTTCTCTTAAAACGATTCTCAAGTTTTCATAGTTTGAGCATTTTTACTAATGCTAGTTGCTTTCAATCTCATCTCTTTCCTCCCACTGAAAAAGCACTTAAGACTAGCCCACCAACAACACCAATAATGGTTTGAGCCAATAATCAAATTTTTCTTGGGAAAAATATAAAAGTTATAGAATTACTTAAGTACAGTAAGTATTCAAGTTTAAAGAAAATCTCTGCCACCATATTTCTTGAAATATAAGACTATAAAAATTGAACAGTTAGTCTTTTTCGAAAAATGATTCGCTTAAACTTCTTTTCTGGACACTGAGGACTTTAAGACAAACATATTTCTCTTACTTAGTACTGTAAGAGATTGGAAAAATAAATTTTCTGGTGGCTGAACATAGTATCCAAAGAAGCATTACATTATTTATTGTTGCAATCCATCATACAACTTGCATTGAAGTAAGCGCTTATCGTTTGGCATCTTTTTATTCGGTAGTGTAATTAGAAAACCGCCTGAAATGACACGTTACTTTTTGTCAGCGTCATTTTGAATATTAAACTACTCTTATAATTTTATTACTAGAGAAAAACCGTGACTGTCAAATGCCGAGATTGAGGGAAAAAAGGGTCCGGCAGTGTGAATTTTCTTGACTGCAAAAATTATGTGGTACACCGGTTTCAAATGTTTTAAAAGGCACACAGATACTTTTGACTTCCTTACGCTGCGAGACCATGTTACCATGCTCAATTCGTAGGCGTACATCTTTATCTCCAAATAAGCATTTTAATATTTTTTGTGACTGCTCATTATTAAATATATATTTCTGTGGCTTGGTGGCAAGAAGTGCCAAAAAAAAAAAGATTACCTGTGTACGTCCTCTTTGGTTTACCTGGAGGGGGGGAAATATTGATGCTAAATTTTGACATTGGCACTGGTAAGTTTTAGTAACTCAGTTACCACTTTGAAATTGACTTTGGCACCCCTTGCAAAAAAAATTTTGATGGTTAATATATCAAAACAGATTTTTTACTCATTTTTACCAAAATCTGATATTGGCACTTCTTGCACCAAGCCACAGATTTATATATATTCTATATATAAATTCTATTATACAGAACTTTATAATAAAATCGGGGCGAAAGAAAATAAATAAATAAAATAAAAGTTCTCACTCATGAAATTATTATTGGAAAGAATGAACATATGTATGTGTAATAAAAAGTAAATAAATAAGCCACTAAAATTAGTTTATTATTTATTCTATTCTGCTTCTAGGACAACTTGTTTCAAATTTTTCCAGGGCACTCACTTTTATGCGGTAGGGGATAAGAGACCTGAACATAAGTTTGGTTGCAGAAGGTAATAAAGGTGTTCACGGTGTCATTAATGTCTTTTAAGCATTGAGGCAAAGAAAAGAGACTCTTTTTTCTCAACTTCATTTAAAAATGACGAAATAAAGATTGATAGATTTATCAGAAAAAACGTCTGTTTAAAAAAAGTTTAATTTCTCTTACTCTCATAAGAAAGTGATTTTGGGATTCCACTGGACCGTTTTGAGTACGAAAAAGTTATGTAGCCGAGTACCCGCTTATTTTAGGGGTTTGGAGAAACAATATTTATTTTTTTAATTGTTGTGAAAATTTGTGTCTCAATTAAAGTAGTAATTTTTTAAAATTTGTAGCTTGTAAATTATTAATAAACTAACAGACCTGTCAGCTGTACCAGAAAGTAGAAAACGTTGAGCTACATTAGCTCAAAGGGACTTTTATTCTACACAATGAATTAGGTTTATGCCCCTATAGGAGTCTCGTCTCTCTGATCTGGTTTAACTCAGATATGTCCTCAAAGGACCTCATCTCATTTCTGGAGCAAACTAAAAATTGGAGCAGCAAGAGAGTGTAAAAAGTGAAGAACCCATCCTTCAGTGGGTTAGTCATTCAAAGATATAAAGTTCTATGAAAGAAATGGAAGCGTGAAAGAGTGGAAATTTATTTAGAGGAAATAAAGGATAAATAAAGGAAAGGAAATAAAATGAGTTTTCCAGCTGGATTAAAGGTAAACGGGAAAGCGTGAGGGAATGAAGTTGACAGCAGATCGAGGAAGAAGAGTTAGATTATATATATACATCACGATATGTAGGTGTAAATGTAGAACACCGTTTCCAGTGATTGATTGATCTGAGGTTGTGGAAAGCCAAGAGCAGTGCACAAGTAATAGTGAAGGGAAATCCAAGGGAAAACTACTGAATCAGAATAAATGACTGCTTTTTTACTTACTACAGTAAAACAGGACAGTTGTATAAGGATTCTAATTTAAGATTTTTTTTTAACATCTCTCCAAAGAATCGACTAAGGCTTCTTCTGAGAGAGGAGGTGGTTAGATTTCCCTTAAAGTGAATGTGTGGAATATGAATTTGTTCCACAGGAAGTGCCTTTTTAAAGAATAGAATTTTTTTAATTTACTATCATTAACATTATATGCATGTTTAGACATGCCCATGGATCAGGTCTATTTGAAACTTTTTTCTTTAAGCGGGGTTCTAAGCGAGGATCATTTATTCGAAAGATAATAAGCTTAGCTGCAAGCTCCCCCCAGCATTACTTAACCAATACAGTTCCTTTACGTAAATGTTAAACGTGTACTGAAGCTTGTTCTCATTAAATTGTTAATACGTAAACTGTAGAATAGAAAATCGTTAAATCGTACCAGATTTTTTTGGGAGTTAAAAAAAATCAGCTTAACGTAATTTGGTAAGCTTAACGTAGCCCAGCACTCCTACCCCTCTATCAGAATCAACAAATAAAACCAGTATGGTAGCGGAGAAATTGGAATCTTGAGGTCTAGAAACTGAGATTCTGGAGACGAATAAAAGAATAGAATGTGAAGTGGAAGGAAGCGACTGAATGTACCAGAGATGGAAGTGGAGGCGGTGTGAGATGAGCTACGGCCGAGATGAAGCAATATCTCCGCCCCCACTCAACCACATTACTGTTACTGGCGGCTGATAATACATGCCATCATGGCTGGCGGGCTGCATATCTTATTCCCCTAAACCAAAACCAGTTTGATTACATCCTTGCAAAAAAAAAAAAATCTTTTATTATAATATGAGAAATATTCACGCACATGCAGATGTCCTGCTGGAGATGCTGAAAGGAATAATGTAAGAGAGCAAATCTCATATGGATGTTGGATTGAGTAATGCAGTGTTCAGAAACAATACCCTGTGGATATTGAACTGGAGAACTTTCTTGGAACGTTAAAACATGCATAAATGGCTGCTCCAATGGAATAAGTAGTGGCGGGCAACATCCCAAGTTTAATAAAGTCTGGAGAACACACAAACACACTTGCTTGGCCTTCCCGTGTATCTCCCTACTCGGAGTTTCAAAACAGGATCATTGTTGCTCGAATTAAACAGGTAGTAAAGCAACACTCATCATTTCCAAAAACATTTTTCTAGAACTTTTTAGATCTTCAGGTTCGTATTGTATCTACACGCGTTTAGGCGCTACGTAGTTTACAAAAAAGGTAACAACAACAAGAAGATCAAGGACAAGAGCAACAACAACAAAAATTTCTGAAAATGCCGTTTTTGCTCATTTTCGGCAACTTTTTTCTCGTAATCTATTAGATCTGGGTGGTTGCAAAAAAATTACAGTTATAAAGGAGGGTTTGCCCTATATTTTAATGAAAATTTGGGAATTTTATCTTTTATAGAAAAAGAGAAAAAAGTTGTCAAAGTTGGGTGTTTTTCAACGTTTCGCTTTTTCGTGCAGTTTTTGACGACCAATCCCTATACAACTGTCCTACCGGACAGTTTTAATAACTCATATATAACTCAGGTTTATCACGTATTATCAGGTAATTGGCCAAAAATAAAATCTTAATTACAATAAAATAGTAATAAAATTATCTATTGTGGTTAAATTGTCCGGAAAGAGATTGCACCCAGCAGTCGGGACGTACAGAGCTACTGTGCTCAGCGGAATTCGCTCGCCATTGAAGTTGGCATTTTGTCGCAAGACCGGAAAAGTGTGGACAGGAAAGAAGGGGGAGATCGGGTAATCCTGCCAGGTTCGAGAAGGGAAGAGGAGCTATCGGACATTCACGGAGGTATCACCGGGAGTCACTTTGGAGTGAAGAGGGCATGGGCCAAGCGGAAGCAGCGGCTCTCTTGGGTAGGCTACCAAGAAGATGGTGCAGACTGGGCTAGTTGTTGCACCGAGTGGGCAGCAAGGAAGGGACCCAGCCGCGAAACCCATGGTGCCCTGAGGCAATACAAGGTAGGAGTTCCGTGCAAGAGGATAGCCATCGATATGGCAGGACCCTCTCCTGATTCCAGAAGAGAAATGCGTTATATTCCGGTTGCGAAGGAAATGTGCATCCGTTCACTAGGGACGTTGGTAATTGTACATTCAGGAAAACCCCCTTAATTATCCAGGTTAAAACTTGTAAAATCGAAAGAGAAAGTTGGAGCTTCCAAGTGAATGAATTTTCGGCTAAAACTCGATTTGGAAAATTTAACACGATCGCTATACTTCCTCTTACTAGGATTGAGAGAAGGGAATTGGATTCACCAATGAATTTAAGATTTCCAGTTTTTCTTCTCGGTAGGCAGAATTACTAAATCATCTTCTGCATTCAGTTTGCTGTTGATGTTCAATCAAACTGTAGCAACTACGTATTTACAACTAAGGTCTGACTGTTGCTGTATTCCAGCAACGTCTTAGATTGCCCATAAAATGACAGCGGCGTTGATATACACGAAATAAAATAAAACTAGCTTCCTTCCGCAACAAGTTTGCTGGTACTCTCCTGATCACCTTTTTTGTTTACAAAGTCACTAAGTTTACTGAGGACTTGGCCACTCGAAGCACCTAGCATTCAAAGTTCTTTAGGATTATATAAAGTAGCTTGTTAGAAAGTTCAACCGTTTCTTGGTATACTGTGCGCAGGAAATGATACCCAGGAGGTTTAACTGTTTAAAATGATGAAGCAGATTTTCTCACCTTTAGAATTAGTGGCGTGCCCTGAAACTGTACGAAAACATAAAAGTTCTCTAATAATATGCTACAAAGAACATATGCGTAGTGTATTCTAGGAAAATTCAGCTCGGACCGTATCCTGGCCCTTCAATTCCAAATCCTTCGTAAAACAGTAAACGCCGTTTATGTCCAATCAAACCATCCACACTGATCTGAATATCTTCTTCCTAAAGAGGAGTAAACAGAGATAGTCGTACCCTACACTGAGATAAAGTGTGAGAGTATTTTAATCATAGATTCTAATTTAATTAGAACTAGTTAAAAAAAGTTTTTGTATTGAAGGTACCCATGCAGAGAACGTCTAAATAGTACATGCTGGAATAACGTATTTGGGGGGGGGGGAATGTATAGGCATTTGCTGAGTAGCAGATTTTCTTTCTGTTGATTTTAATTCTGTTTGGATTAATTCTATTTTAAGTTCGGCTTTTATTTAATGTACTCAGATCTAATATTTGAGATTTGAGAAGTGTACATATTTGCAACATGGTTTACGCAAGTGATTAAAATTTAGTATAATGTAGATTATTTACATCTACGCAAATGCCGATTATTGTATTTACTGCGTTCTAAGTCAGAATATTCAACATTGATGAGGATTTCGTTTTTTTTTTTTGTGCGCGTTCTAAATAATTTAGAACTTGGTTCGAAACCTAGGAACTCGAATTTCAATTTTATTAACAAAATAATATTAAATAAATTCACGAAATACGTAAACCATTTGTTATTTAAGTAAAGAATGACCCACAACATCAGTGTTTGTTTGGGATTTACTTTTAGCTACGGTTCTTTCACCTTTGCATTAAAATGACTCTATTACAGAGGAGCCTATCTCCATCCCTCCTGAACTACCTCATAAAAATCAATTTTCCAAGATTTTCTCTGAAGTGGTTAATGGCGTTGAAAGATCCCAGTGGCAGGCTAGGAAGGGGCTCTGCAGTTTCAGGAACAAGAGTTTGAAATCATGCATTGTGCCGGGAAGTTAAATAAGGCGGCGGACGCACTCTCTAGAGTGAATGAGGGATTGCTAAGCGCTATTACAGACTTTTAGGCGTGATGCTTGGTATGAAAAGATGAAAGTCGAAATAGAAGCATGCCGCGAAAAGTACCCCTTATGGAATCTAGACAATGGAGTTCTACGAAAATATGTCAAGGATGCCAAGGATTTCTTAGAAACAGAAGACCCCTGGAAGTTGGTTATCCCAAAATATCAGCGGATGGAGGTATTAAAGGAATGTCATGATAATCCGACGGCAGGGCACCTAGGGATTTTCAAGACTAAGGGAAGGATAGCGCAGAGATACTATTGGCCAGGCATGACGAGCGATGTAGCACGGTACGTCAAGCGTTGTCCTACCTGCATGGCGAATAAGCCAGAGCAGCAGAAACTTGCTGGGTATTATGGGGAACAACGCAAAGTTTCGCAGCCATGGGAAGACGTCACCATGGATATTATGAGTCCATTGCCCAGGAGTTCTCAGCAACATCGTTTTATACTAGTGGTCTGCGATTATTTTACAAAATATGTGCTACTTCACCCATTGAGACAGGCCACCTCTAAATCTATAGCTAAATTTGTGAAGGACCAAGTATTTTTAGTGTTTCGAGCGTCTAAGGTCGCTGTAACCGACAATGGCTCTCAGTTCCTGAGTAAGGAATTTACGACCTTATTAGAGAACTATGGAGTCAAGGCAGTTCGGACAACATATTACCATCCGCAAAGCAACCCCACAGAGAGGGTAAATCGCGTCGTTAAAACAGCCATCAGAGCATACATCAATGATAACCAGAAACATTGGGATAAGATGCTGCAGAAAATAGCATTCGCCCTAAGCAAACATGAAACTACTGGATTTACACCCACATACCTAAATTTTGGGCGTGAACTTCTAGTATTCAACGGTAACCTCCAACAGAACAACACCCAGTCAGATGAGCTGGACGTCATGTCGAAAGAGGCACTCGCCCAAAAATTTAGCAATATAAAAGATGTATGGAATCTCTACTTCTCGAAGGAACAGCACCTGAGTTGTGTGAGCATCCTCCTAAGTAGACTGTGCAGTTAATAACAAAACCAGGCCTGGGATTGGCTGTAAGTGTAGAAAATATAGTTAAGAGTGAGACTAGATTACTGGTTATATCGATGACAATTATTTCATTACCTTTATTAATCAAGTTTTGAATTTTCCCCTAAAATTAGAAGGGTTTAGGTTTGTGTATTGTATTTTTTTTTGTAAAAAGACTTTTTTTGTTGGGATCAATAATAATATTTTCATAACCCTGAACCTTTATTTAAACCCCTGGCAACACCTCACATGGACAATAAATTTAATTAAAACTGTCCGGTAGGACAGTTGTATAAGGGTTGACCATAAAAACTGCACGAAAAAGCGTAACGTTGAAAAACACCCAACTTTGACAATTTTTTTCTATTTTTCTATAAAAGATAAAATTCCCAAATTTTCTTTAAATCTTACTCCAAACCATCCTTTATAACTGTAATTTTTTTGCAACCACCCAGATCTTATAGGTTTCGAGAAAAAAGTTGCCGAAAATGAGCAAAAACGGCTTTTTCAAAAAATGTTCTTGTTCTTGTTCTTCTTGTTGTTCTTCTTGTTCTTCTTGTTGTTACCTTTTTTGTAAACAACGTAGCGCCTAAACGCGAGAACCGATTTTCATGAATGAGGTGTCATTCCATTCGGAATTTTATGTAGATGTGCCTTTTGGGGGTCTCGGCGCTGTACATCGAATGGGAGAGGAGTTAGCCCCCTTTATGTAAGGCCCCCTCCAAAATTATTATTACTAATTACTCTGTAAATCTTGGCCCGATTTTGATAAAATTTGGTAGGATGATAGGGTTAGGGCTCCCCTATGTAACATTAAAGCGGCGATCAGCTCTAACACTTGTTAAGGGGAAGTATAGCAATCGTTTCAAATTATCGACACGTGAACCGATTTTCATGAATGAAGTGTCATTCGAATCGAAATTTTGTACAGATTTGTACTTTAAAAGTCTCGACGCTATGCCTCATAAGGAGGGGAGTTCGCCCCACCCAAATAAGGCCCTTTCTAAAACTATTATTACCAATATTTCTACAAAGCTTAATCCGATTTTGATAAAATTTAGCACGAAGAAGTGATTAAAGCTCCTCTACGTGGCTGTGAAGTGCCATCATGCTCTTACACCTACTAAGAGGAAGTACTGCAATCGTTAAAATTATCAATGAGTGAACCGATTTACATCAATGAATTGTCGTTCGATTCAAAATCTTTCCCTTTTAGGGAGAAGTACTGTAATCGCAGTTTATTTTTCTTGCTCCTCTTAAAAGGAAGTACTGAAATCGCAGTTTAATTTTGCTATTTACGTACAAATACCTTCCTATTTTATTCAAAACGCTTTCTCAAAAAGATGGTTATTGAGGATGGTTTGGGGACCAAAAAGATCTCTCCAGTGGTAGTTACGGTTCCGATTTAACACCTTATCAGGTTATAATGATAGAATAGCTTATTCCAAATTTTAAAAAAATCTGTAAAGCAGACGTAACTTTGCTAATAGACAAAAAGGAAAATCTATCCAAAAGGTACAAAAATCTCCTTAACAAAAACTTACAGTTTAAAAAGTTAAGTATAAGGGTTGATTAAACGCCAAAAGGTACACAAATCAGCAAGTATCCAACATTTCATTAATACTTCATTGATATTATTTAAGTAATTTTACCGCATTAATTTTCATTAATATTTTTTAAGAATTTATTAGATGTCACATACCCTTATGCTGGCCAGTTCATTCATAATAGTTATAATTGTGATAAAATTTATATTATATCTTCGTATAAATACGTACTTTATTTTAACTCTATTCCAAATTATTCTTCTGATTTCTCTTTAATGTGCCCTTTATTCTGAAGTTGTCACATATACATGCATGTTAAATTAGAAAAAGACAAATTTAGAGTCGGCTACTGTTTAAATTTGAATCACGGAGGATTTAAAACAATATTTCAGTCTTGAATTCGTCTTACCGAAATATTCGTGAGGACAAATAACACACAGTTACTAACAAGTAGATTATTCAACATTATTTATTCATTTCTCAATTGTAATTTAATTTAGTTCCCCTAATTTTACTTATAGTAAAATACTGGAATAATTAGCTGTCCTAAAAATATGCATATCTTATTTATTTTATATTACATATACACAACATTGTGGGAAGAACACCTAGATGGAAAATGTAATTGAAGAAAACTATATTATTTACGATAAAGCCAGATTGACTACTACATAAAGTAACAATTTAATCGAAGAATGAACTTAAACCGACGATTTTTATTTAAAAATAAAAATAAATAAATAAAATCATTGATGAATGTTGGTGTAAGCAATTTTTAAAAAAATGTATGAATTTTTTAGCCTCATATTTTTTTATTTATTATAACGTTTTCTTTTTTACCTGTAATCAATAGTTTGATTATTATAGATAAATAGATATTACAGTCAATCTAAGTTAAATGGTGTGCTACTTGAACAAATATTTTGTAGATGAAAATGGCCAGCATAAGGGTCTGTGACATCTAATAAATTCTTAAAAAATATTAATGAAAATTAATGCGGTAAAATTACTTAAATAATATCAATGAAGTATTAATGAAATGTTGGGTACTTGCTGATTTGTGTACCTTTTGGCGTTTAATCAACCCTTATACTTAACTTTTTAAACTGTAATTATTTAAAGAAGTAGCTATCTGGTTAGAGTATCGGCCAGCAGGGCGCACCACGCAGATTTGATAACTGAGAAGCTGTTACTAGGTAACTAATTTTTTTTATTCTAAATTTATTTATTTATTTCCCCTTATTATAAAAGTATTATTTTAACTTTAATTCTAATCACTTTTATTTTTATTTGATTATTATTATTCATCATATTGCCTCTTCCTTGTTTTCCCTTTTCTCCTTACCCCCACCCTTGTCATCACTGAGCTTGCCTTCTCCAGAGGTGTTTGTATTTGTAGAGGGTGGCGTAACAACACTGATTTCAGATGACGTTCAAATTGGTCACTGAGAGGGAATCATTAAATACCTATCCCACTTTTTTTAGGAAGTCATATCTGCGCACTCAAATTGTGGCGATAGTTGCTACGATGCACCCACTGACGCTGGCTATACTGATTCCGCTTGTAGCTGCTGGTACCGAAATAGGCACCTATCCAGGTAATTTGATGTTTTGTCCATAAGACAACGGACGGTATTTATTATTTATTACCGATTCTACTTAATCCGAGATCCGGATATTAAAACTTTTGCCAATGACGGTAATCATGCTCAACTTCAGGAACTATCTTAGATCACCATTATTTGTTTTAAAATTAAAAAGTTGTTGGCCAAAGAAGCCATTAAAAATCTCAGAAATTAGTACAGTAGTAACCTTTAATTGTGATAAATTTGGTAAGAGAGATAATTATTTTTTCTCTCTATTTGCTTAAATGTCAACTGTTTCGCCTACATTTTTTGGACCTCCTTTACAATTATAAGACTCCTCAATTTCAAATTTATTTCAAAATCATTGCTTCTTGGAAGCGGTAAAGTTTCGTTTCCTATTTTTTACGATGTAATAATTAATCTCCTTAACAAAAACTTACAGTTTAAATTGTTAAGTATAAGGGTTGATTAAACGCCAAAAGGTACACAAATCAGCAGTACCCAACATTTCATTAATACTTCATTGATATTATTTAAGAACCCAAATTTCATGAATACTTCATTGATATTATTTAAGTAATTTTACTGCATTAATTTTCATTAATATTTCTTAGAATTTATTAGATGTCACAGACCCTTATGCTGGCCACTTTCATCTACAAATATTTGTTCAAGTAGCACTGTAGATTGACTATAATATCTATTTATCTATAATAATCAAAGTATTAATTAAAGGTTAAAAAGAAAAACGTTATAAAAAAAATTAAAAAAATTATGAGGCTAAAAAATTCAAAAACTTTTTTAAAAAATGCTTAAACCAACATTCATCAATGATTTTATTTTATTTATTTATTTTTAAATAAAAATCGTCGGTTTAAGTTCATTCTTCGATTAAAGTAATTGTTATTTTATGTAGCAGTCAAACGTTTATAATAATAGGTAATAATTATCTGGCTTTATCGCAAATAATATAGTTTTCTTCAATTACATTCTATATCTAGGTGTTCTTCCCACAATGTTGTATATATGTAATATAAAATAAATAAAATATACATATTTTTTAGGACAGCTAATTATTCCAGTATTTTACTATAAGTAAAATTAGGGGGACTAAATTAAATTATTGAGAAATGAATAATTATTGTTGAATACTCTACTTGTTATTAACTGTGTGTTATTTGTGCTCACGAATATTTTGGTAAGACGAATTCAAGACTGAAACATTGTTTTATATCCTCCGTGATTCAAATTTAAACAATAGTCGACTCTAACTTTGTCTTTTTCCACTTTAACATGCATGCATATATGACTACTCAGAAAAAAGGGCTTATTAAAGATAAATCAGAAGAATAATTTGGAATAGAGTTAAAATAAAGTACCTATTAAATAACGAAGATATAATATACATTTAATCATAATTATAACAAAAAAATATTATGAATGAACTGGCCAGCATAAGGGTCTGTGACATCTAATAAATTCTAAGAAATATTAATGAAAATTAATGCAGTAAAATTACTTAAATAATATCAATGAAGTATTCATGAAATTTGGGTTCTTAAATAATATCAATGAAGTATTAATGAAATGTTGGGTACTGCTGATTTGTGTACCTTTTGGCGTTTAATCAACCCTTATACTTAACATTTTAAACTGTAAGTTTTTGTTAAGGAGATTTTTGTACCTTTTAGATAGATTTTCCTTTTTGCCTATTTTACAAAGTTACATATCTGCTTTACAGATTTTTTTAAAATTTAGAATAAGAAATTCTATTATTATAACCTGATAAGATGTTAAGTCGGAACCGAAACTACCACTGGAGAGATCTTTTTAAAGAATGATTATAGTTGCGGTCCCCAAACCATCCTCAATAACAAATTTTTTTTAGAAAGCGTTTTGAATAAAATAGAAAGGTATTTGTATGTAAATAGCAAAATTAAACTGCGATTTCAGTACTTCCTTTTAAGAGGAGCAAGAAAAATAAACTGCGATTACAGTAATTCTCCCTAAAAGGCAAAGAGGCAAAGATTTTGAATCGAACGACAATTCATTGATGTAAATCGGTTCACTCATTGTTAATTTTAACGATTGTAGTACTTCCTCTTAGTAGGTGTAACAGCATGATGGCACTTCACAGCCACGTAGAGGAACTTTAATCACTTCTTCGTGCTAAATTTTATCAAAATCGGACTAAGCTTTGTAGAAATATTGGTAATAATAGTTTTAGAAAGGGCCTTATTTGGGTGGGGCAAACTCCCCTCCTTATGAGGCAAAGCGTCGAGACTTTTAAAGTGAAAATCTGTACAAAATTTCGATTCGAATGACCATTCATGAAAATCGGTTCACATGTCGATAATTTGAAATGATTGCTATACTTCCCCTTAACAAGTGTAAGAGCAGATCGTCGCTTTATTGTTACGTAGGGGAGCCCTAATCCTATCATCCTACCAAATTTTATCAAAATCGGGACAAGATTTACAGAGTAATTAGTAATAATAATTTTGGAGGGGGCCTTACATAAAGGGGGCTAACTCCTCTCCCATTCGATGTACAGCGCCGAGACCCCCAAAAGGCACATCTACATAAAATTCCGAATCGAATGACACCTCATTCATGAAAATCGGTTCTCGCGTTTAGGCGCTACGTTGTTTACAAAAAAGGTAACAACAAGAAGAACAAGAAGAACAACAAGAAGAACAAGAACAAGAACATTTTTTGAAAAAGCCGTTTTTGCTCATTTTCGGCAACTTTTTTCTCGAAACCTATTAGATCTGGGTGGTTGCAAAAAAATTACAGTTATAAAGGAGGGTTTGGAGTAAGATTTAAAGAAAATTTGGGAATTTTATCTTTTATAGAAAAAGAGAAAAAAATTGTCAAAGTTGGGTGTTTTTCAACGTTACGCTTTTTCGTGCAGTTTTTGATGGTCAACCCTTATACAACTGTCCTACCGGACAGTTTTAAACAGTTTTAATACGTACGAATAATTAATTGTATATTTTTTTCTGAAGTTACGAATAATCAGCTATTTGTACTCAACGTTGGTACGGAGATCCTTCTACTCGTATTTACAACTAGTACGAATAATTAGCTGATCGCAGAATGTGAAGCTGGGAGTAATTGCCATTTGCCGATTACACTTCCGCATTAAGAAATGCCATTTTGGTTGTGGTATTACGTATGTGACTCTTCTACAAATTAGTTTCTTACAGTACATGTAGGTAATTGTTAAGCAATTATAATTTTCCAACATTTATTTATTTTTTTTTTAATATTTACAGCGATGCAAGGATGCAAGGAGACTGGAGGGACATCTGAGTGTAGCGTCACCATTGCTGCCTCAATTAAACATAAAGGTAATATATTTTACTTTCTAGAGTTTTGATCATCTCAAATTTCCTATTTCCTGTTTTCACTGGAAATGTCCATTTGCAGTCCCTTGAATTCGAAAAAATGTTTTTAAAAAAATGATCTGAGTGTGTGTGTCTGAACAGAATATCTAAAAAATGAATAATTTTAGGAAGTAGAATCTTTATATTTATATTTTGATGCCTGCAAGAGATGCGACTGTAAACTTAGCGACCAGAAAGATTTTTTGTACTTCTTTGAAATTCTCTCGAAGATGACTCCAACGATTTCCTTTAAGACCTCATTTACATTGCACTCCTGTTGGCCAACCACTTTTATTGAAAAAACAAAAAATCAAAATATGATTAAGTAATATTAAGGGAAGTTTCATCCAATTAATTGGAGTGGGAGCGGTTCCATCTGAAGTACCATTTTAGTCGATGCACGGTATTGTTGACTTAAATCTTCATAATGGGGAAATAAATGTATAACTAAAGTTCCAAGTCAGAAAAAAAAATCCGTTACGAATGTACAAGTTTACTGAATGCACTTTATCCCTTTTTTGAAATTTAAAAATAATAGATAATTATTTATTATTTCACTAGATAAAGGGAAGTATGGTTAACTATTAGCCTTCAAATGTGGTTTCTTTCAAACATCCGTTTTGTGGGTCCTCTGAATGTGGTTTTTAGCAAATTGGCTGAGTATAAGTTTGAGTCTGTTTGTGTGTAATCTAGATAGAAACGCAAACAAATATTAAACATTTCTTTCTTAAACCGACAAATGAAATTACCCGTTTGTAACCTAACCAACCAAATTTCTCAACCTGGAGTAACCACCTAACTAATTATTTTGAATCTACCAAAGCATTTTTCCCCCTTCGCAATTAGGATAGGTAGATTGGTGTAGGCTGTGTAGTAAAGTGTCTATTCTCCAGTATTGGTCAGGTGCAAAGGACCCTTGATGCTGCGCACCTTTCCAATACCAAAAAACATTAGGATAAACTCCTTTTTTTAACACTTACATTCAAATAATCCACTTGAATGAATTTTTTGTTTTTTTTAGATGAATACCTAAAGGTAAACAATGTGTGAGAAAAATTAATTATTTTTGCAATAAATAATTGACCAATCACTGAGTACACTTGAAAAAGTCGGTGGGGCGAATTGGAAGCTGGGATTGCTAGTTGGATGTCTATTATAAGTAAACCAAGGATGTCCTGAAAGTATGTCAGTTAGTTTCAGACTTAGAGGGCATGGCTTCATTCTGGCGTACCTATCCACCTATCCGCCTTCTGGAAGAATTCTGCCAACATTTCTCTCACTTTGCCACGAGATTGTTAGGAGTGATTCAGGAGGCTTTATTGTATATGGCAGATCCTGTTCAAAAGCAGCAACCGCTTCCTTAGCCAACGAATCGGCTTGATCATTTCCATCCACAACATGTGGTCGCACCCACTTAAACCAACATTGAAGTTTGGTCCTTGAAGAGCTATAGTCACTTTTCTAGTCCTCTCTATCAAGCAGGAGTTTGGATTGCTTAAGCAGAAAATTGCACATCACGGTACGTCAGAACTAGCGCAAATTTGTTCTAGATTCTGCTTAGCTTGCGCAAGCCGTTGTAGTGACTTCAATGCACGCCACTGTTCGGCCTGGTTATTGCATCAGGTCCTCTAAAATTACGATTTGTTCTCAAATACCACATATATCCACTATTCCCTAAGAAAGTCGCATCCAACCTTACAGCCATCGGTTAATATGGTAAAATCACTAGTTAAATCTTATTTCTTAGCTGGTACAGTTGCATCAACTTACTTAACATCAGCATCTGTATTCGCGGAGTTGCCATACCTCACATGTTACTGCTAGATCAATTTCAGTTATTAGGATTCTCTATTTAAATCTGTTGGGAACCGAGTAGAGTTCCTTATGCTGATCTATTTTTAATTTCATTGGCAGTGTAATTTCTATAATTGCACGATGCTTCCAGCGAAATAGCCATTGATCTCATTCTATAATCTTCAGATTCTCTTTATTTTGTGATCCTTCAGCCCAAATAACTGTAGCATAAAAATAAATCCGTCATAAATAATATTAAGGATGTTGTATCTTGAACATGGTGTATAATTTTTTCTAATGAAACACATATTTAATGAAATTAAAAGAAAATGGAAATTCACTCAATTTTCAATTTTCTAGTCCAAGAAAAATGTCTAGTTCTTCTTCTTTTTTTTTTATTGATGAAAATTTTATGATGAATTTTGTAATGAAAAAAACTATTAGAAGAGGAGTTGTGCAACCAAACATCCCAAGCACAAACCTTCGCCGACTATTTGAAAACATATTCTTGCGTGATTGAGAGAGAAATTGAAGATATTCTGTTCTGTTACAGTTGATGTAACAGTTCTCACTGTCCCACAACGTACAGGGATACCTGATACCACCATTACGGTCAAGGTACAAAACATTCAAAAGTTGGAGATAAAACTGACAAGTGAGTAACTAATAGTATTGTGTATATCGATTTTTATCTATTCAAACTTGGAAAATAGTTGGTGTAGCGCAGATAATTGGGAGTGTTTACTCTTTTCAATTTTAATTAATTAACTAAAAACTGAGACGGTTGGCAAACTTGCTAATTACCTTGTGTATCTCATTTTAGCAAAGCTGTATTAGTATAATCACAATTATTGTTTAAACAAAGCTATTTCACGATCTAACTCCTCTTAAGTCCAACGTAATTTAAGACAGCTTGATTCATTTATTTATTTGCAGTGTAACTTATTTGATGTGGTCGACAATCTCTTTGTGATGGGCTGAGTTAATTTTTGAATAATTAACTTCTTAATGTTGCCTCTTATAAAGGGACAATGCCATTCTAACCTTAAAACAATTTTGTCTGTAAGCTAGCCGCCTCTGACTATTTCAGTCTCCCCTTACGTCATTGTGGAAAATAGTCCTATTCTGTCCCCTGTCCTGTGGGAGCATTATTTTTTTTTATTGTTTACATGAATTGAAATGCCTGATTTAGCAATTAAGTTGTAAAAATTCCAAAATTCTGTAATCCTCTGATGTACTACAATTCTTTTTTTTAACTTTTCAGCACAATACTCAATCCACGAACTTCTACGTAAATACATATAGGGTGAAGGGACCAGTAATTGACTGGGCACCAGTAATTGACATACCAGAAATAAACTGGTATTATAAGGGATATGAGCCGTTTTTAGCGGTGATTCTTTCAATTTCGTTATTGAGAAACCTTTGGGCAGCAGTTCCAGAAAAATATTAATTATTGGAAGGTTCCTTGGTATCAGTGGAAGGTTATTTGTGTTAAAAGTTCAAAATCAAGGAAAAAACAAGCCGTTGCTAAGGAGGATTGATAAGAAAATAATTTTTCTTTTTTCTTATTTTTCGTTTATTTGTTCATATATTCGTGTGGTTATCAATGTTCTGTTATAATTAGTATTGCTCGTAGATTTCATTTATGTAGTTATTTTTTTAATTATAAGAAGCATTGAGGATTAAAATGGTGCTGTCAATCACTGGTCCTTGAAACGGCAATCTGCCCAGTAATTGACATGTATGTCAATTACTAGTCCTACAGCTTTTTTGTTTGAGACCAGTGATTGACTTCCTGGGAAAATAATAAGATAGGTCGATAAATTTTATTATAATAAAAAATTCAATATATTGTAAAATAAAATCATTGATAAAAATCGGCAACATAAAATAAATAGTAAAACTTCCAACAAAATATGTTTAAATTAATGAATTAACAAATGTACGCCTTATTTCAAGAGGGCATGCAGAATGATTATCCTGTTGAGAACAGCAATGTATGAACAACAAACTGGAATAGTCGAGATCGCCGAACAGTTTCACGAGGCCAACGTGACTGATAAAAACGACGCCCACTTATCGGAGTTTGAAAATCTCTCATTCTCCCTCAGTTTTGGGTCCTTGCCACATGCCAAAGAAGAAAGGGAGGAAATGGCTGAACTATAGAATTCCATCAAATAAAACGGCCAGGGGAAAAATGAAGCCCCTCAAGAGAAGTACCAGGTGCGAAATTAAACATAAGTGGAGAAGTTGGTGACTTTGTGATGTTACACATTACTTACTTTTTAATCTAGTTTTTTTTTTCATTGATGTTTCATTTATTTATTACTGTTGTAAGTGCGAATGCTTACAACCTGAGGCGGGACGCGATTAACGTGCACACAGTGTATATATAAATGAGCCCAAGAGGTAACTCAGTAATAATAAACAATCAAATACTGTTTAGATGCAGAAAATAAGAATGAATTACATTCAGATAGTTTGGTTTCGAAGCAAATGACACTGGCAGTACAGATTGTGGAAAATATTAGCGAAGCGCTCCAAAAGAAGGGAAGCGTAGGAGAAATTTTGTTCACTAGAAAGCACCAACAACTCGAACCCAAAGACGCGTAGATGCCATCAGTAGCAACGTTATAGGCGGAATGGATAAAACAAGGATGTGACCACATAGTCTAATCGGAAGTAGAGAGTTTGGTAAAGTGAGAACCAAAAAAAAATTCCCAAAAAGAGGTTTAAGTAACAAAATATTTAGCGGAAACGTGGAAGGATAAGAGAGCGGAAGAGTTGAGAGAAAGAGATAAAAGCGAGCCGACAGACATTGTGTACGATCTAACAAGTATGTTAGCTAATATCTCCTTGGTACTATTGAAAGTAAGGGCTGTTATTCAAATTACCTGTCTTGGCTTGGGGACTTAATTAAAACTGTCCAGTAGGACAGTTGTGTAAGGGTTGGTCGTCAAAAACTGCATAAAAAAGGGTAACGATGAAAAATATTAGATTATTTAGGTTTGCCTATTTAAAAACTGATTGTAATTAATTATGAATAAGACCGATTTTTGTTATAAATCCAATTGAAAAAGTGATTTAAGTGATTTATTTAGATTTAAAAGTGATTTTGAATGCATACCTTATGAGTTTCATGAATATATTTGTATGTCAATTACTGGTCCCACCCCATGTCAAACACTGGTTCCACCGAAAATTCGGTATGTCAATTACTGGGTCATTGACATACTTCCAAAAAAAATCATTTTTGGTTGACGTAAAGATCGAATTTAATGCTTTTAAAATATTAATAAAATAAAATACATCCTACTGGAGCGGTACAATTTTACAACCTTCACCTGGAGCCAAAATAACGGAAGTTATTCTACCTTAAACTCGAATTTTTTCTTAAGCAGTCAATTACTGGTCCGGTCCCTTCACCCAACTTACTTTTCAAATAATGTTACAATTTTTCCCTTTTTAATTTTAGCTAAATATTTATTCTCTTCATTTTATGTTTAAGAGTAGTAAATGTCTGTTTAAGAAGAGAGATTTTTTCTGTACCACATTGAGGGACAATTTTTTTAGACAGATTTCGTTTGATTCCTTGACTCTATTCACAGGTAAATCTGAAGAAGAAGGAAACAAGTGTACACCACTTAGCTGTACGCTTGAAAAACATTGTAATATATGTGTGAAGTATAGGCGGATGCCATTTAACGGTACTGGTATGGATCTCTGCTACAAACTGTACTCCGCAGAAGAACAATATGCCTACGGCAAGTGTCTTCAATGGCAAGCTCACACACAAATTAAAGATCTTAAATTAGAAGATAACATTCAAATAGTTGATGGTGCGTAACATTTGCATGAATTTTTTATATTTAGAATAGGCCTGCTCAACATGGGCCTGCGTAACATTTTTGTGTCACCCGCGCTATGAAATAGAAGTAGAAACCTACTCAAAACTAAATCTAAATAATTTATCCTCTTTTGTGAGATAATGTATTTCTCAATAAAATTACAATATATTGCAGTTTTAACTGGAAACTTTATTTTATCTATCATTTAATCACAACAGTATCCGTCCACGACACCTAATTGGTAGTTGGACGTTAAGCCCCGCCTGAAAAAATAGGCGATTACTTTACTTTACTTTTTTACTCACAACTGTATTAAAAAAGAGGGCAATTTGTGATCATTCATACTACAAAGACCCGACAAAGTTCGGTTCAATCCTCATTATGGTTGGTTAAAAATGTTACTGAAGGATCTCGGCTTGACGCAACAGGACACTGAACATCAAGTTATTATACCTTGAGTTTAGTGTCCTCTTCAGTAAGAATGTACGATTCCTGTAGGAGTAGTTCGGTTGCAAGGCAAACCAATATTGATACCGGTTTTTTTCTTATTATTTTAGTTAATTTAAGGGCCGTCAGCATCCCACTCTATAAGATAAGCGAAAAACGCATCTTCGCCTATCTTAATGCATTAACTACCCCCAAGCAGTGTTCTCTCTTTACAGACCGCACTAAATTTACTTCTAATTATATTTTATTTATTATTTATTATCCTTTTAATGAAATTTACACCTGTACCTACAGGTACAATAGGTAAATGCGATGAAAGTATGTCAATAGCGTGGCATACGTGAATGACGGTCATCCATTGATGGCCGCCGTTAGTCACCCAGTTGGTCACGGGGCCAACGGCGCCTCAGCCGTCTTCGAGGATTGGAGGGTAGCGTAGTTGTAGACAGGTTTGCAGCTAAAGGGTTGGGATGCAGTGAGAGTTTTTGGTGAAAATTTTTGTATCGAATTTTGGCAAGTTCGGAGATAAGTGGAATTTGGAGATCTGTATGTATAGTGTGGTTGCTTACATAGAATGGAGCGTCTAGTATGCGGCGGAGAATTTTGGATTGCAGTGTTTGTAGTCTATTGAGGTTGGATTTTTTAGCTGTACCGTAAAGTTCGAGTCCGTAAGTCCATATTGGTGTGAGAAGGGCTGTATAGAGTAGTCGTTTGTTCTGTAGTGAGAGTTTTGAGCGTTTGTCGAGTAGCCTGGCTAGGAGTTTGTATCGTTTGTTTAGTTCGGTACGTTTAAGTCTCGTATGGGGGTTCCAGGTAAGTCTCTTGTCTAGGTACATTCCAAGGTACCGCACATGGTCGGCTGGTGGGATAGGTGTGTGATGTAAGAAGACAGGTGGCGGAGTTTGACGTTTGAGTGTGAAGACTATGTATTTAGATTTAGTTGGGTTAATTTTTATACGCCAGTTTTCTAACCAAGGTTCTATTGAGTGAAGGTGGGACTGTAGTGAGCGTACTGCGAGGATAGGGTCAGAGTGTGTGGAGAGAATGGCAGTGTCGTCAGCGAAGGTGTAAATAGAGGTATTAAGGTTAGAAGGTAAGTCGGCAGTGTAGATTGTGTAAAGAAGAGGAGCTAAGACACTTCCCTGTGGCACACCAGCAAGGACGGGATAGATGGAAGAGTGAGTAGTGCCTTGAAGAACTTGAAAGAATCTGTCAGAGAGGTAAGAGCTGAGTATGAGGTAATAAGTGCTAGGAAGGATGTGTTTTAGTTTCCACAGTAGACCTTCGTGCCAGACTCGGTCAAAGGCTTGCGAAACATCGAGGAATACTCCAGCGCAGTACTGTTTTCGCTCGAGTGAAGAAGCGATGGTGTCTACAACACGATGGGCCTGCTGGATCGTCGAGTGGCAGCTTCTGAAACCAAACTGATGGTCCGGTATAATTTCGAGAGATTCTGTAATTTCGTAGAGGCGTGGTAACAAAAGTCTCTCGAATATTTTGCCCAAGAGAGGCAGTAGGCTTATCGGTCGATAGGAAGAAGGTAGTTGAGTCGGTTTGTTGGGCTTGGGTATCATTCGAACTGTAGAAAATTTCCAGAGTATAGGGTAGTAAGTAGTTCTGAGAATAGAGTTGTAAATGGTAGTGAGGAAGACTATTGCTTTTTTGGGTAGTTGGAGTAGGATGTTGGCAGTAATTAGATCGTAACCAGGGCTCTTTTTTTTATTGAGATTAATAATGACTTGCTTGACTTGGGAGGGTGTGAACGGTTTTGGAGGCATAGAAAGAGGTAAAGGTATGTCTAAGTCCCTAATAACGTCTTGAGTATGTTGTGAGTTGAGAACGTCAGGATGCGGAATGAAGACAGTTGAAAGGTGCGTTGCAAATAGTTCAGCTTTTTCCGAGTCACATTTAGCCCAGGAACCGTCAGTAGTACGAAGAGAAGAGGAGGTAGGTTGAAATTTTAGAATACGTCTAGTGGCAGCCCAAAGGGAGTTGTCTTCAGTAGTCAGAGATTTGGTATATTCGGTGTATTGTTTGTTGTAGTATTTACGGAGTTCTTTTTTAAGTTGGTTTGTCAGGTGATTAAGTTGTTGTTTATGAGATGGGTATTTTGTACGTTGCCAGAGAGATCTCGTTCGTCGTTTGTTAGTTATGAGTGTGCGCAAATAGAGGGGTAAGTTATAAGGTATGCGAGCAGGTTGTTTAGCGGTGCAGTTAGTCGTCGCTTGCCAGATACTCTGCTGGATGGCGGCAGTGAAGTGATCAACGGTATTGTCTAATTCTTGGGGTGTTTTGAGAGGTATTTTGAGGTCAATTTTCTTCTCAAGTAAGTCTCTGAAGAAGGGGAAAAATTAAATCTGTTTTCTAATTAGAAGTAATTCATTAGAACTAAAACAACAAAGTCGAGATGCATGTTATTAATTATGGATCACACAATCAACTGAGATTAAACTGCAAATACGCCACGATTGCAATACTTCCTCTTAATAGGACTAAGTTCGTGGTGGCATTTAAACATAAGGAGGTTCCTGACTCCTCTTTCCCTGACAAATTTAAACCGAATCGAGTGAAGATTTACTGTTATTGTAAATAATTATTTTAACCGGGTGCCAATAACCTCAAATTTGGACTGCCTTAAATCATTAAAATATAATAAAACAATTAAAAATAATAATAATAATTTTAACATTACATGGGGCAATCTCCCCGCTTCAATATGCGCAATGTCGAAACACCCATCAGGCACATCTGCAAAAAATTTTGAATCGAATGACACCTCATACAAGAAAATTGGTTCTCCCATTCAGGCTACGTTGTTTAGAAAAAAGGTAACAACGGCAACAAGAGATCTCCCACTTACAAAGCCACGCTTCATAACTACTGCACCAACAATCGCTCCTCACTCTCTCACATAGACACATATATACACTCAAACAAATACGTATTTAAATAAATATTTACATAAATACACAACTTTTATTTTGCTATTACAATTGTTACCACTAAGAGGGGTTAATAGAAATTTATTACTGCTCTTCTCATAATTACATTCCTTCCAAATAGGGGAGGTTAAGAGAAGTAAAATACATTTCCATCTCAAAATAGAGCCAACCTCTAGTCATGCTAAAGTTCAGAATTGGGCTCCACCGACAACGTCCAGTCCTGTTATCCCAGCAACGAAAAAACCTCAGACTCAGAAACAGTATACCGCGCATAACAATGAAATTTTGTAGATATGTAAATACTCACAAAATATTGTTTTACTTTGTACTATTCTTACTCTTGATTATAACCTTCTTTTGTCTTTGTCTTTTTTAAAGAGATGAAATGCACAAAGCCGAATGGATCTACGATTAAATGTCACGCCTACTGGTTAAGCGACATAGAAGGTGATATGTTCTAAATTAAATCAATTAATTAATTACATCAAGCAATTAAAAGAATTACTTATGATGAATTTTTAATGGCTATTTAAGAGCAGTGGAAATATGGAAAAACTTCTTCACAACCAAGTTTCGGCCAGTTAATTGCCTTCTTCAAGGCTAAAATTAATAAAAGAGAGAAGTTTACAGTAAACATAAAAACATTATTAAAAATCTGTTGTGATTACTCTCCCCGCTTTCTCTTAAAACGATTCTCAAGTTTTCATAGTTTTAGCATTTTTACTAATGCTAGTTGCTTTCAATCTCATCTCTTTCCTCCCCCTGAAAAAGCACTTAAGACTAGCCCACCAACAACACCAATAATGGTTTGAGCCAATAATCAAATTTTCTTGGGAAAAATATAAAAGTTATAGAATTACTTAAGTACAGTAAGAATTCAAGTTTAAAGAAAATCTTGGCCACCATATTTCTTGAAATATAAGACTATCAAAATTGAACAGTTAAATAGTCTTTTTCAAAAAATGATTCGCTAAACTTCTTTTCTGGACACTGGGGACTTTAAAACAAAAATATTTCTCTTACTTAGTCCTGTAAGGGATTGTAAAAATAAATTCTCTGGTGGCTAATCGTATCCAAAGAAGCGTTACATTATTGTTACAATTCATCATACAACTTGCATTGAAGAAAGCGCCTTTTGGCATCTTTTTATTCAGTAGTGAAATTAGACAACCGCATGAAATGACACTTTACTTTTTGTCGGCGTCATTTTGAATATTAAACTATCATTTTATTTCTAAAGAAAAACAGTGACTGCAATTAAGTTCCTTCACCAAATTTAGTGCTATAATGTGCCCATTATGTAGCGGATGGAAAAATTCATACTACAATAATTCTCTGAACTCTAACTTCTAGCCTATTAGAGTGGCTGATTCAATCAACAAAACCTACACATCTCCAAGAAGAAATATATTAAAGAAAAGTTCGACAAAAGGTAGACATTTAATAATTTTTTTTCTCTCATACCTGAAAAATTTCGAGTATTTGTACAAAACAGGAAATAAAGTCTCATACTGCATTTGCCTATAACCGAAAAGGCCAAATTGCGGCAAAATAAAATTTCACAATTTTATAATAATAGTAATAATCGATTATTCTTCAATCCGACATGAAACTAACCTGGATTCTACACATTTTCTTAAGACTGGCCTACTTAACTCTCAAAAGGCTCAATTTAATTCATTATTTGGTTACCTCCAAGAGAGCTGACAGTAACTAATGAAATTCTCTCAAAGAAATTATCACTTTACAGATTTATTTTTTTTTGTAATTCAATTTTAATTGTGTACATGTAGTTCTACAACTTTTGTATGAAACATTTTTCAAAGAAGATTTGATTAAGGACATTTAGGGGGAAGAAGGTTGTTAAGTTTACTTCTAGGGCTTAAATGAGTTACTCAAATGCGGAAATTGAGGGGACAAAAATGTCTGGCAGTGTGAATTTTTTTATTTGTTTTTTATCTTCTGTGATTTTCTTATAAACCAACTCAACTGAACTTTGTAACTTTTTTCGAAAAATTGATTTTATGAAAGTTTTCAATCGAGGTTTCATGTAGGTATTACCTCTAAAGTCCCAAACTCTGCGGGTTTACAACCTGAATATTGTTAACAAATTCAATGTCATTAATATGAATCATCTTTTTCAAAATCATGTTCCTTTGAGCTGATTCTAAGGCCCTCTGAAATTTGGTTTCCTGGGCTGCCGTCCTCTTGGCCCCGCCTGATTCTTTAATTTATTTTATCACATTTTGCTTGTAGCGGTCAGTGTATATTTGGAACTTTTCGATTTTTATTAAATAACGGGACAAATCGCCTTCGAAATAAGACAGTCCCCATCACCACTGCACGTATGGTAAGTCTAAGGCAGGCTTATTTTCAACTTTTCTTTTCATATCGTGGCTGATAAAATGTAAACCAATAAAAAATTCATCAGAAGTCAACATGGTCGCCCTCAGAACTAAATTAAAATTAATAACTTATAAATTATTTAGAGAATATCAGGTGGTTTGTGAGATTAGTAAGATATGGGTTACTTCTGTTCCAGGATACATCTGGGGCTATTTCTATCCACTGGGAACATCAGGAAGCTACTTGTCATTCTATTCTCTTCAATATTTAGTAACTGTGTATCTCAAAGGTTGGTTACACAATTCTAGGTTTTGTTCTAAGCATTATGAAATCCTTTTGAATTAATATAAGAAACTTTTATTTAATAATATACGTATGAAATTCTTCTGTAAAAAGCCTAAGTTTCAATCATCTTTCTAAGTAAATAATTGAGGAAAGGAACCATTCTTTTTAGGTTTCTTCCTCGTTCAGAAAAGAAAGATGGAATAATTCAATTTTTTTGGAGATAGATTGTCCTCATTTGTACATTCTAATTTATATCTTGTTCACAGATGGAACCTACAACGAATGTTACGACCAAAAGAGATACAGTGGTAAAGTATGCTTAAAAGTGAACGAGATATCACAAAATAATGAAAAGATAGACTGTTTCAGAGTGACTGCAACAGCTTTGTGGTACACCGGTTTCAAATGTTTCAAAAGGCACACCAATACTTTTGATTTTCTTACACTGCGAGACTATGTCACCGTGCTCAATTCGTAGGCGCACATCTTTAGAACTAGCCAAATAAACATTTTACTATTTTTTGTGAATGCTTATTATTGTACAGAATTATTATGATAAAATCGGGGCGAAACGAAAATAAATAAAATAAAAGTCCTCGCTCATGAAATTATTATTGGAAAGAATGTATGTGTAATAAAAAGTAAATAAATAAGCCAATATAATTAGTTTATATTTATTCTATTCTGCTTCTAAGACAACCATGTCAACTTGTTTCAAATTTTTTCAGGGCACTCACTTTTCGGCAGTAGGGGATAAGAGACCTGAACATAAGCATTGCGAGGGAACTTTACGAGTCATTTAAACTCATTTAAAAATGACGTACTAAAGATTGATAGAAAAAACGTCTGTTTAAAAAAAATTTAATGGCCCTTACTCTCATAAGAAAGTGATTTTGGGATTCCACTGGACCGTTTTGGGTACGAAAAAGTTATGTAGCCGAGTACCCGCTTACTTTTGGAGATTGGAGAAACGAGATTTATTTTTTGTTTTGAAAATTTTGTGTCTCAATTAAAATAGTAATTTTTTAAAATTTGTAGCTTGTAAGTTATTAATAAACTAACAGACCGGTCAACTCTACCAGAAAGTAGAAAACGTCAGAGATACATTACCTCAAACGGACTTTCTACAGGATGAATTAGGTTTATGCCTCTATAGGAGTCTCATCTATCTGGTCTGGTTTGACTCAGATATGTTCTCAAAGGACCTCAACTCATTTCTGGAGCAAACTAAAAATTGGTGAACAGTAACAAGCAGCAAGAGAATGTAAAACAGTGTCGAGTCCATCCTCAAGTGGGTTAGTCATTCAAAGGATATAAACTTCTATGAAAGAAATGGAAGCGTAAAAGAGTGGAAATTTATTTAGGGGAAATAAAGGATGATAATAAAATGAGTTTTCCAGCTGGATTAAAGGTAAACGGGAAAGCGTGAGGGAATGAAGTTGACAGCAGATCGAGGAAGAAGAGTTACATTATATATATATATATACATCACGATATGTAGGTGTAAATGTAGAACACCGTTACCAGTGATTGATTGATCTGAGGTTGTGGAAAGCCAAGAGCAGTGCACAAGTAATAGTGAAGGGAAATCCAAGGGAAAACTACTGAATCAGAATAAATTTTTTACTTACTTTTAGTCATTGGTGGACTAAGGGAAGCCCTGGAGAGAGGATGGACCCCAGCTTAGCGGTGGGTTTCTATTTATTATTCATATTGAGTTCAAATTAACATTTGTTGTGTGATACTCTTAAAATATTAAGCTTCTAGGTGTGTAACCAACCAACAAGTGATAATATACGTTTTATTATAAAATAATCATTATGAATATAATAAATTTGTAAGAGATAATCGAGCCAGTCCAGATTTATTTTTAGTTATTGGCGAAACTTGATTTAGAGCCAAGAGTTGACTGGTTTAGTTAGCCTCCGCTCCAATAGATCGCAGACCACGCTCCTTTTGTGAACTGAGGCTAGGCTCTAACGCAATGGTTCCCCACAGTGGTAGCCTACGGTGTCCGCCTCAGGTCCACTATACTAACCAGTTGTCGTAATTTTTGGATCTGAAGATACAACCAACACCATATGTTTTAATTTAAAGTGGGCCGCTTAAGGTGATCACCTACACATAACTGTACTCTAATTTAATCGATTAAGGCTTCTTCTGAGAGAGGAGGTGGTTAGATTTCCCTTAAAGTAAATGTATGGAATATGAATTTGTTCCACAGGAATGCCTTTTTAAAGAATAGAATATTTTAATTTACTATCATTAACATTAAATGCATGTTTAGACATGCCCATGGATCAGGTCTATTTGAAACTTTTATCTTTAAGCAGGGTTCTAAGCGAGGAACATTTATTCGAAAGATAATAAGCTTAGCTGCAAGCTCCCCCCAGCATTACTTAACCAATACAGTTCCTTTAAGTAAATGTTAAACGTAACCAATGGTCCAATTCTTGAGTTTGAAGAACGTTAATTCGCCGGGGTGTACTGAAGCTTGTTTTCATTAAATTGTTAATGCGTTAACTGTTGAATAGAAAATCGTGGTACCAGATTTTTTTGGGGGTATAAATTGAGCGCGGCGATTGGTAAGCTTAACGTAGCCCAGCACTGCCTACCCCTCTATCAGACTCAACAAATAAAACCAGTATGGCAGCAGAGAAATTGGAATTTTGAGGTCTAGAAACTGAGATTCTGGAGACTAAAAAAAAGAATAGAATGTGAAGTGGAAGGAAACGACTCAGTGTACCAGAGCGGGAAGTGGAGGCGGTGTGAGATGAGCTACTGCCGTCTCCATGGGAGATGAAGCAATATCTCCGCCCCCACTCAACCACATTATTGTTACTGGCGGCTGATAATACATGCCATCATGACTGGCGGGCTGCATATCTTATTCCCCTTTTCCAAAACCAGTTTGATTACATCCTTGCAAAAAAAAAATCTTTTATTATAATATGAGAAATATTCACGCACATACAGATAACCTGCTGGAGATGCTGAAAGGAATAATGTAAGAGAGCAAATCTCATATGGATGTTGGATTGAGTAATGCAGTGGTTCAGAAACAATACCCTGTGGATATTGAACTGGAGAACTTTCTTGGAACGTTAAAACATGCATAAATGGCTGCTTCAATAGAATAAGTAGTGGCGGGCAACATCCCAAGTTTAATAAAGTCTGGAGTACACACACACACTTGCAGGCCTTCCCGTGACGTGTACATCTCCCTACTCGGAGTTTCAAAACAGGATCGTTGTTGCTCGAATTAAACAGTTAGTAGAGCAACACTCATCATTTCCAAAAACATTTTTCTAGAACTTTTTAGTTCTTCAGGTTCGTATTGTATTTTCTGACGGAGTTTAGAGAAAATGCTAGAAACTATGTTAAAGAGAATTCTATAGACAAAGCAAAAAAAAAGAGTTCAGTAAAATTATTCCCTTATTTATTACCTGCACCTAGGAGGTTATAATCAGGGATTAGAAAAGCTGCAAAAGGAATTGGTCCTCTTCCTCAACATTCCAGGCAGTGCAATGACGACGTGGTGAATTTGCATTTCCTGGAGCTCAAGCGACAGAGGTATGATTTGCGTTTAGGTCTCAAGATTGTAAATGGCGAGGACGATTACACCGATACTTTATCTAGCATGAATGTTCCAACTTCCGCCTTTCAGACTCAGGCACGATTCAGTATTTAACGTTCCTCTTTTCTCCAGCGCACACGCAGCGAATAGAAAATGCTGTCAAGTGCTATAGAAGCTGAAACAATTTAGAAGAGGTGAACATGTTGGCCTCAGATAAGAAGTTTTCAGCAGTTTTACAAAAAAAAAAGAAGCAAAAACTTGTATATTCTAATCACTTGTGACGGCACAGTTGCTCTTCCTTCCTTTCTCTTACAGGGCGAGGAAAGAATTTTGTATAGTGGTTATTGTCGGCATGTATGGCTTCAATAAATAAGTAAAAAAACACACAGTCATTTCTATGTACTGAGCACTATCATCCGATCGAAGTACTTTGCCGAGGTCATGAAAGAAAATCCAGCGCAAAAGCTTGCTGTTGGCAACAGGTCTGATAAGATTTTAGTCACTCTTGACGCAATGGTAATATGGTTACGCCCGTATACAAAAAGTGGATACATGATTGTAAATGTCATTGTGACATGCTCCAACAGGTTTCAAATAACCGCCATTAAATATTTGAGTAGTATGGGACTCATCTGTGATGCATATGAGAGGCACATTCGAGAACTGAGAAGAGGCTTAGAGATTACTCACGTTGAACGTTAAAAACAAAAACTAAAACTTCAGGGCAAACTTCAGATCAAAGGTTTGAAGTTGTACACGCTTTGGGGGACTGAGAAAGCTTCTTTTATTTTTATGCTGCCAATGCTAGAGTTCAGAAAATCACACATTAGATATGGAGTGCTCCGGGCGGAGCAGTTGCTCGGGCAGTTTGTTGTAGTAACGTCAGATGCAGATAGATAACGAATATTTGTCGACAATATATTCACCCCCCTGAAAGGGGGCTGGCTGTATCCCCTTCCCTTCTCGTCATCAGCCCATATCATAGCCTTTTTCAAGCGAACGCATAACCGAACATTTAGAACTTAATGGGCTTCTACTTCATCTTATACACTGCTCTCTGTGCACAGAGCATAACCATTTAAAAGGAGGTTCTGCAGAAAAACCATGTGAAATAGAGGAGCAAGGGGCGCAAGGGGAGTAAGAAAATGTATGAATTTATTCAGGAACTCGGGCGACAGAAAATTAGCATCAAGAATACTTTGATATAAAAAATAAACAATAAATACACTGTGCCCGATATTTGTTTTTGATAGGTGTATGAGCGATCTGATATATTGGTTTTTCATCACCCGATCTATCGGGTTGGAAAATCACCTGTGACAGCCTCACTCTTTTATTACACTTCACATAATTACATTGTCTTGAAGCAAACAATATGTTCTATGGAGACAGTTTACTTCTCTAGATATAAATATTCATTTTGGTAAAATATTACTGCTAAATGAAAGATGACGTCACCACTTCTGCACAACGACACACTATTCTTTGAAATAAAATTTTAAAACAAACTGAAAGGTTGCTGTTTAAATAGGAAAATTGATGTTTCAGTTAAAATCAGTTAATTAGTACGGCCGTTTATTCCAGAGATAGCGCAGCTGTACTCTTCAACAAATTAAAATGCCTCGTGTAGAGAAATACCTAGTTTTCAGAGCGAAGATTTAGGCTACCGTCGAAAAGTGCAAAACTGCGGTTTATTATTGACTTTGAAAGTGGTGAATTAGCCACTTCTAAAGAAAGAGCAGTTTTTATTTTCTTAATCATTCAAAGTTAATACTGTAGTTTTTATCTTCTTCTTCTTTAAACAGTGGTTCTAACTGCTCTAACTGGTGTTTAACTGGAAGAAATATTTGTTAGTGGTAAGACAGGTTTGAACATGCAAGATAAGTCTGATCTGAGGGTAGAACTCCGGACAAGGAACGGTTAAGACGATGAGGGAACTCTTCATAGAGACTCATCCATTCTAAATGGGTTAGCCACGCTTGTAATATTTATTCCACATTAACTACAGAGTAAATCCCTTAATTGCGGAACTTTTCCCCCTAATGGAGAAAAATCGAATTTATAGCAAGAATTAAACATTTGGTTCGGCTAGTGATTAGATGAATTTGAAAAAGATGTACATTGATGTTAAGTCGGGTTTGGGCCACTAGAACAAACAAAGATAGGCTGCAGACGAAACAAAAACTCTTGGGTACACAGTATTGGGAAAATTTCCGGCCTGGAGGGTTAGCTGGAAAATTTGTAAGGTCGAGGAAGACGTAGGGAACGTATTTGAAACGAGAGGGAAAAAGGTTGGTTTTTCCGGACAGGCTGAAAGTGCAGGCCAGCGGGCGAAGAAGGGGAGTAGATAGGAAATTGGGCGGCCGTAAATAGACGTTAAAGCGATTGGAAGTACGAACACAGAGGCAGCTGACCGTTTGCCCACAACTTGATCATCTTTAAACATTTATTTCAGTATTTTTCTCAATAGCAAATGCAAAGTAATTTTTAATCAGATCCTCATTTGAACAATCTAATTTTAATTTTCAAACGAATAAACAAAAAGAGATATTTGAAGGTAATTATAAAGTTAATTAATTCAAAAATAATTAATTTTTGAAAAAATAAAAATTGGTATTAACACCACGATTTTCAGTTCGTCGAATCTCAAGTTTCTAATTCAAAACTATCCGAATTTTAGATACAAATCAATTTCACACATTCATTGTGTGTTTGCCCATGGAATTAATCAATTTCATACAAATTAGACTTTACGCTGACAGTTGGTAGGATTGCTTGAAATTATTAAAGGGCTCGGTCGGTAGTACGTTTTTTCAACAATTTTTTTTTTAGAGAAAAGGTGTTCTGTTGTGGACCTGGCTTGTATAAGTCACTCTACGATAAGTTATACTCTAAGTCGTATATGTATAACTCAGGTTTATCACAAGTATTTGGCAAAAAATAAAATCTTAATTACAATAAAATAGTAATAAAATTATCTATTGAGGTTAAATTGTTAGAATCATTAATTTAAAGAACTATAATCCAGGCGGGCAGTCTAAAATGCTCATTAGTTTTTATTACAAAGAAAATTTATGCTGAAAGGAACAAGCTATAACGGAGGAGAGAAATCAGAGAGAGGTAGGATAAAACGGAAATTAGAACTGGGTTTTGTTGGGAAGTGGGTCACAGTTTCTTTCAAATTCAAATCATGGGGCGTAGGTGTGCAAGTAATAAGGAAGGAGCGCCCGCTGAAGGGCAAAAGGGAGAACAAAGGCTATGCAATTTTCTGCTGATGTTGATGAACTCCTTGGAATGGGGAAGAAAATTGGCAAAAATTTCCTTCCTTACAAATCTTAGATTACTTAAAATACTAATTTTTATTATTCTGTACTACTTTGGTGTTTCAGAGGATTTCGTCAACAGAGAAATAAGTATTCATTGTCGCTTACTCCCAATATTTCACTCGACAGAGTAAGTCTAGAAATATATGTCTATGTGACAAAACTTGCTATTCTTTTTGGATACCATCCTCAAAACATCGGTCAAATTACACCCAGAAAAAATGTAACCTTAAAGAAAGTGGTTTCTCAGAAAGCAAGGCAAAAAGTGAGCGCACGAAAATTGACCACTGGGAAAGATTCTATAGGAAAACTGGATAGTGTAGGGGAAGAAATGAGGGAATAAGGGAAGAGGTAGAAGTTAATATGAGTGTGGAGAGATGTAAATGAGCCAAGATGGTCAGGCAAGAGAAATAGACCAGGCCGTTGAGACGGTCAAAGAAAGTGACCTAGTAGGTATTTCAAGCGCAGAAGTCAGCCAAGGCAGCAGAGGTGGGATAGGTTGGAGGAGGAAATGACTGGCTTAGATCTAAGGGATGTCGTCCAAAAGGATTAACAGTCTAGCATAATTCTGGTGTTTTCATCGAAATCCCTTACAGTACTGGATGAGGAGACATAATTTTTATACTTGCTTGTAAATCTCAACTCAAACTGGGAATGGCTTCGACCCTCATTGCTGATCTACAGGCACCGCTACAAGTGACAACCCTGCCATCATCTTATACTTATCAATACAGGCTATCAGGTGGTCTATCTAATCTGCATCGTACTTCGTTTCTCAGTCACTCAAAACCTTGGTGCAGGTAAATATGGGTACATATAGGCCTAAAATCAGAACATTATCATTACTAATGGTTCCCTCTATGGCAGACATCAAACATTGATTACAATATGAACACAAGGACTGATAGTCAGATATCACGATGGATTGTATATAAAGGAGGCGGTGGTGACGCGCCAAGTTTGTTGCCATAGTACTAGAATAATGTTTTCTTGTTAATGGGGGGGGGATGTTCATGCGTCAGAGATGGGTTAATCTTCTAGTCGATCGGTCTACGTCATTGCAGCGACCAGGATCTCATTTGTGTTTATTTAACACGACCACGGGATGGAGGCATTCTAGAGAGTGAGAGAGTTCAACAGCACAGCTATGTCTGATATGAGCGGAGAATTAACAAGAAATCGAGTCGGAACGCCGCCTGACACCATTAAACTGTAAAACGCAGCAGGCCTCTCAGGTGAGCTTAGTTTAACCGAGCTCCGAACACTGGATTTTTTTAAAGAACCCATTCTATCCAGCAGTAATAACTCATCTATTTTGAATCTTAAACTTAGGGTCATCGATTTAGGAACATTTTTGGATTTTTATAGCAATAGGGTAGGTTTCATTCAGGTACTTATTTTTTTTAAAAAAGTAATCAGTCCTCATCGGTGCTGGCTATGGACAATAAGGAAATTATAGGCCTGGATTAATTTTAATATGTTTAATATGGAGAAGGGAAGGGATTAGCTATGAGGTTAGCATACTGGACTCCCACGCGGAGGTCCCGGGTTCGAATCCAGCAGCTGACCCTTAGATTTTCTCTTCCTAGGAGCTTCTTACAGCTCACTGTCCGGTGATGGACAGTGTTGTCTGTAACGAGAGAACACTGTCCGGAGGCCGGCAGTGCACTGGAAAAAGCTCCGGGCGCTAATGACCTCAGCTGTTGATGCGCCAAAAAAAAAAAAAAAAAATGTTTTAGATCAACACTGTTGCGCACATCAAAATTGGCATTTCAAAAAATTGGACAGAATAATGGAACCGTTAGGTAGTGGTCAGATTCCTTGTACTGCCGTTAGAGGGAAACAATGTGCCAGGATTCCTTAGGAAAACAAGGGCGTAGTTTTTCAGAAAAATGGAAGCGTAAGGTCGCTAGGCTTCCCTAGTTGGGATTAACTTAGTTGCGGAAAAGGAAGTGATGCTGTCGCACAGTTATTGATCAAACGTCACTCTTCGGACTGAAAACTTCATGTAAATGTTTTTATATGCAAAAAAGTATTCCAGTATAATGATGAACATTACGCTTTGACTGAAATGATTGAACTTTGAGAGGGGTGTTATGTTTCATATTTTTCATTTGGAATTATGTTTATTAATTAATAAAATAAATATATTTTTAATTATTTATCCTCTCTTCAATGAAAAGTATGTAACACCGATCTCACGTCACTTCTTTGGGGATGACCCTAGTAAATCGATGATTAATGATTTGAAAATTAATTATTATAATATTGAAAGGAACACCCCACCCTAAAGAATTGCATTCCGCAAGATTACCATTTTTGAATGGAAATAAACATTTTATTAATGACGTAAAATTATACTAGTTATTTTTATCTATTTCTTGTCAAAAACTATTTTAACTATTTGTCCTCAAAAACCTCTTTCAGAGATCTGTATGGAATGTGGCGACTGTGAGCAGTTGGGCTCCCTTCATCTCTTGAGATTCCATCTGAATCGAAGTCAGAGAAATGTATGGGAGAACTGCTCGTATGCAGCACTTCTTGTGATAAGGACAACTTGCTAAGCGAAAGACAATTTTTGAATAAGCGAAAAAGCCTTCTCTAGTGTTGGATATCTCTCCAACACTAGAGAAGGGCAAAGAAAAGAAGTGATTGTAGAAGATTGGGAATTGAAGCTTCTTTGCATTATGAACTTGGAAATAAGATTGGTGATGCTTAGTATGGTGAGGCCCGGAGAAGCAAACAGCGCCAGGCAGTTACAGCCTACACATCTTCTAGAAGAGAAGGGTTGGAGAGAGAAACAAGATATGAAACGTCCAGATAAGGGGTGGTTAAATTTAATATCTCCTACTAGTCTCTGTAGAGATTGACGCAAGCCCATTGCTCGCTTTGTCAATTCAGCTGATTCAACCCCGCGCGTACTCGCAGACCGTCAGACCTGAGCTATCCCACCTCTCTCTCTCCTTGTTTTACATGCAGCTTCTTTTCCATCTTCTTTCCATGCTTTTCCGTTCTTTGTCTCAAACTCTCACATCTACTAGTTATTCCAAAAGCAATAGTCTTTGACGGAAACAAAACAAAAAAAATGTTATTCTCCAGATATGGTGGAATATTTTCTTGCAGTCGCAACTCTCAAGCATATATCAAAACTCTGAATGGAGTTACAGGTCTGGGATCCTTGAATTTGTCAGTTTCTACACAGATGTGCGTCCTCATCAGTGGCTCTGAAATAAACGAAAAGTTCATTATTAGTTATTTGCCTAAAGTGTCATACATTTTAAGCATAATCCAAGTTTCGAAGTGACTGTTACCCTTTACTATCTAAACAGTGGTTATATACCAATACTGTTGACGTTCTCCCAAACGAAGTCATTTTCTACAGGTTTTTTCCCAGGCAGGAAGGTTTAGTTAAAGGGTTACTGTGGTCAGAGCAGATGCTTTCCGAACAAATGCTTGATGAGACCAATCAGGTGACTGTAGGTACAAAGGAATGAAACCTCTCACACAGGTTCTCCATAGATATTCTGGGAGAAACAGCGAACTGGTGGGCTTCCAGAGCAATACATCCCATCAAAATACACTGAAAACTTTTCGAAAGTGAAAAAAAACCTAGAGTAATTCTAAGTCTATTAACACCGCTAACTACCCGGGCTCTTTAAGGAAACTCTGGAAGAGTGGGAAGAAGGCAACCAGGAATAACCATGGCTATTCACCCAGCGACTTCAGTTGTTCGCTGGATAGCTCTCTAGATTAAGGCACCAGGCTCCCCAAGAAAGGTTTTCGCAATAAAGAAAGTGGAACGGGTGGAAATAAATTTTATTTATGCATGATCAGAGAGCGTTATTAGGTATCATGTAAATATGCTCTACTCGTGCATGTGTTTGCAGCATAGAGAAAGAGAACGAGCCCCAGAAGAAAAAAATGGATATTTTCCAAGAAATAAAATATTGAGGCACTAAAGTGCGCGGAGAAAAATTGAAGAAGCAACTGAAACATAACTTGTAAATTGCGTTTTATTGCCTCACCGAGTTGTAGACGAAAGAATACATTCGTGAGCGGCTGTCGATCAGATGATTGATGGGTACCTCTCTCCGCGAGAGTTACTTCTTCTGCGCCTCCGCCCAGAGAAACTAAAGTACGATAATTTGACAGGGAGTAATGGTTCACCTGTCTTTCCAGAATAAATTACTTGAAACAAATAAATACAAACTTACTACATTTATATTATATTAAAGTAAGGAAATGAAATGACTTCTTTCAATAGTTTAATAGATTTGATGAAAGTCCCTATTATGCACTGAAATGGCAACACTGCTTGTATAACCTAATTCCGACAGAGAAGTTTTATCATTTCTCAGCCTTAGAAATGCATCACAATACCTTTTTGCCTTAAGAAATAGCGTGCTCTCTCTCTTTTTTTTTTAGAAAAAATAATTTTAGGCGAATTTTGGATTCTTGACGTTAATATCCAATATTTTGGGGCGTTGCTACTGGTTGAATTGTAGGACAAGAAAGCTCTTCTAATCCACCATACCTAGAGCCCTATCTCAAAACAACCCTTACCATCCATATGTTGTTTAAGAACTACTAAACGTAAAAAGAAAAGTGTTCACTTATGATTGGAAAAAGCAGAGGTTTACTGCTATTTCTTACTTTTTTAAATTTATTCTTGAATGTGTTGCAGGACACAGCATTGATGATATTATTGCAGGGTATATAAAGGACCAGTTCTGAATTTTCTGCGCGGAAAGAACTGTTATACTCCTTTAGTTTTCCCCTTGTCTGAAAAGTCCATTTTAAGATTTATCTAATTGGCTGCTTGCCAAGCCTAACAGCCAGCCGTTGAAGCTCCACTCGCGTGATTACAAACAAGTTCCTGGAGGGTTTATCTCTGTCTGTTAGGGTTCTGTCTAATGCGAACTAATATCGCAAAGAGGGAAAGTAAGCAAGGAAAAGAACATATTCCTGGATAAAAATCACAGTTTTAGTGTCTTTTTTTGCGTCAGTTAACTTTGGTTCCGTACTACTTTCATAACATTCACTTTTCCGTTGCTTCGAAGTAATTTAGAGCATTTAAATAATTCATTTTCACATTTCTAAGTCTTAAGTATTTTTTTAATTTAGGTTTCGATTGCAAGGAAGTTATTATACGGTGGTGAGTTTGTAAATTCACAAGGAGCACGGTGCCCTGGGCGACTGCCACTCTTCCTAGGGACGGTCCTGTTGGAAGCAGCCATTATACTAACTTCTAGGAAGTAAAAGTAGATCTTTTAGGGCCCAGTAACATTGGCTTCAGGGCCACAAATTTCCATTTTATTGTTCCAGTTCAGTCAAAATTTAAATAAAGAATAATAGAAAATAAATATAGAAATTTTTAATAAATGCGGTTGCAACTTTCTCATCCATCGGCGAGAGAAACTAATTAACATCTTTTCTCTCTCTCTCTCTCTCTCTCTAAAGAAAATAGCTTACAAAAGTATTTCGTTGTAGAACTTAAAACTTTCCAACAAGTTAATACTTAAGCTGGATTAAAGCTGTTTGCAATTATGAAAATTGATGAAGGATGGGACGCCATTGTTTAATACAACTTTTTAATCAGTTTCACTTGACCCAGTACAACTCTCTTCATCACTTAGTCTGGAAAAGTTGTAATCATAAAGAAAATCATGAGTTTTACTCTATTCAGCTTTTTATCGATCAATTAAATCCTTATTGTAATATCTAAGAAGCAGTAAGTTAGGCTGAATAAAGCTGGTTCTTGTATTCTTGAAACCGTTTAGATTTTAAATGTTCAATTTCTCTAGGAATATCCTTCTCGCCTCCAAACAAAGTGGTTTCTACAGATTGTTTCGTGATTTTGTTTTGTTTTCTAAGAAGCTAACCACATTTTCAACCGTAAAGATTTGTTTCCAGGCGTATGGCTTAGCAAAGTGTTGGTATCAAGGTTGTCAAGGACTTTTTTTGCTCGAGGTTACTTGGATTCGACTGTGATCCATTAAGGAGCACTTGTCTGTAACTGATCAACTTGAAAGGCTTTATACTGCTTGGCCAAAACGTTATTGAACACTGATTTTGTCTTTTTCCAATAAGATTTCACTTCAACTATTTAATAATTAGAACTTTAAAAACTTTCAAAGAAATCTATCTAGTTTTTCAGAAATTAAGCATTGCGCTAAGCAATGTAACACAAGCACAAATGTAAGCTTAGAGAATTGTGGTGATATGGATTTGGGGAAACTGTTATTGATTATTTTCAAATTGGTTTCACTAAGTTTGGAAGTGAAACTTTTCCAATTTCATAAAACGTCACACTCTCTAACTGAAAGATAAAAATATATCAGTGCCAAAAATGTGGTGGTTATTTAAAAATCAGAGGCGAACTTGTGCCATTTAAATATACCTTTTGCGGTGAATGCCCTCTAAGTGACCAAAGGGAAAAAGAAAATCTCAGCCGATTCGTAGCGGTTTGAGAGATCTGCTTCAGACTTGGTTTGTTGGACCTTCATCTCTCAGTAATGAGTGTTTTGTGCATTAGTTGATTGTTGAGCACTGGGCAACTAGAGTTAATTATAGTAGTATGGCGGCCAACATTCGACTAGCAGTGCTCATGAACCAAACAATTCCTCTTCTTATGCATCTAAAAACATTAACCAAAACAATAACCTAACTAATAAAAATTCATTAATATTGAACGCAGATTTAACAGACGGTCTTTGGCCACGTTTTGGTCTTAATTTAAAGGTTATTCTATAACTTGTACTGTATAGTTCGTTTTAGTGTGCTTCTATTTGGTTAATTAAGACTTCTATTTATTCACCTTCATTATATGGACCGTTTATTTTGAAAGTGGTGAACGCCCATTTTCTCTTATTTCGAGAAAATTAAAGGTTAACATATCTGTTAATTATAAAATTTAGACAAATTATATGAAGTCTGGCAATGTTTCTACTGCTTTATCGATATGTAATTTGGTTATATAAATTTGTTTTAGGCGTATTTTACTAAACTGATGTTTACTTATGAGCTGCAAATGGACTTACACCACTTTCAAAATTAGCCAATTGTAAAAATCGTTTAATTTCAATTTTGAAAAATCAAATAATATATATTTTCAAATAATAATATAATAATATTTCATGTTAATAAATAATAATATACTTCATATTAATCCAATTTTGTTTACAAATAATAATTACACGACATAAAATAGAAGTAATATTTAGACGCTAATTACATTGTTAAAATTACAAGATATTGATAGTATTTAATATAAAACAAATATATAAATAGCAGGCTACTGATCGGCAACCATCTGCTAAGCCGCCTACCTCTGTCAATTGGACTTACACCACTTTCATAACCAATGATTATGCAATTTTATTTACCGACCAATTTTAAATTCTACAAAACATGGGAATTTTTTAAGAAATTAAACACGGACTAGTTATACATAAAAAATTAACATAAAATTAAGCATGAATTACGTGATATCTCATTTTTTTCAAAAATGGACTTACACCACGTTCAAAATAAACGGTCCATATGCATGTTACATTTCAGTTAAAAACTTGATCTTGAGAAAAATTAATCGGGAAAGTGAGTTCTAACCAGATTTGGTTTTATTTTTTTCTAAGATAAGAACTGGGGCTAACCCTTGACCAAGAGACCATGAATAACCACGTTCAAACCTGCTTATTTCTTCATTGAAAGGAGGTGCTATACCCGTACACACTTAGCTTTAAAGCATTGTTTAGAAGTTAGGAGCTCAAAGCATACAAACATTTCTACTGGGAGAAGTGAGGGTTGAAGAATGGCCGAACGGAAGTAACCATCAATTAAGGGACCTTCCGATGAGTTCCACACTCTCAATCCAAACTCACATCATGTGAACCAACAAACAACTTCTCCAGCAACTTTTTAATTAAACTTCCTAATGTAAAAGTTTTGGGACTTTGGGGTTGTAGCAAAGTGGTGGGTCCACGGTTAGGTGAGTTGTGTATTCTGTGTTTCTGTATATGTTTGTACTGACGTTAAGCCTGTAAGTCTGTTCGGGAAACTACAGCTAACATAAGGCTACTGTAAACAATACTTTGTTAGATTTTTGTACAATCACTGGACAGGAAAATGTGTTGTTAATCTCAAAAAGGCGCCTTAGTTGGATATGTGGTGGGATTTCCACAATGATTTGTCAACGACAAATTTGTTTATATGGAGTTTTCGCCGGCAATATCCGTTTTGAAGACCCGGAAACTAGAAACCTGGATTTTGGACAATGTCTGCATGCAAGATGAAGGAGAATACTCAAGCGCTAAAAGAATCGCAGGAAGTTTAAACTATATATTTCACTTGTGTAATGGAACCTGCCGGAAGCGATCAGAGTCTTTTAACAGGCAGTACCACTGTGTTAAAGGTTTGGTTTGGAGTTTCTTTAGTCTTCATGTTCATCGATCCGTAATTTTCTTTTTTATAATCATTTTCTAGGAAAGTTCTTTAATGGGCTGTCGTCTTCAGATGTTGCGTCACTGAACAAGATGTTGATTAGAAGTAAATTCATCTCAGAAATTCTGCACTTGATTCGGTGTATGCGTTAGAACATTGAGAATTGCAATGGTAGAAGGTCAAGCGAGTGTCTCCGCTAGATTGGTACTGAGTGAAATCACTCCGATTGAGGAAGTCTAGAGTGCTACTGGGACAGATCTCTGGCACGTGGGTGTGAGCTCCTGGTAATTCATCAGACCAAGTATCTAAACAAGTCACGTGGATTGTTTATCCCCCCTGACACAACAACCTTCCTGTTTGCAACTTTCCTAATTCTGCAACCGTGGAGAGTGCGCATGTGCTCGCTTCAGTTCCTTCCACTTATCCCTCGCTCACATCCCCCCGAGCACTCAGATGTATCACCTTGTCAATTACTATTTTCTCGCCCTCTATTTCTTTCCGAGTTCTAAAGCAAGCTTCATTCCTTTCCATCAACTGGCTGCACACTCATCAGTTTCCTCAGTCGACCAGACTAATGCTTCAATACTTTTCTACTTTCTCTTACTAAGAAGGGAAAGTATCGGATTTTGCCAAATTTTCGAAATCAAGTAACCTGCTAAGAAGGACTTCTGATTACTTCAAAGTGTTCTGTAAGTTCACACACTTCTACAGCAACCTAATCGAATACTTTTCTTAATGCTATTAAGAAAAACAAATCAAAAATTTGAGTAAATAAGTTGAAGTGTACCATTTTGATTCATCGTTATGATTCCTGGGTTCTGATAAAAACTTTCTGCATGTCTCTAAAGTAGTTAAGGAATACAATCACGAAGAAAAGTAAAAGTATTAGAATCCCAAACTATTATTCTGTCATGCAAATTAGATTAGTTCGCGTGTTAGTGGGTGTAGTACAGGTTATTTGAGACGGGTACTTAATGTCTACGTCTGGGTTCATTTAGTACTACAACTATTTGAGTAAGACTGCTGCAGCTTGTAGTAGGCACATTTCAAGCTACATTACTTCTTAAATGATCTAAACGGAATACGCAGGTTATTTGGCAAACTGCCACATGGTTTTATCAAACTAGTGTCGGATCCAGTGTCGGTTTCACTGAGTGATTATCCATTTCAGTGTTTTGCCTTCTCGTTTTATCCCTATTTTTTTTATAACCAACAACAAGAAAACAAAAGAAATCTTTTAAAGATTAAAACACAAATATCTAAACCTCATCTTTTTTGAAGAAAGCCTAATGAAATATTTAATCTCAAAAAACAGTATACTGAAGATCAATAGGCTTAACCTACCTAAATAAAAAACTGCCTAGGCTAATGTTTACGAGGAATCAGAGTGTAATTAGTGAATTAATATGGTACTTACTACAGGTTGCGTGAATGTTTCACATAAGCTGTCTTTTGGTCTGGATTACAAATTTATGCAGGCAGAATGTATGACTAATAAAATACACTTTTCTATGGGTGTGTATGAATTTATTACAAATTTAAATATTACATACGTTCCTACAATCTAGCCACTACATTTTATATAACCTAGTACATACATGTACGTAGAATATTAAATGTAATGGACAGGGGGCGCAACAAAATTTCCGTATATAAATAATTTACCTCTCGCTGGCAGTGTGACCAACCGCTCCTAGATTATGGAATGAAATATTCAAATATCTCTTCGCCACCAGTAATAATAAAATTAGGTTAACTATTCATGACCGCGATCATAGTCATTTCCATAAATTAATGCAGTTAATTTATTTAAGTTTTTGATTTTTTTTTGTGCTAGATAGAGAAGTTTCTAAGATGAGATCTGTATCAAAGAGACTAGAATACAGAACAAGATACTCGCGGTCTTTTTGCAACTTCAACAACGCTGTTGGCATCTGCCTTATAACAAATAGAATGCGTTTAAAGTAAAAAGACATCCTTGCATGAAGCGGCATGTCGGGAAAATATCAATTTCTAATCGCCAGACCATGTGTGTAACTCTCTTAAGTTGACTAGTGCGTCTCCCATCGGGAACTACAGTGAAGAGTAGGTTTACTAAGTTCGTGCAGTAGCGACTACATACACGTTTCCTGGCAACGCTCAGGAGGAGGCTTTGGTGAACTTTGTCGCCATTAGTGACATAACTGTTTGCGAAGACTGAGTGGTTCGCAATAGTAATTCAGGGCGAAGAAGTTCTTACCAGGGTCTACTGGTGATACTGACCTTATTGTTTCATCAGCCTGACAAACATTTGGGCCTGAGAGTTAGGGTTGGTGGAGAGATAAGTCCTGCACTTCAGAAGCTCGAGACACCCAGATTATCAGAACAGACTGGGTAGTAAATATGAGAAGAAACTTCGACATTTATGAGGCTCATTAACTTTGAAAGGACCCCGAGAAGCACTCTTTGGATCTAACAGAAAGGAAGCGAGCTATTTATCCCTTTTTATTTTAATATTCGGGCAATAAATCAGGTACCTGTACACCACTTTCTATTCGGGGAATGTGCGTTGGAGTAATGTTAAAAATTGCAGCATCAAAAGTGGATCTTGGAATCTCTCTCTACATAAGAAATCGGCACAATCGGCCTAGTCATTAACAATCTTGAGCACTAAACGCAAATCCTACCTCAGTCTTGGTAACTCCTGGCTGTCCTTCTTAAATAACAAATTAATGAAAAACAGAATAATGGTTTCCATGTGTGTAAAGAGAAGAATTACCAACAAAACCCATGTAGAAATTTCTTTACAAGTGAAAACAAGCAATAGATTGTCGGACCTTGTATTGAAAAGAAGAGTAACTTGTAATCAACGGGTTAACATGTTTTCTAGTGTTAACGATCCTCTCGAGCAGACCTAGAATGGACCCACAATAGCCGGGGGCCCACGCAATGTTCAAATAATGGTGGAAAATTAGTTACTATGTCAATGGGGTCCGTCCGCACAGTGGGTGTAGGATTCAACCACTCCTTTCAGATTGGCTGCCCTTCTTCGTATCTGCCGCCCTCGCCTGCCATCGCTACAACCAATCTAGACCATCGATTTAACTCGATACACACTAAATCTTTATATCTCGCAAATACCTACTAAAACACAAGCACATAAACTAACTCAAACACATTCCTTTCTTTTTTGGACGGCCATTTTGTTTAAAAGGTGAAGAAAACAAATCTGACTAAAACACTCACACGACCATCTCTTACTGCTGGCGCTAAAATTCTAACCTATACAATATAAATATAGAAACCTTTGTAAACACTTGGTTATCGTTACCTGATGGGTGCTAGTCGCAATCGATTTATATGCATTTATTTTATAAGATACAAGTGCTTAAAATTTTTAAAACTTAATAACAAAATCATTTGTTCAAAGTGAATCAGAATATCAAAGGAACAAAATTATGGATTTAATGGAAAACTTCTAAAGTGGATTCCGATTTTTAATGAATAGGAGGCAGATTGTAAATGAAAAGAATTAATCTTGATGGTGAACCGTAGTCAAATAATGATGATAAGTTTTTTAACAAGAGAGCTTAATTCGTGGTCCTTCAACAGGGCCGGCTTGTTTATTTAGAGAAGGTAGTGAAGAAATAAATTATACCTTAATTATCTGAATTAATTAATTAACTAATAATTAATTATTATTGTAATTATTCTGTGTAAGCTCCTGTCCTAAAGGAAGCCATTCCATCGACTTCGCCAAAATCAAACCGGAATAGGTGATTTAGCTGCAAATCCTAATTAGACAGAAAATCTTTTTGGTTCGTAGTAGAATTTAAAAACTGCAGTAACCCAAAATTTAAACTTGAAAGTAATAAAGTTAACTGCTGCAGTTAAGTATGGGCCAGTTGACACTCCGGAACCCTCAGGAGGAAGTCGTGTGATTGTCAACAACAGATATTTTTTGTTAAGGTATGTCCGGAGGATGAGCGCGTCGCTATTAATCTCTAATTTCTGAACATCCTCTATGCTTGTGAATGAAGTGACTTGATGACATCAATCTGTCCATCCATCTGTCAATCTAACTCTAAATGGCACCATTAATACACCATTAATTAAAGGCCAATCAATTGAATGATATCAGTTTGGTGGTAATTGGGGTATTTAACTAGTCAGTGTGGGTTTGGGGTAAAATATTTTGTAAGATTGGCTAATAGTAAATTCCTTTACCAAATCTAATTTGCTTTAAGTCGAGAAAAGTGTTACAATCGTAATGAGTTCTCAAAATCAGGGTTCTTTGACAGTGTACGAGTTTTAGGATGAAGCGAAAACTATCATCTTGTTGAAGTTAATGGTATTTATTTATTTTTTAATATAAACTGAACTGGGCTAAGTAGATTTATTTACATATATATTTGGAAATAAGTTGATATTAGCTAATGTACCTGCAAACTGTTCTCCAGCGAAAACCTACCTCCGATAAAACTTGCGCAGATATTAGAAGGCGAAGTACATGGGACTTATAATATTACATTGGTAACAGATGTGCTTGGTAAAGGTTTAAAATTAATATCAGAGACGTTTTCCGTATATATAGATATAGATGTAATTCCCGTTTGGGCGTGAAACCCCCTTGATAGTAGGGCTTGTAGAAAAACAATTTTCAGTTACCCCTTACTCACACAGGAACATTAAAGGCGACAAACCACAACGAGTTTTTCACAGTCTATATGAAAAGGGCTGGGAAGGAGGAATTATAAGGCACAGCAAGTTATGGCAGCCCTTCGGTAGGTTGCGCCCTAACATATCATATATATATATTTATATATAGATCTTTCAACTCTGCACACTTCCAAAAACATGTATAGAAAGGCAAAACCCCGGAGAGAACATTCTACCGCAATGTAGAGGAGTATAATTAGTTCCTACTTAGGCTAATGACAAAATGGGTAGGCAGCCGCTTCCTTTCTCCAACCAAAATCCTTCTAATGACGTGCTAGCAGGATGTTCAGCCAGCTTGTCCCCAGGAAGACTCTTGCAGAACGACTCTGCGGGTAGGGTTATGTACTAAAAACTGGCATTTGTCGAGTAAAACGAAAACATCAACTTAAGAGCTTGTGCTCTTGTGTTTTATAGATCGTCAAGGATACCCCGGGGATGTTCAGCGTGGAAGGGTATCCCCCCGCCATTGCAAGACCCACATTTAGTAACTCTCTTAGTAACCCCAGCCCAACCCTCATTTTAAACAAATTAAACTTAATAAATTTACCATGTTTTTTTCCTTTCTTAATATTTTTTTACTTTCCCTAATTGGTAAGGGGTAGTGATACCGATCTGCCAAATTCCATTACATAAATTGACAAAGAAATAGACGGGTGAATGTTGCCCCAGATTTTTTGGAAACATTTGCCAATTTGAAAAACATTTGTTAGCCAATAAAACTACTGATTTCTGCTTCTATTAACAAATGGATCTGAATTGTGGCTTTTCGCTTCCAAAAAAATCAAAGCTACCTTTAGAGTTCTGTAATAAGCTGCAACATATGGAGCTGTAATCTCCGATCTCTTTCAGCTAACTTTTTTTTTTTTTTTTTTTGAACTATTTCTTTTATTGCCGCTCAACATTAAAAATTCTATTCTAAATTTTTGTGACTAAATTATTAGAAATATTATTCTGAACAAATTCGGAAAATTTAAATTGAACATACAAGGAATATTTCTTAGTTCGTTGGAATCTATCGATGAGAAATTCCAGTAAAATTATTTACTTTGCCTTAATAAAATATCTTGGCAGAAAGAAGGATCTTGGCAGTGGGTAGTTACATTAAATCGATTCTTTCATATTGCTGAAACTGAAGCACTGTTCATAACTAGCTAAGTAAAGGACTTACTGCAATCGTTTCCAAATTGATTCCTCACTGGAAATATCCGTTTTGAGACCCTCAGTAACCAGAAATCTGCTGTGCACACTCACATGACTTCCTCTTAGTACCATTCTCAAGGTTCTGAGTCATAAATTCTCTTCAAACTGCCGATATTTTATTCATATTTCATTCTTACCAACATTATAATGTTTGCAAAAGCGGCTCAATCTCCGGACCAGAAAAGGAGGCCTGAGGTTAGTTGAGAAAATGTGCGTGCAGAAACGGAAGGAAAAATAAAGAGGAAAGACTGGATAGAGTTGCAAATTTTGTAGGTGTTACAAAACATCTTTAGACAAGCTAGTTCGAAAGGAAGGTTAATGGGATTCCTGCCACGATCCTGGGAGCTGATTGACCATTGGCCCCGAGCCAGATCTCTCCTCCAAGAACAACTCCCTACGTGTTTGTTACTCTGTCCGGAGAATAACAAAAAGTTGAGGTCCACTATGTTTGGCACACATCTCCTAACTTCTTACCAGCTTTCCTTCTCACAACCAAATCTTTAACCAAATCATACCCTAATTAAATAGCGTCACGTTTTTCTTTCTCTAAATTTTGTGGGTCACGCCCTAATTTCTTTTCTCAGTTTTAAAGAATGTTGCTTTTTTGTTGAAGTTCTTTTTTTCTCATTTTTTTTTTTTTAATCTCATTATGACAAAGTTGATCTGTCCTGTCTCCCGTTGGTGCCTGAAAAGACTACTCATACCACAAAACCCTCCAGGCGATGAAAAACTCACCCAAGGAAGAGTGGGAAACCGGCAGTTATGAAAATTCTCTTCCGATATCCGTCCAAGGTTTTTAGGAAAATGCTACACCAAGTTGAAAGAAAAAAAGAAAATTTTATTCTAGATAGGCTTTATTCTCAACCAAAACCCAAACACTCCAAGAAAGTGCCAGGAAACTGGAAGAGAAGGATAACTAACCACTCCCTGATGTCAATACGCCCCTCTCAGTTGTTCAAGAATCACTCCAACTTCAGAACTTGGGAGGTACACATACTCACCCAACCCTAGTAACTACTGGGTTCTCTAGGGATTCCTGGAAGAACTGGCTTGGCGATTGTTATGGATAACCACTCAGGTTGTCAATATACCCTTCCAAGTTACAGCTTGAATCGCCCATTTGATCGCCGTTAGAGGCCAGGTTGACCACCTTTACTCCAAATTATTTCTTAAAGTACATATTCAAATTCTTGCATTTTAAGTTATTAATTTAAGTTTACAAATTTAAAGTTATTTAAAAACAACTTTAATTACTTCTTTCACCATGTTCAGTTAAACGCCAGTTTTCATATTGCATCATGTCATTTATGCGATTAACAGTCCAAGTGGATCGATATGCTGACCATGCTCTCACTCCCACGCACAGACCATACCATAAAACATATCCGTTTTCACGTACCCCCTCCCCAAAAACTACTTCCGATGACAGCTGTTCCTTAAAATTTGACACTATGGCCCCAACCACCAGAATGCGCCTTGGAGTTAGCGTTAATAAAAATAAGCTCAGGTTTGTTTGTTTTTTCTAATCAAAAATTTACTTCAATAACAATTTATAATTTCTTGTGTACGTTTACTTTCGAATACCATGTCTTTCTTCGCAACCAGGTATGTGTCGTTCCGCTGTCAACGGCGCAAATTTCCGTTTACAACCTCGGCAATAGATGCGACCATCGTCTGCGATGCCTCCCGTCGATCTGGCTCCCGGTCCATTCCAGTTAGCGTGCTGGTCTCGCCAGTTCACTGTCGTCAGAGGCTGAAAACAACAAAAAATAATAATGTCTTAGCTCGCTTCTTTTTCTTATTTCTGCCAGTTTCGTACTTTTATCCATTGTCAGAGGCTGATTGTTCAGTAATTATAGAGTTCCACAATCACTTACTAATTTCTATCACATACTCCCTGGCCCAGATGTGGTAGACTACCACGCGGAGATTCACGGTTCGAACTTTAATATTTTGATTATAACTTCTAATTATATTGATTAAATGTTAAACCTAATAGCAACCTATACAATTAAAAAGTAAACATACGTGCATGAAAGGTAAAATGCAAGAATTTAAATACTCTAAAGTGAAATACACAATGAAGTAAATGGGTAAGGCGAACAGTTAGCGGCCTAGGCTTGAGAGGCGAAGTTTTCCGTTTTAAACTGGTTTCGAACTCAACTTTTCTCAAGTTTTTCTCATTAAACAGATTTAGGAAGATGTGCGAAATACACGATAACGGCCACTGTCCCCATATCTTTAGATTTGAAAACAGATAGAAGAAGGGTGCAGGGAGTATGTCCCAACAATTACTCCACCTAATCCCACAGATTCCCTCTTACTAAAGTATATTTCTGGTTTCTAATGAAAGATGATTTGTTTTCGTCTTGCTAGGGAAAGGCAAAAATAGAACTAATTACACTCTTACCGGTGGTTCTCGGGTTTTTTTAATCCGTTTGATCTCATTGTCCGGTACAATGCCGGTCCAACGATGCGACACCGAATCGAAAGGAGGTCGCCGTTTGTTGTGCACTTTTTCACAGATTGCCTGATGCTTCTGGATGCGGTCGTGGGTGAATCTTCTTGAACAATATTTACATGGTAGCAGGTCCAGCTGGGTTGGCTGTTCATCCCATGGTCGGCCGGCACGTTTTGCACTCATTATTTTGAGGCCAAAAGGTTTGTTCCTTGATTATGTTTATTTAATTAGAAGTCATGGGTTGATACTCAATTTTAGATTATACCTTAAATACTTCCAAAAGATCTGAAAAATAAAGTGTTACAATTAATAGTAACGAATAGTGCTACTTCAAGTCCAATTTTTTTACTCAAAAAATACACAATTTCAGGAGTGCCAGAATTTTATCTCCAACAATTCTAGTTATCTATTACGAATAACAAGTTACTGTTCTCAATCTTCGTGAATACATTGCCACCACAAACACTCCAAGAACTAGCGGCGTACGAATTTATTGTTCATTTCTTTTAAGAAAACATCTCATTATGTTAGTGTAACTTCCTGTATGAGAATAAACTATATGACTTTCGTTTTATCAAAGAATTTTTTTTTCCTTTGTTTTTACATAAAATCATTAGACTATTGGTAACCTCAAGAAATAAGACAATGTTAGTGTAACAAAGGATGTCAATTTGTTAGCCTTCGAAACACATTTTGAACCAACGAATATTTATCCATAGTTGTTGAAGATTTAAAAGGAGAGCCTCCTTCATTTTCAGATAGACTGTAGAAACCGTTGAATTCCGTTGAACTCTGCTGAATTCAATTATCGCAATTTATAAATAGATGTACCAAAAACTGGAATTTTAAATATAAACAAAAACATGAAGATATAGCGGAACTCTAAAATATAACTAGGTGCATGATACAAGGCATGAGAAGTACTCGTAAAGTTACCCATTATAATGTAAAGTTAGGCAGCAGTTGAAATTGAAATGTTAAACATGTTAAAAAACAACCTAACCTAACCTAACCCAACTCTGAATAAGTTTTCCAAACACTAACTTTTCTATTGTACAAATCTTTCTATTTTCCCATTAACTCCATAACTCCGTGATTAATAATTCGTTAGACTCTGTTAGACATAGACGAACTTTGACCTGGATAAGTTAACTTCATAATAAATTTTCATTACTAATTACAGAGGAAATAATGAACAAATTCACAAAATGAAACCAGACAACTAATGATACAGAAAGCGGTAATTTTTGACCCAATTATAACTGATTTAAAAACGATACTTTTTAAAAAAAAGTCTACTGTTATTAGGGTGCGTCCATCATAAATGATAACCAACGTGATTTAATTTCTGGATGGCGGATTTTGCCCAACAAGTTTATTGTCGGGTTTATTTCAACAAATATGAATACTTCCGACTTTTCGTAACTGAGTTAATAGGGTTTTTTCCCCCGCCAAAGCCTTGGGCGTTTGGGCCTGGCATTGATCGCACTCAGATGAGTTAAGGTTCTACAAAATGCCTAAATGCCCCTGGAGTAATCTCTCTTTCTGAATTTTAAGTTAGAAACACCAAAACGTGTCTTACACCAAAGAATATTACTTCGAATTGTATGTATAAATTCAATAATAATATTCCAAACTGATGTTTACTTGCCTTTAGAGATTTTATTTCCTTTTAAATATCACTATTAATTTGGTTTCCTGTTATTTCAGACTTTACGCAAATTATGTTAAACTGAATATCTCCATAGAAACTGAAGTTACTTTTGATTTTTTTTTTTTTTTAATAAAGCAGATGTAGCGCCAATCAGGTTATTACCGTTAAAATTCAAAGAACCATTGCTAGATTAGCGAATGAGGCCCAGGGCCTCGATCTCATGTCTCAATAGAAAGTTACAACTTAAAAAGTTAAGTGTAAGAGTGGATTAAACGACAAATGAGCAAGTACCTTAAATTTCATTCATACTTCAGCCACTTTCAAACGCTTGTTTTAATCAATTTTTGTAACAATAAGATTTAAGCAATTTTACTGCATCAACTTTTTATTAATATTGTTAATATTTTAGTAGATGCCATAGACCATTATATTGGCCATTTTCAAATACAAAATATTTGTTTCTAAAAGAGCAGCACCCCATTTAACGTACATCATTGACTGAAATTCTAAATAATATACTATTCATGCACTGGTTTTTAAAAAATGCAAACGAAGAAAATAATTATTATCAGGTTAATTATTAAGGAAAAAATATGGCAACCATTGTTAAATTAATTTAACAATTATTTTATTATAAAATTCTTTACAAGTACTCAATTAAAGGGACTGCATTTGTAACAATTTAGAAATGAATTATTACTACAAGTAGTTATTTATTCGATACTAGCTGTGAGTACTTTGTACTCTCTTATTCTTCTGTAGGAATTTAAATTCTGTAGAATTTATTTTTTACTAATTTAAATAAAATTAGCTAATACTTTTGTTTGTCTAAAGTAATAGACCGTTACAGATCTTTCATTTTAGTACAGGCCAATTTTACACATTTTAGTACAAGAGGGCGTGGCCTGAGATGCATGGGAGTGGGCGTGGTTTAATAAATAGTTCTCGTTTCTGATTGGCCCCTCAACAAACCTACTTTTCACACTTCCATACTTCACAGTGATTGGTCAATTCTTTATTATTAATTATTTCTATGAAAAATAAGAGATTAATTTTTTTCACTAATTTCCCCCCCCCCTAGGTATTTGATGAAGAATCAAATTATGCAATAAAAAATTTTCTCAATAAAATATTAATTTTAAGTTAATTGGAAGGCATGAATGGACCAGATTTTAGCGTTAGAAAGCTGAGTGAAAAGCTGGGCGCTAAGGATTGGGAAAAGTATTTGACAATTGCTATGGTTCCATTTAGTAGGGATAAATTACCGGAAAAAGGGAGGTTTATTTCGAGCAGTCATTATGTCTGTGCTTCATTACCAGCATAAATGATGTCTACGATGATTATTTATGGAACTCTCAAAGGAAACGAAGACAATCTTTTTTTCCGTAGAGTTCCAAGTGGCGCACTTAGTGAGACTCTAAATAAACCTCATCATAATGCAGAGTAAATAGTCAGACAATTGACAGCATCCCATTCAAGAAGTACCTACTAATAAGAGAATTACTCCCAGTAAGCACCCTCCATACCATAGATACGATCGTTGGGAGATGCTGAACTCCTCCAGGCACTAGCACCCCAGCATCACCAACTTTCTCTCCTGGTCGAACTTAATTTTATAAAGTATACATTTTCTCCATTCTCAATGTTTTATTTCTGGTTACGTCAACCATCCCATTTTCCCAATGTAAATCTGGATATTTTCTTGGGAATTCCAATAAGCTTAATATTCCAAGTTTGGAAAAACTCTCTCCATCTGGAAATAACTTTTCCTTTCGACGAAAATCTTAATTATTTGTATGGCATTTTCCTATCTGTAAGGAAGATAAGGAATGAAATGGTAAAGAAGCAACTTGTAAATTCCACTGTTAATTCAATTTAGAAAATTGCCAATTGATAATTTACTAAATTACAAAATACAATAAAAAATTCAATTACAGAGATTTACACTATTAGACAATGGACTTTTGTCCGTTTGCCAATGTGCTTGCCAGTCTACCAATTATGTGCTTCAATACGTGGCAGCTAATATTTTGGTCTTAACTGTTAGAAGGATCGGAGCCAATCAGCTTTTTGGTCGGTTGCAAAAAGAAGTTTAGTTGTTTGGTGTACATTGAGCGAGTGTCCCCAAAAAAAGTGTTACTCAAAGTTTTCCTCGCAGTGGCGTGACTAGGAAATCCGTTTTGAATGGATATTTGACAACTTATTTTGATCCTAGATGTCTGGAGGACATAGTGGACCCTACACGCCTTCCTTAAGTAATGGGAAAATAGTTTAATCTGTATCATCATTTAAATTAATCTCTTTTAGATATTAGATCCCTATTCCTATTCGACATCAAAACAATGCTATTATTTATCAAGGGGTTCCGCTGAGGCGGACGAGGTATTTTTCAAACAGTAGCGGCCTTGCGTTGCTCGGTCTCTCTTTTTAATACTGTTCACTTCCGGGTACATCAAAGAATGTATTTTTACCGGCTGTCGGCTTCCCTTTAAAGCTGGAGCAACGTGCAGTCACCCCCAACTCTGTTCTCTGGATTAGTTCTACTCTAGCGGACAACTTTGAACTTATTTAGGGAATAAAACCTCCCTACATGAAATGTGTAAGATGAGATCCCATCACTTTTTAACGTTTAATTTGAGAAATATTGTTTTTTATTCTGAACACCCAGAAATTAGAGCGGGAAGAGTAAAGAAAACGACGATGAAGTTTTACACACAATTCTGTCGCTTTTAATTCACAGTTAGAAATAACAAAGCGTAGGACGACTAAACGAGATTGTGTGAATGAAGAATGAGAATCTGACAATACATGGGAGAGTGGAAATATTGTATTCGGCGAGAAATAAAAATCGAAGCGTGCGGGGGCGCCAGCCACGGTCCCTCAACTTCAAACTTCTACCCCCTTTTAATTACAGTCCACTTAAAAAAGGCTTTTGTAAGGAATAATTACCTTGCAGAGGCGGCTCCCAGCAAGGGAGCAGTAATGTCCTCCGCCTCCACCAGTTGTGGCCCACCTCCTATGCCTCTTCCGCTTTAAATTTTCAATTTTCTATCTCTCTCTCTCTAGACTGGACCCGCACACTCTAATCTTCATCAAATATTCTCCACCTGTATTAAACTTTCCTTGTTTCATTGTTATAACCAGCCGCAAAAACCTTCATATTAATGGTTATTCTCAGCCAGCCACTGACACATTCTTCAAATTAAACAAAAATCTAACCAATGTGAACACTCTGATGACTTACACTTACAGCTGTTTATATTTTATTTAAACTTGGTGCTTTTACTATAATTTTACAGTTGGTTTCATATTTACACTTGTGGATGTAGTGTGAACAATACTTTTTAAAGGAAAGGTTTGATTACTGTTTCGAAAAAAAATGCAACAAACTGAAGAATCAATTCAGTGAGATGGTTTTTTTCACTTTCAACTGAACCGCAAAGCGCAATCAATTTCACCACTCAGTTATTTTGAACAGGATCTTAGTGTAGTTTCAACTTACCTCTTAGAAAATTTGTCTGTCAATTCCATGACAAGATTATCATTGCTTTCTTACAGTAACAGTTTGAGGTACTAATTTAGGAGTTACCGTCAAGAGTGAAACGAAAATTGTGTTCCTCGGTTATGATGTAAAAACAGACACAGGTAAGTTGAGCAGTTGTAGTAGAATCGACAGGAGGATGTCTGAGTGGTGAAGAGGGGAAGGAGAGAAGTAAAAGACCTCGAGATTTCTTCAAATTTCGGCGATTTCTGCGTAATAGTGCGGGCGGAACTATTCTTCAAAGAAATAGTAAGCCTTTGATGGTGTATTCCGGTGCTATGCACGGCAAGGCAGCAAAACACCTACACACGATTATATTAAACTGCGTTGTAAGTTAACAGAAGCGCATTATACTCGTATCTGGGTTATTTTGATTTTGTTTTCATTCTGAGTTGATCATATAATTTATTAAAGTTTATATATAAATACATATTTCTTATCAGAAAGAATGAGAGAAGAACAAAATCTTTCTATTTTGTTCAAACTGCGAAGACGCCTTAAGAATGAAACTGTCCAATTTCCCTCGCTGCAGAACAGCGCATGTTCCCCCACTACTTTAGTACATGATGTCACAGTTATACTATAATTGGAACTGAAAACTGAACAGATACTCTAAAAGGAATCCTCGTCCTCTTTAAGTCACTTCAGTTTGGAGCAATAAGGGTAAATTAATTCTGAAAGATCTAGTCACAATCTTTCTTTAAGGAAACTTGATGGGAAATTTACACTGAATAGGTGGAAGTTTTCTAGTTTTTTTCCAACCAATTTTAGTAAGAGAAAGTTTTATCCAAAGGAAATAGTTTTTCATTTCACTTCTAAATCGATCGAGAAACGTTTTAAATGAACCGACGACAAACTCTCCACTGGCAGCGCACCCACCAATCAAACGGGCGGGCTCAAATACCTTTGTTTTCATTCATTCTTTTTAGGGTTGACTTTAAAAAGAAAAACGACTGAAGCCAAAAGGGATGTGATCCATGGGAGTGAAGAGGAAGTGATGTCGCCATGACGGAAGTGTAGATGGGCGGAGAGAAAGGACGTGAGCAGGGGTTAAGAGAAAGGAGTCTTATTACTGTTGGCAATCCTCTCAACAGGAGCTGGCGTTCCTTCCAGCCAACCTTCAGGGTATTGCAGAGACAGGCGCGAAGGGAGGAGACGGTAGCTCTCTCTGGTGAACAGCGGGCCAAACTTACAGCCACTTCTAGGCAATCCGTCACTGGGACCCTACTCTTTCAAATAAGGCTATCTTTTTTAAACTGGCGTCTCCCGAAGGAACTACTGCATGGAGGCGTTCCCCCACCACCTATCATGGAAACAAAGCTGGAATGCAATTTCCTTCCTATTTGTTTTCCACAGAAATAATGTTTCATTTCTATTTCGCAGTTAACATTCGCTCTTCCGCCTTTTTTTTTCTTTCAGTTCACTTCCGCTCGCTTCTCCATTTTCTTATCTCCCCACTCATCTTATGTTTTATTGCAGAGATGCTGCAATCTACTAGCTCATCAACAATCTTAAACTAATTTAAGATGAAGTTAATCTAAAAATAGACGCACTGATACGCCTACTCTTCATTAACACACTCGCCTATATGTGAGGAATTCCTTTCCCCGTGACTTTCTCTTATCCCGAGGAATTTCTGTAGTTGCGCAGATCAATATTTGGTGTTTTCATCGTGCATGAGAAGAGGGAAAGTTGAAGAGCCAGAAGCTTCCTATTGGACAACTCATAGACCGAATGATGAAGTGATTGTTTTTTGACTTCCTGTAATAGACGGCACAATAGCTTGACCTACCCACTGTCAATCGTTCTTTAATGGCGTGAGCACCCTTTACTACAATGCTCGAGTTGTTGACTTAAAGGAACATTTTAACTCATACCGCAAAATGATCAAATTTGATCATTGATCAGAATTTATCCAGAAAAATTATTCTATCAAAAACTTCTTTTGCTTTTGGATTTTTCCACAGTTCTGGGATTGTAGCAACACATTAAACTCCTGTTTATAAAATGTAAACAGGACTGTACCTTATAATGAAAAGGTACTTTAGGATAAGGTTAGGGTTCTCTCCCAAGGGTCTTAAATGAAAGTTGTAGACCAATACTATTGCATTAAAGATTCAATTTTTTTAAGAGGAAATGTGAGAAAATCTCAAAAAAGTGAAAAATTAATTTAGTGAATGGGTACTACCTGTAATCTATCCCACAATCTGGGATTTAGGGAGGTTACAGTCACGCCTCCTAATGGAACCCAATTCATAAACCAAGATTCAGCAATTTTTATTATTTCAGATATTTGGTTCACATACACACTCACTCGCATACACGGACCATGTTCTAAAAAAAAAAATTTTCGATCTCAGAGGACGTCAAAACTCGGAATCGAAATTTTGAGATGATTGAAAGAGAAAGTAAAATAGGCTCAAAGTTAGAAGAACTAAGTTGGCCTAGGCATAGGGCTGGTCTGGGTTAAGAAGACCAGAGGTCAGTTACCCACCAAGAGGTATTGTCTTTCGGAGGCTAGAGGTAGCAGTCACTAACTTCCAGGGTTGGAGTTGGAGTTTTGACTCGTGGAATAGTCCTCCAGATCTTCGCCACTAGCATGGAAGGTGTAGAATCGCTAGATGCCCAACGACCTCTCAAATGGACCACTTCATGGCTGCGCCCCAGTCACGGGAATCAATGGAGGTCCTGCACTAATTCCCTAACCGTGCCTTCATTATTAATTAAAATGATATCATGAATTCCCAGCTTCACGTGACTCCTACTTTCTATGTCCGTGACGCCATTTCCATTACTTTCCAATGCATCTATCCTTAATGAATGCATGTGACTGTCCTTTGGGTCTAATCTCAAGATAATTTCCCCATTACTGTTCCTGCTTATTTAGGTCATACACAGAATGTCCTCTCCTCTATAACCAATTAAATAATGGAATATAATTTTATTTATGCAAACTGAGAGAAATCATTTATTTAATTAAAAGAATCACATTAAAAAAGGGCCCAAATAAATTAAAAACAGTATGAGCACCTTTTTGTAAAATTATATTATTTAATTTAATTAAATTATAAAATAGTATATAAAAAAATATGAAATAATTAATTTAAATATTTGTTATTATTGTTTTTCCTTGTTTCCATTATGTTAGTTTGTTCAGGTGGCATTATATTATTGTTATTGCAACTAGTTGAATTTAGTTTATAAGTTGGAATAGCTTCGGAGGCACATGTAATATTCTAAAATAATCTTTTTCAACCTCCGAGGCTCTAGAAGGAATATTTCTGGAGAAAACTGAATGTTGGTGATTCTACACAATTGCTTCTAATAATGTGAGAGAAGGAAACAGCTTTTCCGGACTCAGCGGACACAGAACGCAGTTTTCTGAGACAAAATACAACTTTTCACTTATCAATGAAAGGAAAAGTAAAGCTTTACCAATCTTAAAGTTCTAATTTCATTAGTTAAATAGACCGCACAAACTAAACAATTTTCCTAGCCAAAGAAAATTGTAGATTGAATTTTAACGACGGGGTCATTCCATGTCAAATCAACACAAAAAAAGACCATTTTTGACCTCACCATCTCGGATTTTCTTGAAATTTGGCACATGTGTACTATTGGTATAGACTTGGAAAAATATGAAATTTTACTGTGATATGTCAACTGGTTTATGAGTTACAGGGCTGTAAATTTGCCAAAAATGGACTGAAAAACAGGGAACCCCGTGTTTTTGAATTACTGTAGAAGCTTTCCTAATTGAGCTACAGACTTGGAATTGGTGTCATTTTATAGCATATATAATGCCCTTTCCTGTGATATGCGACACCATATGGGTTAGGGTAAATAAAGTTTGTTAAATTTAAATTTAAAATTTAAATTTTAAATTTTTTAAAAAGTACATATTTTAAAATTAATTCCATGAATAGCTAGTAGTGTTATGAATCACTGGGCAAAATATTAATTTGGGACGACAATGGCTTCATTGTTAAAAAAATTTAAGACTAAAGCTCCTTTTCATGGAAAATATATTTTAATAAAATTAAAGTAATAAATTAATTGAAAATAGTAATAATGAATCAATGAATCATAATTAATAATTATTAAGATTTAAAATATTGATTTTGAAATCATTTTTAGAATTAATAATTATGATTACAGTAATTATTCATATTAATTATAATACATTATTTTAATGAAATTATGCAGTTAATCAAATTATACAAAAATAATTCAATTCAATATCTTTGTTCAAGAATAGTCTTCTTTGGCTGAGATATCAGCCTCTTTAAGTTGGTTTAAGTCGGCAAAGGGCCTTGTGATTGCGTAGGGGGTTCGGTAAAGAGACTGGCAGCTCATGCCAGTTTGCAACGACCCTATGAAAATCAAATTCAAACTTCACTACAACTTTTTGAGTGGGCAGTAGAAAACATCACCAACATAGACATTGCATATTCAACCCAGGAAGACTATGTTGAATCTGAGTATTTTTTAAAAAATCGGTTTGCTCAAGCATTGGCTATTAAAGGAACACAGCAATATCATGCTTTCATTCCCAGAAGTAAATCCAAAATATTGGTTAAAAACTTTTCTATGAACTCAGAAGCTTGCGAAATGGAAGTTTCAAAATTCCCTGATAAACTAAAATTAGCCGACATATCAGGTTATATCAGTGTAGTCTATAAAGAAACTGGTGGCTTGGATATTTTTTTAGAGAAAAATGAAGAACTTGATGAAGTAAAAGTAACTTTTCTTCATCCAGCTGGTCCCTCTAAATCATCTCGCATCCAAGAAATGCCGATATTCTTAGGGTCTCAGTAGTGGATGTTTTGATAAAAATTGATCCTGTGACTCTGACTGGAAGAACTTACATATGTCCTACTAGAAAGTGACGCATGTCAAACAAATGAAGCGTTTTCAAGCTTAAAATAATAAAGAGATCCTATTACTTAATAGTATGTTTTACTTTGGACTTGTTAGTGGAATTATTATTAGCATTATTGTATTAACATGAATTCAGAGTTGAATTAATCGGATTGGAGCTTTAGTCTTAATTTTTTTTAACAATGAAGCCATTGTCGTCCCAAATTAATATTTTGGCCAGTGATTCATAACACTACTATCTATTCATAGAATTAATTTTAAAATTTTAAAATATGTACTTTTTAAAAAATTTAAAATTTAAATTTTAAATTTAAATTTAACAAACTTTATTTATCCTAACCCATATGGTGTCGCATATCACAGGAAAGGGCATCATATATGCTATAAAATGACACCAATCCCAAGTCTGTAGCTCAATTAGGAAAGCTTCTACAGTAATTCAAAAACACGGGGTTCCCTGTTTTTCAGCCCATTTTTGGCAACTTTACAGCCCTGTAACTCATAAACCAGTTGACATATCACAGTAAAATTTCATATTTTTCCAAGTCTATTCCAATAGTACACATGTGCCAAATTTCAAGAAAATCCGTGATGGTGAGGTTCAGACCCCGTGTTGATTTGACATGGAATGACCCGACGTTGAAAAGTACATAATAAAAACAAAAATAAATCCAAAGATAAACAGATATCGTGGAGAATGCAAATAAACTGAATACCTGAAGAAACTAGAAAAGGAAATGGGAGATAAAAATAAAGCAGCTTTTCCAGTTTCCACTAAAGGTAAAGGAAATATTAATTAAGTTCTCCGTATTCCCTTTGTACTGCAGGAGGTGCCCTGCACGGCCTTTGAAGTTCGCCCGCTCTCGGGTAAACACTAAATTTCGGCCCCCCCTCATCTTTTCTATTTGCCATTCTCCTAAGTAATCTACTTTGGCAATACCAAATTTTTGTGATATAAATTTTTCATTTTTGAGCTTTTGGCAGCCACTGTATTCCAGTTACTTCATTTTTCTTTTTTCTACAACTTACTACTCGTTACAGGAAATTATATTATTTGAAATGTTAAAAGGTGATCTAACAAAAATGCGCTTTGCATGACCCAGTATGGTTGTACACATCACGGCGTAATACGTACCGAACAGTAGAACGCTTTACGCAAACTATATAATCAAAAAATTGTTAGATTCATCGCTACCACAGTGGGCCAAGTTCCAGAAAGAAGGAATCTGGTCTTGGTTGGAGCTGCTGCCCCATATTCCAGGATAGGATCCTTGAAACGTTGCCTCCTGGTAGAAGAAGTTGTAGAAAGTCTATAGGGAGGTGAAAATCATCTTGGAAAATGCTCAGTCCGGCTCTGCAAGACTGTGGAAATCGTGTTGGAGATCCTAAACAATAATAGATTATGCCACGACCAAGAGGATCTATTGTCAGCATCCACAGTTAGAGCAACTCCTCCATTACTGTCTATTAACTGAAGTCTGGGTGTCAGGCTCTCGGCAAAGTCTTCAAACAGCTAACTCACGCTGTCGCCATTCGTGCAGTGATCTTTGAAAAACAGTCTAAAGGCGGAGGGGGCAATTAGGGAAATGAAATGATATTAAAAGGAAAGAAATTGGGAGAGCAGAACTGAAAAAGGAGAATTATGGCTAATTAAGATTAACTGGTTGGAAGGGTGGGGGACGCCACCGACACTCAGAATACCTTCACAAATTAAACAGACACAATAAACTTTTTTTTTGAACTTGCATGGCAGATTGGGAGGATCATGATCCAGGACATAATGACTTACTTAAAATAAATTGACAATGTTTCGACTTACTTAGATTAATCAAACTTAATTGGCATAACATTAACGATTAATTGACATGACATTAACACTTGGTATGTGCACAACTTGATTCTGAATAAAATGACATATAGTCTGTTGATTCACACAACACAGGTCAAGCCGACCCACGCTTAGAGCGCCATCATGGCGGGCGGACAGCAGAAAAGAACAAAGACGTACACTTCCTTCGTAGTGACTAGTTGAGAAGCCCAAGGGGCAACTGACTCCTGGTCCCAAGCACAAGCTGGAGCCCCCTCTCCTTCCTCTTCTCCAGTTCTGCCAACTGTAGACCGGCGGGGCGGCCGAGAGACAACTCTCAATTTATAAGCGGGGGCCGCACATCCTTTCGAGGATCGAACAATCTTCCTGACAAAACATGCATACTGGCTAGACATTTCTTCGCCCTTCAGTAGCTCGTCATTGGCTTACAATCACCCTGTATCACCGTAGTTAATTTAGGCAAGTAGCTAATAAAGAATAGCTTCCTCTGATTTAGGATTTCCACATCCAGTTCTGCGACAGTTCTACTTTATTATGCATTGACGAAATGGCTCCCCATATCACACTAAAATTAGCCAACTTTAGTTCGGGCCCACAACCAGGGGAGTAGTACACCGTTTCCGCTGCTCCCTCATACCAATTTTAAATAAAGAAATGGCTTTTTAAGCCTGTAAAACGTACCGTAGCAGACAAATGTTACCTCTGTTTTGAGTAGCTTGTTCCAATTTTGGGTCTGAACATGTGCCTGCCTGTACTTGACTCAATACTACCACAGTTCAAACTAAAATAGCCACTTCACTAAATTGATATTTCAGTATTGTTTAGATTTCCTTAAAAACAGCTGCCGCGATTTACTTTAATCTTCGAATACATATTGCACTCGTATAGATCTATAACTGCCACATTGTCCCAGAATAAATGCTTCTTAACGCAATTCTGGGAAGGGGATGAAGTAATTTCCCTTTTAAAGGAAGATTTAAGTGTAATGAGCGGCCTTGTAAAATTCATAGGAATTAAATATTGACGTAATATTCAAATTTGGAGAAGCGGAAGTGCTACATTACTCCCAAACGTAGGATTTTTTACATTTGAAATGTCCCTGAGTTAAGCCATTAGGAACTGGAGAAACCCTATACACAAATAATACAGCAAAGTTGTTCCTAACTTTGTCGACAACAGGTTTTGTTAATAAATTAAATTCATATTCTATTATTGAAACAAAGATATTTGTTTCTATTGTATGCATTCATGGTAAATACTAAAATTACTCAGTGTTCATGTTCGAACTTGACGACACAGTCTAGTTGTCATGGCCTCATTCTGATCTGTTACAGAGCGGAGACAATTCTGTTAAAGAGTGTTCTACTGTTCGCCTGGGGCAACTTAATAATAAACATTTCATATTAAGTTTTATTCTATTGAATAAAGTTTAAATAAAGGAATCAGTGTGTATTTGGAACTTCATCATGCAACAGTAATATTAATCAGCCACGTATACGTTCGCCCTTGTGTTGCCCTGTCTATTCAGTAAAAGCATTTTCTCTTAAGCTTGCAAGATGTACTCACGTACAAATATCTGGAGTTCCGCTTTAGCAGTAAATACATCTTTCTACTTACCCACGTGAGTCAAATATCAGGTGTTCACCCTTTCATGACTTCCCATTACACACTGCCCAACATTATACGTAACGCATTTTCGTGAAAACGTTCAGTTTCCCTAAAAATAAATAAGGATCTAAGAAGATATTTGTTGTTCCTTAGGTTCCTCAGGAAAGACGAATTAAAGGATTTACGATCAGCGCCGTGACTAGAAGGGAAAAATTACTTCCGGTCTGATTGTATTGTCCTTCCCTCCATTAAGCCCTCTCTGGCGCCAGTGCCATCTGATTCTCCAAACGGAAATTGGCAATGATTGAAAACGTCACTATTCTTACTTTAAAAAAAACAACAAAAAACGAACAAAAATCGCATGTTATAATTTTTCTAGCAGCTCGAAATGGAAACCAAGAAGAGGAAGAAAAACTTCCACTTAATTAAGATGTACATTTTCCCAAGTTAGATTAGATCTGGCAATGGGATAACTCCAGGCACCGCAGCTATAAAGACCGAATGACGGCCTCTTCAACGGCTAGAAGGGAAAACATTCCATGTGGCAAAGTCCAGTAGTCGTCTTTGTATGATTATGATGATCTTTTGGTCTCTGGATGCTAAAAATGCTTTACGCCATCTAAAAATGTATAAACGTATTCTGAATCAGACAGCATAGTGGTGGCAAAAAGTACGTCAGACGCGTAGAGGTAACATTACTCATGTCATCATGGTCTTGGTCCGCAGTCAGTTAATGGCAGATCAGCTTAGTGGTCTTTGCCTTGTCCAACTGTGGACTAGAGGGATTGTTTTGCATGACGCATTCAGACCCTAAATACCAGCGGAATCTTCCTTTTCCTCCAGCTCTTTACCATTGGGCGTCACAAGATATTCCCAAATCGTACTAAATGCTAGTCTGAAAGACCCAAACATAATTAGTAGGAATCCCGGCAAGAGACCAAGCTCAAGAAAACTTCTCTCTCCCATGGTCCGAGATTGACTACGGTCACAGAAGGGAAGGGTCACATAAAGGCATATAGATCCGCCGTTATGAGAACTTTTTAAACTTTAAATTGGCGCTCCATTGCTACAAATATTTTCTGTGTTCTTTTTTCAATTCCAAGGAAAATTCTTTAGTCGAATTATAGAAGAGAATGATTTTAGCTTCTATTAAAACGAAAGTTTAATTAAGTTTGAAAAGTACAACTTTTAATAATAATTTAGGAAAGAAAAAGATATTGTTTTCAATGAAATAACACTGGCGAAAACTATAGTTACTTAAAAATCCGCGGAGTCTATTTTTCATCTAGACATGCTTTACTAGCAATCACACAGGATAATGCTGACTGTACATGGAGGAAAGCAAAAGAAAAAGTGTAGACTTAAGATAGACTAAAGTAGTAGAGCCTTATCGGGAAATGAAAATGTTCGCTATGAAGAGCACGAACTGGGTTTGTTGAGACTGTAAAAGCAAGTATAGATCGTCTCTGTGCTTTATAAGCGATTCAATCAAGCATGAGGGACAGCTCTCTAGCTATAACGGTGGACGGAGGTGATGGAATAGTCTTAGTGACTGTGCCTGGCATGGTGGAAGCGGGTGACAGTAACATGCAGGTTCCTGCTCACCCCCACCACTCGCACTGAACAACATTCTCCCACCATTTCAAAGAATATTTCCTCCCCACCTGCTTAATATTTGCCCCCACTCCAGTTTTCCGTTCTTTTGAATTTCCCCGAGGTATCGTTTTTATTTATTTGTCGCACCAATCTGAACAATACCTGACGTAACTCTTTGTTACCTTCCTTGCTCAACCTGTCTCACATTTATCCCCTATATTTTTTATAGGCAAAACTTATACAATAATTTTGTCGATCACTTCGGTATGTATTTTACTAATCAAATATTACCGAGTCTCTCTGACGATACTAGATAACAAGAAGTAGTGATCCTTTAGAATTTTCGATTTTGAATTTGCAAAGGAAAATGCATATGTAAAATGCATGGGGAAATCGCGCGTAGGTATCTTTCGACTTTTATTTTATTTACTTTTCATTTACTTGAGAACAGCTTCAACCCTTTTCCTCAAACGTTGTTAATATTTTATAAATCTATAACTTTCGTTTGAAACATTATTCCAAAAAAATTTAGTTAAAGGCACTTTTGGGGAAGAAGGGAAAGCCCTTTTAGTGAAATTGATGGGTTGTACCATACGATATTAAAGAGGAGTAATTGGTCACTGGAATTTCGAACTTGAAAAAAAATAATATCGGGAATGTAGGGGGAGATTTCATGAAAAGAGAAAATTCACAGTTCAATTTATGACATTTTAATTTTGTATCTCATACATTTCACCGACCACAGTAATTATTTTCCAACATTTTATAAGCCTACAACTTGTACATACTCTAAAAGAAACTACAACTTTAATTCAGCAAACAAGTTTAGGTTTAAGTGTAGGGAATCATTCACTGCATTCACTTGTAAATAAGGAATCATTGTGTTAATCCATATATAATCACCCTTTATAATAAGGTAAATTAATGATTAATTATTTCTAAAATTCATGTAGGTATGAAAACTGTTATTAATAAGTAGATGGAAAATATTTTATTTGACAAACAACTTATTTATCTACCATTTACAATTAGTGATATTTCTGATTACTAGTTTTATTTACAAAATGTATATGCACACTGCTCACCTGAATAAATATTGGAAAAAAGTAATATTTACCTGCCATGGACAGTGACAACTACGCCGTACTGTTCCGACGGTTAAGATTTAGCAAGCCTATTTAATTACTGTATTGGAATTGCCTTGTCGGCCGTGAAATTGTTTTCTGATATTTTATCAGTTTAAAAAGAATTAGTATAAAAAACAAACTCTGAAGTAATGGAAGTTGATTCCATTTAAAAAGAAAAAAGTGGTGTGAAATCTTCTTTTCACTTAATTTTCGAGGAAAATGTAAAGAAGAATGAAAAATAAAGAATAAAGTTGCACTAAAAAGGATTCATTACTTAGACGTAAAGCGCAAATTAAGTTACAAACTTCTATAAAATATGTGACATTAAGTAGTAATTAATATAATTCAATTAAAAATCTAATAAAATCATTAACACAGTGCAATTGATCTTAATTTTAAAGATGTAAGAAAGCTATCTAATGTGAGTCTCATCGTTCATTGTTACAATATATGGCAGTTGTAGGGTAAGGGAATTGATGGAAGATATGTAGTGATTGCGGAAAGGAATGGTAGATAGGACAGACTGCAAGTAACTGGTATAAATCTTCTGGGACATTGTAGTTACACACAAAACAGATAAGTTGCGGATTAATCGCGTAGATGTTATGATTTTTTGGAAATCTTAGATTGATGACCACGTGGCAACTTTATTTGAATAAAAAATTGGAAAATCTCTATTTTTATAGCCAATTTTCATTTGTTCAAAAAATTAGTTTAAAATAAACAAATTGTCTAGGAAGTCTTCTGGGTTTTTGATTAAATACCTATTTCTTTATCCCTTAGAAAATTCGTTTTTTAGAAGCAGTTATTTTTTAGTTATCATTGTCTGAAAAGTATTTGTGAGTTATAACCTTTATAATAAAAGAAAGTCTATACGAAATTTTTCTATTTTATGAATCATTCTTAAACTTACGATGTACTCACACTTGAATACATTCAGTTTTCTTTTTCTTTCTATGTCCTATACCAAACTGCTTGCAAAAGAAAGTTTTCCTATTATTTGCCATTATTATTTGCAATGTTTTTTTTTCCCACACTTTATTACATGAAATATAATTGCATACAATATCAACACACAAATAATAAAGTATTATCAATTACAATTAAGTTATTACCATAAAAATTAATTACTTCTGCATCACTATTTTGGTGTATTACTAGTAGCTGGGATATATATAAGACCATTTGAAGTCATTCGATCACATCTAGCGCTGGAATATTTATAGTTTGCCGATGTGGATATTATGTAACAGATATCAGTACCCTTAGACACCTTTACTCTGTTATACTTCAAACATATATGCATACCATTTGGGCGTTCACAGAACTGTTGGGTATTATATCCGCCTGCTGTGAACACAACACAAAACAGAATGTTAAAATATTAAGGCATCTGGATAATCTGGCACCAAAAAATATTTCCTTGCCTTCACCCAGTAAAGTGACACTCCTATTTGTTGAATTTTAATCGCAAAGTTGTCGTCAAAAGCCGCGTTAGAACAGGAAGATAATATACATACAGGGTGTCCCAAGCTATATGGATAACGACTTTTTCTCTGAAACTAAGATAGCTAGAAAAAAACTAAAAAATACGTGTTCCCTTAGTTTTTTGTTAGAAATCCAAATTTAATTTGTAAATTTTGTTCGGTGCTTCCAGAAGCGAGATACAGGCACCAACTTCATTTTTTCAAATGGGAAGGTGCGGTTTTTATTTAAGAAATAGATTCCACTATTTTTTTTTAAGAAAAATTTACTCGAACGGTTTTTTTCTGTGAGCGATATTTTAGAAGTTATGAATGAAAACATGATTCTTATAAGAAATTTCAAAATGATAATATTATAACGGTTTTTTAATTGAATAAGAAGAAAAGTACTATTTTATTATAAATTTTACTCCTCATTAATATTACAGATCATGCTCGAAATGGCCTCCACCATTAGAGATGCATAGATATGCTCTTTCCTGCCAATTGTCCCTTACTGCCAAAGAAATAGATTCGGCTTTAACCGAGTTACAGGCATCTATTATTCTCTGCTTTAGTTCATCTAAAGATGCAATTCCGGCTTGATTCTGATGCACCTAGATTTAGAAATGCTTTTAGATAAGCAGAAATAAGAAAAGAAAGAAAAAAGTTATGAATAATCACCTTGTTTTTCAGGTATCCCCAAAAGAAATAGTCCATAGGTGTCAAATCCGGTGAGAGAGGTGGCCACTGAATTGCCTCCTCCCGTGTCGATATAAAATGCCCATCAAATTGCCTATCGAGAAATCTCTTTATATGCCAGATGGTGTTATATCGACACGGGGGAATTCAGTGGCCACCTCCGGATTTGACACCACCTATGGTCTATTTCCTTTGGGGATACCTGAAAAACAAGGTGATTATTCATAACTTTTATCTTTTTTTTCTTATTTCTGCTTACCTAAAAGCATTTCTAAATCTAGGTGTATCAGAATCAAGCCGGGATTGCATCTGTAGATAAACTAAAGCAGAGATGCCTGTAACTCGGTTAAATTCGAATCTATTTCTTTGGCAGTAAGGGACAATTGGCAGGAAAGAGCATGTCCTATGCATCTCTAATGGTGGATGCCATTTCGAGTATGATCTGTAATATTAATGAGGAGTAAAATTTATAATAAAATAGTACTTTTCTTCTTATTCAACCAAAAAACCGTTATAATATTATCATTTTGAAATTTCTTATAAGAATCATGTTTTCATTCATAACTTGTAAAATATCGCTCACAGAAAAAAACCGTTCAAGTAAATTTTTCTTTAAAAAAATAGAGGAACCTATTTCTGGAATAAAAACCACACCTCCTTCTTTGAAAAAATGAAGTTGATGCCTGTATCTCGCTTCTGGGAGCACCGAAAAAAATTTACAAATTAAATTTGGATTTCTAACAAAAAACTAAGGGAACACGTATTTTTTAGTTTTTTTCTAGCTATCTTAGTTTCCGAGAAAAAGTCGTTATCCATATAGCTTGGGACGCCCTGTATAGTGCTTCCGGCGCTTTATCCTTTTTGAAATATTTTGTACACCACACACTATTCTATGGACTCAGAAGGCTAAAAGCAACATTTCCGTAAAAAATCGGGATAGAAAATTTAATATAATCGCTGATTTCCTCTAGTAAGAGATAAAAGATCACTACAAGGTCCATCCCTGGGCAGCCCAGTGATACTATAATAACTCAAATTACTAAAATATATATTTGATGTATTGGACTATTCTTCTTATTGGAAACTTTTTACTAAAACATTCTCATCAGATAATTTACAGTTTCGTATTTGACGGCATATAAGACGCACTTTTTTGCCTAAATTAGGTCTCAAAAAAGTTACCTGCGTCTTATACGTGAAGGACACAGGTTAACTTTCAATACTGAATGCTATTTTTAGCCCGGATAAAGGTCTAGACACACATAACTTTTTCTACATCTGCCATAATTATTTTATCAGGTTTAATAATGACTAAACTGCGTTGCTTTAATTTATAATTGACTGTTCATCCGAAAGGCTGGATGGACGAAGCTGGAATGAAACTGTGGTTACAGAACGTATGGGCGAGGCGACCTGGTGGACTCTTAAGAAAACCCTCTCTTTTGGTTTTCGATCAGTTTAGCGCCCATAGAACTGAAATTTACATATCATGTTCAAAATAGCTTGCCGTTTGTTAATTTTCCTTAATAAAAATATGTTTGGTAATTGCATTCAATGATTGTTTATTTGGCTTTTACGAAACGTGAGACCTAAAAGAAACCACATTTTAAGTTATTGTGGTACCGCGGACTATTGAAACTTTTTTTCCTTGTGTGTGGCCTTCTAAATAAGGGTGCGTCTTATATGCCAGTGCGTCTTATATGCCGTCAAATACGGTACTTATTTTCAGCGTGTATTCCTGTCGTTGTGATTATCAATAGAATATTTAAAAAAAAATTAAATCAGTTTTTTAAGAAGGCTGGTATGTTTGGTTTTCCTGCTAGGACCCGTCTTTCCGAAATACCTAATATTCCACAATTAGCTAGAAGCATTCGAGCTAAATTACCTAAATTTTTCAACGAGTATGTCTATGCCTCTCGCATGTCCTAAAAGTGCCCTTAATTAAATTTCCCTGGGAAATGTTTTGAATAAAAGTTGAAAGATTTACGTTTAAACAATTAGAAATTTTAAGAAAATGGAAAAAAAAAATTAAAAAAGTGAACATGGAATCAGTAAAATGTTTGGACGATTTTGACCAAAACTTTATTGCTTATTCTGTTAGAGTAACTAAGAGAAATATTAAATTCGAACTTTTTCTGCAATTATTCGTTTTAGAAATATGGTGAACACATGCATAAGTACAGACACACCACACATGCACACGCAGACAAATATTTGTGATTCTGGGAACCTCAAAACGGTTATTTCCGGGAAAGACTTTATCTTGAACATTTTATACGATCGCAATTCTTACCCTGGCCAGAGAGGTAAATCGATCAATCTTGAACGCAGTTTTTTTTTTTTTAATAATCGAATTAGCAAAACAATTATTTTGTTTTCAAATCGCGAAGTGATAAATAATTTCTATTGTTTCTCAGATATTAAAAAAAAAATTAAATATAATACATGTAATACAATATATAGAATATATATCGTTATATAAATTGTAAGGTTTTTTTTTTTTTTTTTTTTTTTTGCCTTATATTAAGTTTGGACTATTTACCAATGTAAATATTAAAGTTGTGGAGAGTATATAGGCACTGCAGCCTGAAACCTCCTTTTCTACATCTATTTGTACAACTGTTTTTAAATTGTAAATAAACTTTTCAATTTCAAGTTATATAAATAAAAAATATTATTAATAACAACAATATTATCAATTAAGAAAAAACAATTGATTTTAGGCATTTTAAGGAATATAAGAAATTGAATGGAACAATTTAAACTAAAATACATACTTTACTATATTAATAATTTTTAATGATTCCAAATTTAATTTAATTGTGACTAATTATTGAAAAATCAGTTATTTAAAAAACGTTTTAGATCGATCACGTCAGTGTTGAAATTGAATAAATCAAAATCAAAGGGTAGATGAATTACTTGACCCGTAATTCTTGGTAAAGAACTGAATTTACGATCATTTGTCTGTGACACAATTTGACTATGGCACATTTTAGAAAACACTTATTTTGTTTTGTACTCTTAGTTGGGACGTGAAAATTTAACAGAGATCACAGTTCAGGGCAGTTAATATTATTATTTAGTATTTTGAAAATAGAAATTTAGTCTGTAGCTTTTCTAAGAAACTGTAAAGTATTCAAACCAGTAAATTCCATAATGTCATCGTATACTTCCGTCATGGCTTTTGTCTCTCGATACCAGAGCAACCTTAGGAATCTTCTAGCGATTCGAGCTTGTTAACGTGATAAGGAGACCATAAAGCAGTAGCAAATTAGAGAGCGTCGATCTACCAGATGGAAGTCGGAGTAAATTTAGAGATTAACTATGTCACAACTAGCCCAAACAAATCGAAGGTAGTATTTACGTCTGCTGTATTTAGCACGTAATCCCAGTCATAGTTGACTAGATATTTCGAAATTGTCTTGAAGTCACACTTTCTATAATCAAAGACTAGATAAGGTTCTTTAACCGCATTTTTCTCACAGCCTAGATTAATGCTAAATTCTAATGGCCCATGAAACCCTTCATTTTCAAAATTATTGTCATTAGTCAAATTAACTGCTATATCTTTATCACTAGAGAACACTAGATCAAGGAATTCACCTAGACAGTTTCTTATACTATTTATTTGATACATTTAAGCATAATCATGTATCCATAACAAGTTGTCCACCTGGAGACAGAGATTCACTGGTGTTATCACCTACATTTAACCAATCAACAGAAGGAATATTGTAATCACCTACAATGAACGCTTTGTTTGCTGCTCAAGTATTTATTCAATGGTCATACGATGTGGTAGTAGAGGTCAAGCAGGAGGAATGTAGGCTACACTATTCAGCATAGATTCTTACTTCTGTTGTTAAGGATGCAAAAAGTAGCTTGAATAAAATAAAATATAGATTCTATTGTAGCACACAAAGATTCTTCCTCACTTAATAACAGGGCAGACAGAAATAACTTAAAACAAGAAAATCCAAATAATCCAAACCGAATAAGAAGTCAACATTACCATGTTTAAAAAGATTCCAGATTTATATAAAAGTGTCTTCTAGTAAAAAAAATAAAAGCGAATCTCTGAGGAGTTGTACGCTAATATTGTTCCACACAAATAAATAATCTCGACTAACTTTTTTTTTCAAACTTAAACATAGGATAGCAAATAAGATGTTTTGACTAACGTGCAAGTGACTGCTTTATGATAGATTTTCCGCCCGCAGTCACCTCAATATCCTGCAGTTGCATCGTTGATGAAGAGTACGTAACTTTTACAGTAACTAGAACAATCCACATATTAGAATATCTGCCTTAAAGTTACGATTAGAACTGTGGAAGACATTGGTTTTACAAAGATTATTAATATTCATTTAACTAACCTTTTTTATCAGCAGGCACAGGAAAACTAGGTGTACATGTTCTGTAACCTGGACCGTCTTCACAGTTATCGATCTCTATAATCAACCAAACAAAATAACAAAACTGTTATGACAAATTATTTTTCTGAATGCTGACTACACGCCAAATTTATTTACTTTTTCTATCTACACCTAAACGACACTGCCAAAGCTGCCGCAGATCTAGCTATAGAAGCACAGTAATGGCGAAAACAAAAATTCTAACCATTAAACCATTTGGCTTAATTTTAGGGGCTCTTAATGCTTTTTCAACATAAGGTTAAATAGCAGCGACCCTGGCCTCAATCGAATCACGTAGTTAATGCAGCGGATTCAACTTCTATCTTATCATCTTGGTACGTAAATAAAAGGTAAAGATAAGAGCCCTAAAGAAATTAGCTGCGGGTAAAGGAAGTTAATTTGCTTCTATTTCTCCGATAAGGTGGAGAGTAAATCGCGAAATATTAAATCATAAATGCACATGATCTGTTGCAGACAGTCACGGCGCTAATCCTAAGTAAGGCGGTAGTGGTGATATCTGGACAAGGAAAGGATGGTGAAGGATTTTTGTTCCAATTTGGAAAAGCGCGTCGGACAGACGGAGGTGTGACAAGCAGAGAAGTGAAAAATTCTCCACCAGATCAAATGTACTGTGAGGCAGGTTAAGTTGGTTGGCTATATACAAAGAATGAAAAGTACAAGGGCTCTAAGCGAGCTTGAGAAAAACTTGCTACGAGGTGGGAAGCCTATCTTTAGGTCGCTTGACAATCTAGTGAGAAATTGGTCTGCTTTGCAGGTAAAGGGTTGGAACTTATGCTCAGTATAGAAGACAATCGTGAGAAGAATGAATCCAGCTCCAAGATGAGTGGTTGCGCTAGTAGTAGAAGAAGAATTTGCAATCTGTCCATCTGAGCTACATGTGAGCCAGAACTACATTTTGCTAAAACGACTCTGTCTAGAAACAGTCCTTAAAGTTAGTTCTAAATTAAAAGACGGGAAAGTCATTATACAGGAACTCTCGCCACCAGAACTTATTTCATTGTGAATGAAACAGTATAAATGGGAATGAAATTAACAACAAAGAACAGTAAAACCTACCCTCTTCGTCAAGAGCCGCAACCAATACCGGTATCAGCAAGATTAGCTTCAGCGCCAACATCGTAGCTGCAAGAATGTTCTGCCAGGAATATCGTTGCTACAAGTCTCCCTGCACATTTCTTGGTGCATTTATCTAGGTCTAGGCTTGCTTGTGTTTACTGCCCCCTCCACAAGGCGTTGTTAAATAACTGCGTTGTTTGCTTAACTGTACTTGTCTCATTCCCTCATTCGGTATTCCACATCTGTGTCTACATTGGAAGTCCTTCAGAACTGTCTAAATGCGTTTATTCATGCAAAAATATGTTATACAAAATGTGGTATTAACACTCACACGACTTATTCTACTTTGTAATCTTAATTGAGAGACAAAATAAATTATGTACAATGAGTGCTTAAAACTACTATCATTACTTTTGTATTACGTACAATTTACAAAACCCATGCATAATTGATGTTACTGTAATGTAATAATTTTTTTTTTGTAAAATATATATTCAATATAAAATATCCATATATAATCAATGTTTTAGTTCTTTCACTGTCCCTTCCTAAAATGTGCTTCAAAATGATTAAAATATTAACAAAACAAATAACTTAACTCTTTACATATATTCATAAAGTAAGTTCAAATGACATAGATCAGTAAAAAGAAACAAAAAGAAGTTTTATCATCCGATTCAGAATGTGAAAAAATTATGTAGAAAGTTAATAAAATTAGAAATTTGAGCAGAAAAGCGAATCATGCAAATAATTGCAATATAAAGAAGTAGGGGCAATCTTTATTTTAGACTGTGATGAATGAGAAATTTACGCAATAGATAGAAAAGTTAGGTTTTTATTATTATTATTTTATAGTCACATCTACATCAATATGATAAGGAGATGTGATAAGTCAGGCATCTGTTCTTACAGTGTTAGCAAAACAATGGCACAAGCGAATAATCCTGTTATATTCAGTTGAGGCACTTTTGATTACAGATGATCAGCCGGATACAACATTCAAGACGGAAAATACTTTTTTAGATTTCCAAATAGGCGATATTTACAATTTTTGCTCAGCATTTTCGCAATTTTATCTTGGAATTAGGGTGAATCTACTTGAACTAGCCGGCAGCTGTCATGTTTTAGAACTTAAGAGCCGGAAATTAGCCATTTATTTCTCTTAATTGTTGAGTTTTTACAATTTTACATAGTATTTTGGCAGTTCATCCTTGAAATTAGGATGAATCTACTTCAACTTACTGGCAATTGTCATGTTTTAAGACTTAGAAAATAGAAATTACCCATTTATTTATCTTAATTGGCGAGATTTTTACAACCTTTACATGCTGTTTTTTGCAATTCAACCCCTGGAATTTGGGTATCCCTCTTTGGAAAATCCCCGCACTGGAATAGTTTTGGGACATTAAAGGCGGAAATTGCACTTTATCCCTCTAAAGGAGGCACATTTTTCTACTTTTTAAGGTGTTTTTTGCACTTCTTTGGAATTGGCTCAACATTGTATGTACCACCCAAAAATGGATTAATTTATGGACATAAAGGACTGGCACTAGCCAGGTTTATGGTTATCACATCAATCCAATGTGAATATATCAACAAACATTGATCAGGAATCTATAAGAAAAAGGGGATGTAGTTATTGCACATAATATGCATGATTTCTTCTGTAAGGGGCTCCGGCCGCCCTTGACTCGCGCGTACCTGGAGGAAACGGGAAGTGGCCACTCCAATCACAACTCAAGATAGTTACAACATTTATTAAATAGAAAAACAACAAACACATTATTAACAAACACCCAAAGTAATTATATCCTATGCTTCATCCCTTACATAAACCAACCCAGTTGAATATGAATGAATGAATGAATGAATTTTTTATTGCTTATAGAGTTTTCAACTCATAGCAATGAGTTGACCTATGCAAACTTCTTTACAATAAAATAGAATTTAATATGAAACGAATATAAGGTAGGTAGCTTATGTAATAGAAATTAAATTGACAAATACTGAATAAGTTTGTAACAGAATAACAGAAAAAAATAAAAATAAATAAATGAAAAACAGAAAAAATAACCGAAAATAAAATAAATAAATGAAATCAAGATTCTCTAATACAATAAGATACATTAATACTAAATACAAATTAAGAAAAAACCTTGGACGTGATTTTAAACAAGTGAAACAAGAATTTTCTTTTAAATAAATAAAACGGAGAGCTTTACATGAACCAAACTAATTTTCTGATAAACAATATTAAACAGGTTTGATAAGGCAGGCAAGTAGCTAGCTAATTAAAAATAGGCTATCAATGAAAAATTAAATTAATTAAAACTCTAATAATAGTTTTCTAAGTTTTAAGCTTTTCGTTACAAAAAAATAAATATTATTCATTTTATTATTGTCATACTCAGCTGACAGTAGATCCAGAAAATTTTCTCTGTCTGAATTTTGAATGACTATGTATTTCCCGATATACGTGTCCCTAAAAGAGGAAAGAATTGGACATGATAATAGGGCATGAATTAGACTATCCCGACTATTCCTGCAAAGAGGGCATTCGGATTCCTCAGAAAAGGTTATTGTAAAATTTCTATGCCAGACCCGGGCGCGATGTTTCCCAGACAACCTTAGCTGAGCAAATATCCTGATTTTATTGATTTGATTTTTTTTACTGAGGTAACTTTGGGTGGTTCCGAAGGAGCACATATCCCTGTAAAAAACATTGAAACTACTATTTATAGCAGAATCAATGTCTTTAGAGATCAAATGGTTTAAATATCTTTGCGCTAAATTATTATAATTTTCTTTGATAAGATAGGGGTCTTGGGCAATCCAAATTTCCTCTGAACCTATGATGGAAAGATATTTTCTTAACTCCAGCACCCAGTTAAAGGGCAAGTTAAATGTATCGGCGAGTTCAACAAGGCGATTGTAACATATCTTTGGTAAGTGATCTTCTGGCATATTCAGTATGGAGATCCACCAGTTCACCATTCTTTTAAAGAGCTTATACTTCATGTAACCCAGTTGAATATACTATACCATTATCTATCAAACCTCGCTTCTAATACATTCTAATAAGTATCCCCACACATTTATAAGTTAAATAATTCATTCACTCTCCCACAAGTAACCCATTCCGTCTTTGCAACCACTGAGTCGACCATACTGGAGCTAAACAAATACCGCTATTAAATTTCTACTGGGCTACAACTCACCAGCCACAAGCCAGCCGACGGACCTCTTCCACAGCATGGGTCTTCCTTCCGCCGGAACCACTGAGCTCCCCTGCAAGACCACTGGCTCCTCCGCAAGGCGGCTGGCTCCTCCGCTGGACAACTGGCCCCCCCCCGCAAAAAGAGTGAGAGACTGGCCAGCCAGTAGCCCAGTTTTTATATACGATACGGTGTCGACTCAGCGGTTCCTACCCCTTTCGTAATTTTAATTATTGATTTTCCTCCTTGTCCTAATTCTTAAAATAAGATAATGAACCCCAGTTACAAAACAATTCAGAAAGTAAAATACCTAAATTAAATCAAATTTATTTTGTTTTAAAAACTAAGTATATTGAGATTTCATAATACTTTTAAAAACACTGTATCCCAATGACTTTCTAACTACAAAATGTTATGAAAGCTGGACCCTTACAGTTATTAATGATGGAAATTATTCTTTTATCACTCTGGCCAGGCCAGTTTTTACACTTCTACCTTTGCCCTATGGAGCCTATATCTGTACTTTCCAGCACTGATTTGGTTTTAGGACTTTAAAAACTGAAATTATCCCTTTTATCTCTCTAAATAGGTGCTAATTTTCTACTTTTTACGACGTTTTGCACTTTTACAATTCAAATAGAATATTTGTATTAACCAGTGAAAAGGAGTGTAATGGGGGGGGGGCAATTAATATAAAATAAAGTGTTCGACCACTCCAATTTTAATTTAGTCAAAGAAGGATGAGGGGTGGGGGACACCACCAACACTTGAAATACCCTTAGTAAAAAAGATAATTAATGTTTATTCAACAATTAAGGAATAAATGACAAGGTTTACAATGCACTTAACAAAAGGAATAAAGTCTATATTACAATTAAAGAATAAATGACAACTTACAATGCACTTAACAAAATGAATAAATTCTATATTTAATTCTTTCTTAATTACTAGACAAGGTATTGGGGATAATTATTTAAGGAACAATTAATATAACGACAGAGTTCTGACTCTCTTTTAGCGCTAATACCAGGCACGGTATTGGAAAGGATACAGTTTGGCAATGCATTAAATGTACAGGGCTGTGCACAGGGTATTCTCTATAGTTACAAATACCATACAAGGTATCCAGGCATAAATTATTATTGGAACCATCAGAACCCCAGACGGGGGTGGCAAGTAATTTTCTCTTAATAATGAATGTACAAGACTTACATACATGTCAGATACAGAAGGTACAATAAATGATAACAATATGGCCATTAAAGTCTAATTCTTAACAGACAATCTCTCCTCATTAGCACTGGCACATGTTCCTCCGGCGGAAGGACGCCATCTATTTGGCGGACCGACGCACAGCACACAAGGTCAGTCAACAGTTCTAACTCTGCTGAGGTGCCCAAGGGCAACTGAATAGTGATGGGCTATTAGAGCGGACTCGTTCCAGTGGAACGAGTCCGATGGTGGAACGAGTTGATTCAAATCCCTATTTTAAAAAAAAGTGATTCCGCCCCGCCCCAAAAAATTGAGGCAAATTAAAATGAAAATAATTAATACTGTAGTCTTTTACACTAAAATAAAACTCACTTAAGGCTACTATGTAGAAGTTCACTGACACATTCCAACTTGTACGAGGAATCCACACCAAAATACAAAATCTGGCGAGCTTAAATACTGATGCTTGAAGAATAAAATAAGTTCCAAGGTTTTTTTAGAATATCGATTCTAAAATAATATTCATTTTATTATTTTGTTAATTTCTAAACAAAAGTAGGGGTCGATCTAAGACAGGGAGTCGAAGGAAAAATAATTTCGTACCCAATATAGCGAACCTTGCAAAGAAACACCAGGCACACCCATCTCATTAATTAAAAAGCAATGCTGTAGTTACTTTACTTATTATTTAATATTTTATTTTACATATAGAAAATGCTGTGTGCTTAATCTTTAACTTAGCGGCTGGACGCTCTTTCTCTTATCTTCATTGGCGAAAGTTAAATCGTGTACATGTTATTACGACGATCAAAGTAATACTGAGCTAAAAAATAGTATTACCTAACTGGTTTACTTACTGCTGTATCCCTCCCACTCTATCACCTACTTCACAAACATTCGTCGATTGGAAATGGGTTGTAGTTTAATATTCGTTTCATTTGAAAACAAAAAACATTATAACGCTTTCTCAAGATGTTTTTAATTTTTAAAAATTTGTTTTTGTCCATTACTCTTATAATATACGAAGAATTTCGAATAAAATATAATATACAAACACAGAATGATCTAGAGTGCAGGTGGAGTCAGTCGTCGTTGTCATGGTGATGGAACCGTTTAACGACTCCGGCCCAACACCAGCAATTTCATTGGTTAAATCCACTGGAATTGGTGGAGTCAAATCCGGAGTGATTTAAATCCTTTTGAAACCGGACTCGTTCCATTTTTTCGTTCACTGAATCTAGCCAATAGAAAATGCTGGAGCTGGAACCGGAGTCGTTAAACGGTTCCATCACCATGACAACGACGACTGACTCCACCTGCATTCTAGATCATTTGTGTTTGTATATTATATTTTATTTAAAATTCTTCGTATTTTACAAGAGTAATGGACAAAAACAAATTTTTAAAACTTAAAAACATCTTGAGAAAGCGTTATAATGTTTTTTGTTTTCAAATGAAACAAATATTTAACTAAAACCTACTTCCAATCGACGAATGTTTGTGAAATAGATGATAGAGTGGGAGGGATACAGCAGTAAGTAAAGCAGTTAGGTAATACTATTTATTAGCTCAGTATTACTTTGATCGTCGTCATGACATGTACACGATTTAACTTTCGCCAATGAAGATAAGAGAAAGAGCGTCCAGCCGCTAAGTTAAAGATTTGGCACACAGCTTTTTCTTTTTGTAAAATAATAAGATATTTTAAAAGCTTGATATTAATTCATAGTAAATAAATATTTCTTTCTTTATGAGTAATTATCATTTTGTTTGAAGGGTTATAATTTTTTTTTATGGGAATAATTTCCTACCCATTTGCGTTTTTCTTCTTGAATCAAGTTAACTCCGGTGGTCAAGCTAGATAACGACAAAACTGCAGTTGCTTTAATTTTTATATTTGACTAGCCTATTTTTGTTAATATTTGGTTACGTTGTTAATTTTATATTTATCAGATCAATTGGGAATTAGGGAACTACTTAATGTGTGTTAAAGAAATATAGTTTTGTTATTAACTGGAAAAGCTAACTTTTAATTATTTATTTAATTACAATGCGTGACATTTGTACTAATGCATAGGGTAAGTACAGACTGGAATCAGTGAACGAGTTGTTGGAATCGATTCCAACCCTGGAACTGATTCAAATCCAACGACTCCAAACGCGGACTCGTTCTGCCCATCACTACAACTGAACTTCTGCCTTGCACTGGCCACCATCCCCACCACGTCCAAACAACCAATGTTGCCAACGGACAATTGTCGCTCAAAGAAAATTCTGGTCAAGGGGGGCCGCAACTCCTTGCGAGGATCCAACAACCAGCATCTGTATGATTTTGAACATTAAGAGAAGGAAATTCTAAATATTATTTCTCTAAATAATCAATTAAGCACTTTAACGTGGAGGTTTTGAAACTTCTACCTTAGAATAGGGAAGACTCTGCACAATTAAATACGTTGTGGATTTCAGGCTTTAGAACTGAAATTAACTTCTCATTGTGCAATTGAACATACGTTGGGTATCGGTGCTTCAAAATTATCATTTATCTCCCTCAAATAGGCCACATTTTCCGTTTTTATATGATGTTTAGCTCTTCCATTATTGAATTAAGGAGACATTGTTTGTACTATTCAGCTCTAATCAGGTTTTTGCGAATTCAATGAGGAAAGTTATTAGTTATTAACTGGATTTGGGACATTTCTAAATTAGCAAAACTTTCAATTAAGTATTACATTATGTTGTTTTTGTACTTTTTCTTCTGACTTAGTTTGACAGTATTTGTTTTTTCAGAACTGCTGGTTTTTTTTTGGGGGGGGGGGCAATAAGAGAAGGAAATTATCTCTTTATCTGCCTAAGATTAAGATTAGAAAACGGGACGGGACCTACGCCCCAAGGCACCGCAGCCACTGCTGGTCTCTTTATCTGCCTAAATAGGCCACATTTTCCAATTTTATGATGTTTTGCACTTCTACTATTAAATTGAGGTAGCATTGTTTGTACTATCTTGCACTGGCCGGGTTTTGGGACATTAAAAAAAAAAAAAAGGAAAGCATCCTTTTGCCTTCTATAGACATGAATTTTCTTCAAGGTGTTTCTACATCTTCGAATGAGGGAAACTCTCTTTTTTCTATTCATGAAGGGTATGGCATTGATACTTTACAACGGAAATTGCTTTTATCATCTCTCTAAATTGCCAAATTTTTGAATTTCACATGATGTTTTTGCAGTTTTACGTTCAAATTAGAGTAACTCTACAAGTGTAATCGAGCACTATTCTGGATTTGGGATTTAAATGACGGAAATTAGCCTTTTATCTCTTTAAATAGGCGAGATTTTCAACTTTTACTTAATGTTTTCGTATTTCTATCTTCGAGTTAGGGTAAATCTATTTTGATTATGGTCGGGATTTTAGATTAAAGAGATGACAATTACTTTTTTATCTCTCTAAATTGGGTAGATTTTCCAATTTTACATGATGTTTTTGCCCATCTTCGTTCGAATTAGAGTGAATTCCTTGTACTATTCAGGGATGGTTAGGTATGGTATTGGTACTCTGACAATGAAATTATTATTTTTTTTATATCTCTTAACTGGATGGATTTTCCCATTTTACATGAAGTTTTGAACTTCTACGTTCGAATTAGAGTGAATCCCTTGTACTATTCAGGAATGGTTAGGTATGGTATTGGTACTTTGAGTACGGAAATTACTTTTTCATCTCTCTGATTTGGGTAGATTTTCCAATTTTACACAGTGTTTTTGCACTTCTACTATCGATTTGAGGCAATTTTCTTTGCACGATTTAGCACTAGTTTGGGACTTTAACCTTTTATGTTCCTAAATACCCACATTTTCCACTTTTTGTAGTGTTTTAGCATTTCTACTATCGATTTGGGGCAATTTTCTTTGCACGATTTAGCACTAGTTTGGGACTTTAACCTTTTATGTTCCTAAATACCCACATTTTCCACTTTTTGTAGTGTTTTAGCATTTCTACTATCGATTTGGGGCAATTTTCTTTGCACAATCTAGCACTAGTCTGGTTTTGGGACTTTAATTTAATCTTTTATGTTTCTAAATACCCACATTTTCCACTTTTCGTAGTGTTTTAGCTCTTATAATTTCAAATTAGGTACAATCTAATTGTACTATTCAGTACAGGTCCGATTTTGTGTTAGTAGAGAAGGAAATTCCCTCTTTTAATAGGCGAAATTTTTCATAGTTTATTTTTTGTTCATTTAATTTTGTTACTTTTTACGCGTATAATATATTATTACCTATAAAACAAAGTTGGTTAAATTTGATAGTGTGATGGCAATATGTTCGGACTTGAAGCATATACAGGCAAATTAACGATTAAATAAAAACGGAAATAATATGAGTCATCCTATTGAGCAGGCTATAACGACATGTTCATACAGGTTTGTTTGGTTGGTAAACAGAAATAGCAAGAGTCACGCAGGTTGCGACAAGTTTTGAAAGATGAGTTCTTATTTTTCTATATTTATTCAAAAATATAAATTAAACGGAAATAATATGAGTCATCCTATTGAGACTAGAACGACATGTTCATACAGGTTTGTATAGTTGGAAAGCGGAAGATATGCTAATTAGTTAAGTTGCAACAAGTTGCGTCATAATAAGTTTAAATTTTATTTAATTTTTCAAAAAAATAATAATAATAAATGCAGCGCATATGTATTTGGGTGCAATTGCCTTCTGTATTAAGGTATCACACAATTGACTAGTTTACGCATGCGCAGTTGATTAAGTTAGCAGTGTAAATTATTTTCTTATTTAAACCAGCTGGTACAATTGACTAAGGTTTTCGCATGCGCAGTTGATTAAGGCATCAGTGTAAAACATATTGCTACTTTAACAGCAGTGGTTATATATTATTATATTAAGAAATATATCGATATTAATCAATACATATAATCGATAGGTATAATCGATATTGCCACTGCCTGCTGTATTAAGGTATCATACAATTTACTAGTATATGCGCATGCGCAGATGATTATGTTAGCAGTGTAAATTATTTTTCTTATTTTAAAAAACAGCTGTTGGCATATATATAAATTAACAGGTATGATAAAAGCTGTGGAAGGGAAAGGGGGGCTTGCTACAGAGACCTGTCCACAGAGGTAATCATTTGGAAAAAAAAGATGCAATTCTATTGGCTAGTTAGAGTGTGACGTAATTGTGGTGAGGGGTTAATGCTAGTAATAGCTAGTATCGCAGTCCAAGTGTCAGTTCGGGTTTAGTTTTCAGTGAGTGTAGGTCGCGTCATCAGCAGCAGAAGCAGTCCAGGTGGAGGGGTAAGTAAATAATTTCCTTATAACCTATAGTGAGGTTATCCATTTTTATTTAAGTTGAATATTTTTGTGATAGTGGGGGTAATTTAAATTTTAAAAAACACTCTTGGTAAGGGGGTTAGATTTTTAAAAAATAATTCCAAGGTAAAACATAAGAAAACATTCAAAACTAGAGTAAGCAAGACTATGTGGCCTACTGGTGAAGATGACGTAACACCCAGCACGAAGGCTGTAGGATCGACCCCCATGTGAGAAAACCTTCCCACGTGAGAAAACGTGGGTGAGGGGGTGGAGGTTAAAGAAGAGATCGTTCATAACTAGAGTATGCTACTGTAGCCGACTGGTGAAGATGACGTGTCTTCCAATACAAAGGTTGTAGGATCGAATCTAAGGTAAGAAAATAAAAAAACAAAAATGCACCCTCCCGACTATCAATGGGCGAGGGGTGGAGGTCATCGGCTGGTACAAAGTCCGCCATATTGACGTCATCAGCTGGTACGAGATCCGCAATCTTGTAGTCTGAAGGTGGTATGAGGCCCGCCATATTGAGGTCATCAGCTGGTTCGAGATCCGCCATCTTGTTTACTACAGCTGTTAAGAAAGCCGCCATTTTGTTGGAGGAGCTTGAGAGGCCAATGAATACAATGACTGAGAGGTGGGGTAAAGGTAGGTGTCATGTAAAAGAAAATGGCTAGGGGGGGTAAAGGTGATGTCGTCGAATTCGATGATTGCCTGGGAGGGCAGCCATCTTGCACATTTTAGGTGTGTCGATGATTAACCAATAAGGAGGGGCGTGGCTTAAACCCTCGTCCAATTCGATGATTAGTCAATAAGAAGGGGGCGTGGCTTAAACCCTCGTCCAATTCGATGATTAGTCAATAAGAAGGGGGGCGTGGCTTAAACCCTCGTCCAATTCGATGATTAGTCAATAAGAAGGGGGGGCGTGGCTTAAACCCTCGTCCAATTCGATGATTAGTCAATAAGGATGGATGGGGTAGGGTTGGGCGGAGTGGGGATGGCGGCCATCTTGCACAAAAAAGGTGCACAGTTTTGGTGCGCCAGAACTCCCATTTCCCTACTACTCGCCGGTTTGTGACTACAGATGAAACTTGGGTCCACTATTATACCCCAGAGACAAAACAGTAGTCAAAGCAGTGGAAACATGCTGAGTCACCACCACCAAAGAAAGCAAAGGCAGTACGTTCGGCCGGAAAGGTCATGGCCTCAGTTTTGGTGCCAGTATTGGAAAAAACAGACTTGCTATGAACATAAAATCACTGTAACTATCCGGAGTTGCCAATCACGTCCAAGTGTGATTTCTGTTGGTATTTTTAGTAAATGAATCATCATTTAAGAATTACTCTGAAACTGGTCTTACGATTTCCTTTAAACTTACCATACTAATTTCATAGTACATCAAGATCTATATATTTTATTTGAAATGTACCCGAATTAGTTGGAGTGTGGATAGGTAGATTCCGTTTATATAATGTACAACTCTTACTCTACTAATTTAAAGATTAATTGTGGCTAAAAACAGAATCTTAATTTAGATTTTGACTCAATGAATTGCTAACTTTCTTGAGGTATTCTCCAAAATGGCTTCCGGAATTTCCCACAAACTTCGTACATACACATACATAGGTTTATAGTATAAGTAAATATTTATTTGCATTTAGGCGAAAATACATACGTAAGCTCACGGCACATTATCAATTACAGAGAAAAAATCATAATTGTTATAATATTATAAAAATAGAATAACAATAAAGCAATGTGTTTGTTTTTTCTTTAACATTACAATAGTCTCAACAAATTAAAATTAAAATGGATAAATAATGCACATTAAATAAAGAAAAAGTAGTACCAGAAACAGAAACATTTACCCAATGAACTCAATTGTACCTAATAACCATTAAAGAAGAATGAAAAATGAAGAATCAAGAGGAACTAAAAAGGATTCATTACTTCTACATAAAACAGCAAATTAAATTACAAACTATTATTTGCAATATTTCACGTTTTTTAAACATACTTTATTACATGTTATATAATTGCACACAATAAGATACACAAATAATGAAATTTCATCAATTACAATTAAGTTATTACTATAAAAAGTAATTACTTTCTACCACTATTTTGGTAGGTTGCTACCAGTTGGGATATATTGAATACCTTTTGAAGATATATTATCACATCTGCCGCTGGAATATATTGTGTTTGCCGATGTGGATATCATGTAACAGATATCAGTACCACTGCTCACTTGCACTTTGTTATAATGCAAACATATATGATTGCCACTTGGGCGTTCACAGACTTGACGGGATATATTTGCACCTGTGAACATAACACAAAACATAAGGTTAATGAATTGATGCATCTGGATAACCTGGCACCCAAAAACACTTAATAAGATACACAATAAGTGTATCTCCAAAAGATCCATCTGAATAAGACCGAGTTGAGTACTTTAACCGATTTATATAAAATATATTTGATGTACTGGACTATTCTTCTCATTGGAAACGTTTTACTAAAACATTCCATCAGGTAATTTATAGTTAATTATTTTCAGTGTGTATTTCTGTCGTTTTGATTATCAATATAATATTTAAACATTTTTTTAAGAAGGATGGGTTTTTCCAGCTCGGGCCCATCTTCCCGAAATACCTAACATTCCACAATTAGCTGAATTATCCAAATTTTTCAATGAGTTCAAAATAAGAGCAATAACTCACCCAACAAGCAACCACTTATTTATATTTAGAAAATTAATTAACTACAACACAGACTTAGCCACATCATTTAGCCACATGCCCAAACAAGAAACCTATAGTTATGGGCACAAAAAGTAACTTTTATATACAGGGTGAACCAGTAAGTATTGTCCATAGGCCTACTGTGTGTAGTACATACTAAAGTGGAGTTCAATGACGTATTGGCCAACTTCATATTTTCCACTGTTCTTGAGTGACGTCACTTTAATTTTTTTTCTAAAATCATTACTTTTTCCATGTCTACGCAGTGCAGTTCCAATTGAGTGTTCCTGTTGGAAAGTTAGCATCAAATTTTGATGCAGAACTGCACGCCATCGCCATAGCGTTGGAAGAGGTAGCTAAAAGGGACTTTTGCAAGACTGCTTTACTTGTGGATTCCCAAGCAGCTATTTCAGCAGTAACCGGCTATGATGATAAAGACGACATCATTATAAAGAAATGCAGGGCTCTCATAGATAGGTTACTTTCGCAAGGGAAGCAAGTTGTACTGCATTGGATCCCGAGTCATGTTGGACTCCAGGGCAACGAAGAAGCTGACAGATTGGCAAAAGAGGGGGCAAATCAAGTTCAGTTCAAGGCCCCACTGCCGCTTAGAACGGCTAAGAGAGAGAAATCCGGCTCCGATTTCGATCGAAGATGGCCGTAGAACAAAGGGGAAAAGCACAAGGGAAGCAGTGGGAGGTGCTTGGAAATATCAAAGGAAGACTCCCCACCGATCTGCCTAGATCAACAGCTGTGGCATGCTTAAGATTATTGACGGGGCATGATTACCTTCAGAAGCATCTCCACCGAATTGGCATTAAGGACAACAGAATCTGTGTGCTTTGTGGTGGAGATGTTATGAACGGTCCGCACCTGCTAACATGCTCCCAACTGCAGGATGTCCGGGACAATATGCCCACGGACCCGCACACAAATTGGAGTAGTTGTGTGTGAAATTGTAATTTGGAGTAAATACATATGAATTTTTGTTTATAAAGATAGTACTTGTTTAAAATATTTTCTCAAATATTTCAGAGAGATCAGATTTTTTTTTTTTTTTTTTTAAGTGCAAATTGTAACCTTTGACTTCCTTATTTTAAGACAATCTACTTTAAAAATTGACTACTGGAAAATATGAAGTTGGCCAATACGTCATTGAACTCCACTTTAGATGTACTACACACAGTAGGCCTATGGACAATACTTACTGTATGCAGGTATACTGTATGCAGGGTGTTCATTTTAAGACGGCTTAAATGCATTTCATGCTTAAACAGTTGATCTGAGCAAAAAATGGTAGAGGAAAAATTTGTTGCCCGTTACCTCTAGTTTCAGAATATCCAACTTGATTTTAGATTCCTGCCCGCATACGCGGCTGACGCGCGACCAAATGTGAGGGTTTGCAGTTGACCCCCATTTTCATATACAGTGTTTTAAAGAGTATACAAAGTTATGAAAGGAACCGGAAACCACAATTCGATATCTTCAAAATTAAAGGTGCTAGGCCATTTCAAAATCTGGTATTTATAAATCATATTTCAATTTTTTAACTTATTATCAAAGAGAAAGAAGAGCAGGCGATAGGTCATTTTTATGTATTTTTTCATCCCCTTTCTACTGAAAATATTGCCAAGGCAGTAAAGCTAGTATTTTTCTTAATATCGGGAAATAAGTCGTTTTCCGAGTGATTTTTCTAAGAAAAATCAAATATTAAGAGCTTTAGATGTTCTCAAGCATACACAAAATGGCTGAAAATTAATTTTACATCTGTTACAAACAAGAAGGTTTATTAATTATTTGGTAATTTTGGTAGAGTTGCGTTTAATTACCAAAAAAATTGGTAACCTTCTGCCACATATTTAAGTGATCAATATCTTTCATGTAATGGATCAAACTTATTCCTTAATTTATCAAATAAGGAACTTTACTCAACTTGTGAAGCATGTACTGTGCCTCCAAAGGTGCCTCTTCAGATACAGAGAGCAGTTGAAAACCTCCTGGCTAACCTGGCTTGCGAGCCAGAGGAGGCTCCTTTGAAGGCACAGTACCTATCAAAATATCAAAATAACATTTAATTAGTAATATTTGTTAAAAGTGTAACCATGAAAACCATGAAAAACAGTTTTTTGCAATTATTAATACGAGAATAAATTATACCGAAGATGGTGGAAAATCCATTAAACTAAAAGTACTCAACAATACTATTGACGTTGATAATCGTTGGGTAGTACCATATTCTCCATTACTACTAAAAACGCAGAACGCACACATAAATGTTGGGTACTGCAATTCAGTGAAAGCTATAAAATATATTTGCAAATATGTGAACAAAGGAAGCGATATGGCAGTGTTTGGAGTGGAAAATACAACTGCATCTAACGATGAAGTCACCCAATATCAACTGGGGCGCTACATAAGTAGCAATTAGGCTGTATGGCGTATTTTATCATTTTCCATTCATGAACGATATCCAACGGTTGTTCATTTAGCAGTACATCTTGAAAATGGACAGAGAGTATATTTTACATCAGAATGTGTACGTGCAAGAGCAATGTCACTACCGCCAACAACATTAACTGAATTTTTCACATTATGTAGAAATGATACCTTTGTACTCTGAAGTAGGGATAATTTTAGTGTTAATTTTCATTTCGATGTATTGTATACATTTGGTCATTAATACATTATGTTTGAGGTATCAAAACTGCCTTTTTGTTCAAACACAGCAACGTGTGAACGGGTACAGCTAGTAACTTCTAAAGATGGAATAGGAAAATGATTTGCAATTACAATTCTTCTCCGTAAACGGGCAAAGAGAATTTAAACTGCGAATACGGTATGGTTGTAAATACTTCCCCTTAGTAGGTGTAAGAGCAGGATGAAACTTAAACGTCACGCATTCTCGAAACCCCATAAAGATGTATCTACCGTACATAAAATTTCAAATTGAAAGACAATTCATGCATTAAAATCAGTTCGTACGTCGATAATTTGAACGATTGCAGAACTTCCTCTTAGTAGAAGTAAGAGCATGATGGCAGTTTAGTCACTTAGGGAAGCTTTAACCGCTTCTTCGTGCTAAATTTTAGCATAATCGGACTAATCCTTGTTGAAATATTAGTAATAATAGTTTTAGAGAGGGCTTGACCTGCGTGGGGCCAACTCCTTTCCTAAAGTTATACAGAGTCGAGACCTCTAAAAATGCAAATCTACATCATTTTTTGAACCAAATAATACTTCATTGAAGAAAATAGGTTCACGAAACGATAACTTTAAATGATTGCAAAACTTCCCTTTAGTAGGTGTAAGAGCAGAATGTCGCTTTAATGTTACGTAGGGGAGCCCTAACCCTTTCATCCTGCCAAATTTCATCAAAATCGGGTTAAAGTTTTACTGAGTTATTAGTAATAATAATTTTGGAGGGGGCCTTACATAAAGGGAGCTAACTCCTCTCTCATTCGATTGTCAGCGTCGGGACCCTTAAAAGGCACCTCTACATAAAATTCCGAATCGAATGACACCTCATTCATGAAAATCGGTTCGCGCGTTTAGGCGCTACGTTGTTTACAAAAAAGGTAACATAACAAGAACATTTTTTGAAAATGCCGTTTTTGCCCATTTTCAGACACGTATTTCTCGAAATCTATTTAATCTATGTTGTTGCAAAAAAAATACTGTTATAAAGGAGGATTTGCACAATATTTGAAAGAAAATTTGGGAATTTTATCTTTTATAGAAAACAAAAAATTGTCAAAGTTGGGTGTTTTTTAACATTAATACTTTTTCGTGCAGTTTGTTGACGATCAACCCTTATACAACTGTCCTACCGGACAGTATTAATATATGTATATATTAGAGATTGTAGCACACGGTCAAAGATTCTACCTCACTTAATTACAGATTAGTCACAAATAACTAAAAAAACAAATATAATCAAATAATCAAAACCGAACAAGAAGTCAACATTAACGTGTTTAAAACGATTCCAAATTTATATAGAAGTGTGCTAAATAAATTCTATTAGAAAGCATGAGCGAATGTCTGAGGACGCTAATATTAGTCAATACAAATAAAAGTAAATAAATCTCGTCTAAACCCCTTCCTCAAACATCAACAAAGGATAATAGTGAATAAGATGTTATGACTAACCTTCAAGTGATGCAGTTATGATAATTCTCCCGCCCTCGGCTACCTCAATACTCTTCAGTGTCTTCGATATTGTATAGTACCTAACTGTTACTGTAACTAGAACAATCCACACATTAGAATATCTGCCTTAAAGTTACGATAAGAACTGCGGAAGACATCGGTTTTACAAAGATTATTAGTAATAAATATATATATTTATTTAACTAACCTGTTTTATCAGCAGGCACAGGAAAACTAGGAGTACATGTTCTGTATCCATGACCGTCTACACAGTTTTCGATATCTATAATCAATCAAACAAACTAACATAAAACTGCAAAAATTATTTTTCTGAATGCTGACTACAATCCAAATTTATTTACTTTTTCTATCTACACCTAAACGATTCTGCCTCAGATCTAGCTAAAGAAGCAACAAAATCAACCAACCAACATTCTATTGTAAATTGAACCATTGGAATTAATTTTAGGGGCTCATAATGCTTTTCCAACATAAGGATAAATAGCAGCGACCCTGGCCTCAATCGAATGACGTAGTTAATGCAGCGGATTAAACTTCTATCTTACCATCTTGGTACGTAAATAAAATACAAAGTTAAGAGCTCTAAAGAAATTAAAGCAAGACTTATCTTGCTTACTGCGGGTAAAGGAAGTTAATTTGCCTTTATTTCTCTGATAACGTGGAGAGTAAATCGCGAAATATTAAATCATAAATGCACAAGATCTGTTGCAGACAATCACCGCGCCAATCCTAAGTAAGGTGGTAGTGGTGATATCTGGACAAGGAAAGCATGGTGAAGGATTTTTGTTCCAATGTGGAAATGCGACGGAGGTGTGACAAGCAGAGAAGTGAAAAATTCTCCACCAGATCAAATGTACAATCTTAAAGTGAGGCAGGTTAAGTTGGTAGGCTATGGACAAAGAATGAAAAGTACAAGGGCTCTAAGCGAGCTTGAGAAAAACTTGCTACGAGGAGGGAAGCCAATTTTTAGGTTGCTTGACAATGTAGTGAGAAATTGGTCTGCTTTGCAGGTAAAGGGTTGGAACTCATGCACTGTACAGAAGACAATCGTGAGATGAATAAAGCCACCTCCAAGATGAGTGGTTGCGGTAGTAGCAGAAGAAGAATAAGCAAACTGACCATCTGAGCTACATTGTGCCAGAACTACATTTTGCTAGAACGACTCTGTCTACTCGTAGAAATAGTCCTTAAAGTTAGCTCTAAATTAAGAGACGTTACGGTCATTATTCAGGAACTCTGAACTCAGTGAGAATGAAACAGTTAAAAGAAGTGAAATAAAAATAAACTGTGAAATCTACTCTCTTCGTCAATAGCCGCAACAAGTAACGGAATCAGCAAGATTAGCTTCAGCACCAACATCGTAATTTCAAGAATCTTCTGCCAGCAATATCGTTGCTACAAGTCTTCTTGAACATTTCTCTGAGAATTTATATAGGCCTCGTGTTCTTGGAGCCCCCTCCACAATGTTGCCTTAACAATAATTTGCACATCCCACCATCTAGAACTTCTCCCTAAAGTTGGAATTCCTGCAGTACTGTTTAGTGCAAAAAATTTGCAATTATTTGTACAATTGGCATTGACAAATATTTTTCAAAATTTGGTGTAACAAATGATCACGACGCCCACGACTTTTACCGTTAATATAATACCGTTTATGCAATTAATTTTTTTTTAAACTTCCAAATTTCATTGAAAATCAATTCATTTCAAAATTACACTTAATCACTTTAAAGGTACTATTTCCGAGAAAGTGGCTAAAACTGCCATACTACATTCAGTAAAACGGCTCTTCTGGTCAGCCAATTTTCTCCAATTTCTGAAAATTTAATATTTATTTTTTAACTTCATATTTCATGTTAGAGAGAATGTTTAGAAGGAAATCATCTGATATTGAAGGAAGCTGAAACTAAAATATTAGGTAAATAAATGGGCAAGATGATACGGCGCTGTTTTTGAATGATGCTGTAGAGTCATCTCACGAAAATTGAAAACTCATGTACCTAAATAAATTTACTAATGAACTGAAATTACCACTTAATTATAATATTAAATGAAACAAAGTACGAATGCAATTAGAGAGAAAAAGTAAACAGACATTTAGATGGGAACATCTTATAGTGGTATAAGTGTTAGAAATAATTAAATAATTTTTGGTATTCATAGAGATTATTGTTCACTTTAGTGTATGTCAAACTTTGAGCTAAATCTAGCGACTAGTTTTGGAGATATTCATTAAAAACTTAACTTTTCTACTGTTTAGTGGAGAAGTTAGTAGTGCTGGTGAGGTGCGCTTGTATATACAAATCACAGATAAACTCTGCCCTTTGTGCTGAAGAGGCGTCTTCCGTATGCCAGTCGGACAGGGATTGTTTATGAAATTCATTTTGTATCTACTTACTTTCTATTCTTATTTACTACTTCGTAACTGTTTACATTAAATTTAGCACCCTAGTGATGTGATTTTAGTTATTTTATTTTTTCGTTTATAACTAGCTGGTTCGCCATTATACGTGTCAGTGTGCTGGTAGAGCAAGTGGGGGTGGGCTTATGGTTTTTGTTAGAAGTGAGTTATTTAAATTTCTTATTTTAGATCAGTCACCATGGTGGATTATTAATTCATTTATTTCAAATATTTTTTCTTTTATTTTAGTTTTGGTTTACTTTAGACCTAGTTTAGATCTAAATGTTGTCTTAGATTTATTTGAAGTAACATTGCAACAAATTTTGCCCTTTCACAATTGTATGCATTTAATTGGGGGAGATTTTAACTGTAGAGTGGGCAGATTACAAAATAATGATGAAGAGTTATTTAATAATACATTCCTTTCAGTTGAGCATGGGTCTTGTGATAGAATCTGTAATAGTAAAGGTACTTCTTTGATTGAGTTTATGGAATTAAATTCTTTTGTGCTAGTAAACGGTAGAACGCTTCGTGACACACCCTCTCAATTCACTTATGTTAGTCCGCAAGGGCAGAGTGTTGTAGATTTAGTCTGGATTGACAGTCTGTATTTAGCTGAAGTAAGGGATTTAGAGGTCCTAGGTATTGTATCTGGATCGGATCACTTTCCTGTTATAGTCAGTTTAAATTGTGTCATAGTTAGTGATATAAGCTCGCGATGCAATTATAATCCTAAAAGTTCTGTAAAAGTGATTGCCTGGGATAAAGATAAAGCTGATGTGTTTATTAATTGCTTATTGTTTTCGCCCAGAATATGTACGAGCTTATATTTTGATTTTACTCGTATTAATTTTGATGAAGAAACAATAAATTCTATTTATTAAAATTTGTACTCAGCCTTAATGGAATCTGCTAGCCAAACTGGTATGTTTTCTGCCAAGTTGATCAGAAGGGATGTTACTGTAACTCATATAAAAAATCTTTGGTATGACGAAGAGTGTAAGAAAATGAAGGTTAAAGTTAGGAAACTTTTACTATTTTGTAAACGCGCCAATTTCGTGTGTTTCCTGAAATTAATTTATTTACATACCAAAGCAAGATATAAAAACTTGGTTAAGTATAAAAAAACAATCTTTTCAAAAATCTTTACTAGATAGTATTGCAAACATAAAAGACACTAGGACATTTTGGGAAACAATAAATAAGTATAGGTTTAGACCAGCGTTATGTTCATTTATTAGTGTTGACGCCTGGGAGAATTATTATAAATTGATTTATCCTTTGAGGATTTATGATAGTACCCTATTCTTCGGTGTCGGCCATCCTACGAGTATACTGGACGCTCCAATTACTCATGACGAAATTATGAAAAGCATTCAAAAATGTAGAAGTGCTAAAGCTCCTGGACCCGATCAAATCTCAAATGAATTTTACAAACACCTTCCTCAAAACTGGCTCTTGTATTTGGAGGTTCTGTTTAATAAAGTTTTTCCAGTGAGGTTCTCCCGCTTAAGTGGTCTCAAGTTTCTCAATTTATGCTGTACAAAAAAGGAGATAGTTTGATTTAGGTAATTATAGAGGCATTTGTATAGCTAATTGCATTCTTAAGATATTCATGCAAATTATTTTGAACAGACTGTTAATATGGGATCAAGAGGTGTCTGTAATTCCAGAATGTCAAAATGGTTTTCGACCGGGTCGGGGATGCAATGATAATATTTTTGTACTTAGTACAGTGATTCAGTGTCATCTAAGATTGCCAAAAAGGAAAAATTTTACTGCTTTTATTGACCTTAAAAGAGCTTTTGATTCTCCGTCCCACTCTAAACTATTTCACAAGCTTCACTCTGCGGGAATTTCCCCCAAAATAATTAACATATTAAGGAACTTGTATGAAAATGCCTCTTTCAAGATTAAGGTAAATGGCAGTTTTACATTTGAATTACCTCTGTCTGAAGGGGTTATGCAGGGGGAGGTCCTTAGTCCTTTTCTCTTCTCGCTTTTCATTGCGGATATTGAGAACTTCTTTCGGGAAAATAACGCTCGGGGTATTAACATATAGATGGTAAGTCTGATGTTATTTTACTCTTGTACGCAGACGATATGGTTATTCTTAGTGACTCTCACATTGATTTAAACAAAAAATTAGATATTTTAAAGAACTACTGTGTTTTGAATGGCTTAAAAGTAAATACTGAAAAGTCAAAAATTGTAATTTTTCACAATGGAAGACTGAGAGCTGAAAGATATAAGTTTTTTTATGATGATGTGATGCTAGATATTGTAGATAATTTTGTCTATTTGGGCGTGCAATTCAACCAATCTTCTTTGTTTTTACAGACTGCCAGGTCAGCAATTGGCAAGGCAAATATCGCTGCCGGATCAGTTATAAATATCTTAACAAAATCAAAATGTGAGAGTTGGGTCTCGAGAGTGAGGGTATTTAATGCTATAGCTCGAAGTGTAATGTTGTATGGGGCACAAGTCTGGAGTCTAAGATACGTCGATTTGTTGGAGAGGGCGCATCTGAACTTTTATAAGCGGTTGTTCCAATTATCTCGAAACACCCCCGATTATATTATTAGAACTGAATTCGGTATAACTCATGTTTTGCTGCAAATTGTTAAGATTACTGTCGGTTGGATTAAAAATATGTTATCTTATGACGTAACGTCAGGAAATTAAGTTTTAAAAGAATAAGTGCAGCCTGAAGTAAGTGCAGTGGGGAGAGGTGGTAAGCGGTGGGCAGGGAATGAAGATGGAGAGGGGAGCCGAATCGAGCAAGGTGGAGTAGGGCAGTGTTTGGCGAGAGAGAGAGCGCCTAGTGACCAGCTGGGAAGAGAGAGATAGAGTCTTTTTGAACCATAGGCCGAACCGCCACTAACGCCACCTTTGGAGATTAAATGACCGAACCTCTGGCTCAAGCCACTACTAAAAAGGTGAACCATCGGCGGAAATTGGTTGGCGTGCCGCACCTTCAGGTACTCTGGTGTTGTGTGGTTCCCTCTCCCAGTCTAACTACCCGGAACTGCCAGAACTCTTAACCAAAAGAACTAACAATCAACCCTTTGGGGCACTAGAAGTTTGAAGTTTTTTTCAGAAGTTATTTTTTTTGTTTACTCATTTCCTTATAGTTTATTTTATATGTGTAAAAACAGTCCGAACTGAGTTAGGTGAAGGATCCTTCGTTCATTTTTGTAATTGTTTGCTATTTTTTGTGTATATTTAGTAGAATATAAGGTTGTATATATATCTGTGTGATAGTTATTTTCCACTGGTATTATTATTATTATCATTTGTTCTTCGCGGGAGTAAGGAGTCATCGCCCGGAAGTTTCTTGCCCTTTCCTGGCCACATCAGCTGAACCACGTTCTACTAGCCGACACTATCATTGTTAGTGTCTCAATCTATGGAAAGCACAAGATTGCCCCGTATCTGTTTTTTTAGACTTTTGGAGTTGAATACTGCTCCTGTGAAATATAACTGGTTTCTTCAGTTGAGAGTTTTGTTGAGCAAATATGGAGTTTATTTTGAAGCGTCAGATCTCAATGGACTTTCTGCTGGAGAGATTGTGTCAAAACTTCAAACTAATTTGCTCCAGTTGGACAGGCAATCTCTTGAATATTCCCGTTTTAGTGATATTTATAATAGCCTACCACTCTTGGCTGGTGTACCTCAAGAGTATATTAATATTAGACAACCCTTTAGGGTAACTAGGTTGATTGCTCAGATGCGAACTTCTAATAAAAATTTTATCACAATATCTTTACAAAAATCCATTCATATTATAAATTGTAAATTGTTGTGTACAGTTTGTGATATGCACGTCGAGGAGAATTTCTTGCATCTGTTTGTTGTTTGTCCTCTATATGCCTCAATAAGGATTCATTATTTCAATAGTAATCTGCCCTCTGATGTACAAAGAGATTTAGTAGAATTAATGTATAGTTGCGAAAAAGCAAAATTACTTATTGTTTATAATTACGCGTTTAGTATATTAAAGTTAAGGTCATTTTTACTAAATGAATAATTTCAGTTGTTAAAGTTTTGTTTTTGTGTTTTAAACAGGTTTTATATTTTTTTTTTCCTCTAGACAACATCTATAGACATTATTTTACTATTTTTATTACTTTTTTGTTTGTTTATTTTAATTTCAATAATGATATTGTTTTTTATTTTACTTTTATTATCAAGTTTGATCATTTAATTTAATTATTATATTATTGTAACGAAGTTGACCTGGGCAGAGAAGAAAGGCCTAGATTGTTCTAGGGGTTGAGCGACCAAAGTCGGTAACAGGCCACCACTGTGTGAACAAAAGGGCGGTCTCTACCTGAGGAGAAAAGAAAGGCCTAGATTGTTCTAGGGGTTAAGCGACCAAAGCCGGTAACAGGCCACCACTGTGTAGACAAAAGGGCCGGTCTCCACCTGAACTAGAAAGGAAAGGGGCTAGATTGTTCAAGGAGTTTAGTGACCGTAGCCTGTAATGGTCCACCGCTGTGTAAAAGCCAGCTAAGAGAAAGGCCTCAGTAGGGGTGGTAGCATATGTGTTTTCCCAGCCAGTGATTGACAGGTGAGAGTGAGACAGACGGAGTTGGAGAGAGACAGAGAATTGGAGGAGGCGGCCCCAGTTGTGAATGTGGCAGTATGTGTTTTCCAGCCAATGAGCGGCAGGTGGGAGCAAGACAGGCGGAGTTGGAGTGTGACAGAAGGTTGGAGGAGGGCGGCCCCAATTGGGGTGGTGGCAGTATGTGTTTTCCTCAGCCAGTGACCGGCCGGTAGGCGTGACACAGACGGAGTGGGGCAGTCGCAGTTAAAAGGAGGCAGACACAGCTGGAGAAGTTAGTTGTTAATCAGTTTTCTAGTCTTGTAGAGTTGTTAATCAGTTTTAATCAGTTAGTCTTGAGTGAGTCTTGGAGAGACGTTAGTTTGGAGAGACACTTTGGAAGTGACAGTTTGAGAGAGTCAGTGTTGCGGAGTGCTTCAGAGATAGCTAGTCAGGCGGTTAGTCAGTTAGTGAGTAGAGCTTTGTTTGTGTAGCAGAGACTAGTGCAATTCGGTGCAGTGCGGACCAGTGGTCAGTCGGGGAACAGTTTTGTGGCGTTACGTAGGGAGTAAGTAACAGTAAACTGTTGTGACTGTTGTCTTTAATGAATAGCGTTAGTTGCTAGTAAATGTTAATGTGAGTAAAGGTAATGTGTTAATAAATCAGGTTATTACTTACAAATTTAGCGAGTTTTATTATTTAATCAAACCCACATATTTAACGTAACTAGTGGCAGGCATTAGTTATAGGTAAAGTTTCTAGATAAAAGGTAGAAAAACTTTACATTATGTATGAAATTTGATTGTTGACACTCCGTTTGTAAAAGGCTTAGGTCTTAAAGACCAATAAATTAATAATAATATAAAAAAAAAATAGTTCTAAATTAAAAGATGGGAAAGTCATTATACAGGAACTCTCGCCTTCTGAACTTATTTCATTGTGAATGAAACAGTAAAAATGGGAATGAAATACATTAACAAAATTAGTGAAACCTACCATCTTCATCAAGAGCCGCAACCAATACCGGTAGCAGCAAGATTAGCTTCAGCACCAACATCGTAGCTGCAAGAGTGTTCTGCTAGCAATATTGTTGCTACGAGTTTCCCTGCACATTTCTTGGTGTATTTATCTATATGCATGTGTTTGGTGCCCCCTCCACAATGTTCGCTTAACCGTAATTGGCACTTGAGTATTGCTTAGTGTAAAAAAAATTGCAATTATTTGTACAATTGGCATTAACTATATGTATAATGTTTATATAATGCACAAAATTTGGAATAAATATTTACATTAATTCCTCTTACTGCAATTTAAGTAATTACATTTTCTTGAAACTTCCAAATTGCATTGAAAATTAGTACCTTTCAAAACAATATTCGGTCAACAGATTTTCTTCAATGTTGCAATATTATTTTATTTTTTTTATTTATTTTTTAAAATTTATTTTGTAATTTACAATCTGTATAAATATATAAAATAAGTAAATAGGATGTAAATAAGATGAACTGGAGCAGGAGGAGAGAAGCTACCCAGCGGTAGCACTCTCTATAGGAGAGAGGAGAAAGTGAAGAGGAGAATATGAGGAGGAGAGAGGAGAGATAGGAGAATAATGACGTTTAGTTCTTCAGACTGTAAGGAAGTCGCAGGGCCACCCGTCATCGAGGAGTATTGTTAGGGATGTCAGAAGAGGCGAGAGACGGTACAAGAGGATTTGAGCAAGTAGAGAGAGCAGTATGGAATTCTTGATATTTAGTCTTGGCGTGTTGGTCTATTAAGGGAATGTTGAGGTCGTTGTGAAGAGTGAGGTTAGTCACTGTAGAAAGGAGCGTCAGCTATCTGTCGAAGTATTTTTGTCTGAAATGTCTTGTACAGGCTTGTCTTGTACCGTATGTTTGTAGGTTTGGCTGAACTCCACAGCTCTAGTCCGTAAGTCCTCATAGGTTTGAGGATAATGTTGTATAGTAATCGTTTGAGTTCTATGGGCAATTTGGAACGTCGTCCAAGTAGTCTGTAAAGCAGTTTCGCACGTTTCGTCATTGCTTGTCTTTTAAGTCTAGTGTATGGGTTCCACGTGAGTCTTTTGTCAATAAAGAGCCCAAGATAGCGCACCAGATCTGTACAAGGAAGAGGATTGCCACTGAAGAGGACAGGTGGACAGGAGCCCCGCCGGAGAGTAAACGTGGCATGCTGGCATTTCTGTGAGTTCATTTTAATCCTCCACTTCTTGGCCCAGGATTCTATTTTGTGTAAGTGTTTCTGTAACTTGTATGAAGCTGATGTAGGATATGTACTTGAAGCTGATATGGCTGGGTCGCCTGCGTATGTACAGAGTAGTGTAGAGGGTTGTACAGGTATGTCTGATGTGTATACTGTAGAGAACGGGGCCAAGTATACTCCCCTGCGGCACTCCCGCCCCCACTGTGGAGAATGAGGAGATTGCTGAGCCAGTACTAACTTGAAAGAACCTATCTGAGAGATAGGAGCGCAGAATGAGGTAGTATGTAGAGGGAAGATGCTTTTTTGGTTTGAGCAGAAATCCAGGACCAGGATGCCAAACACGATCGAAGGCCTGGCTTACGTCTAAGAATGCCCCTGAGCAATACTGCTTTAATATTTAGTTCTTAACTACATATTTCACGTTTGAAAGAATTTTTAGAAAGAAATCAGCTGATATTGAAGGAAGCTAAACGAAAATATGGCATTTAGCATTTGATAAATAACTGGGCAAGATAATATAGCAAACAAATAAATTTACTAATAAACTTCCTTACCTAATTATTTTACCAATCAAATTAAGGGAGGTGGTTCTGAAAGTATTTTGAGAAAATTACTTAAATTACTTATTATTACGCTTATTCTGCCTAGTTCTATTCAAGAATGGACCATGAGATTGATTTAGAACAGCCATAGCAGATGATTCTATAACATTCAACGTTATATTTACCTAGTGTTGACTAAAGCAGAAGATTATTAAGGCAACCAGCAGTGACCATCAATCTTACACTATAAGAAGCAAAACAAAGTTCAATTTGCCGCCATTGCACATATACTCTAAAGGTGTTGCTAGGGCGTTGTCACGGCTTATGAAGGACGAGCTCCTATTAACGTTAGGCATGAAGGAACTTATCAGGAGCTATGGAAGAAGGTGGAGGATGACCATGCTTTGGGTCTGCCTTCGGATGTTTTGACTCCCAAATATAGCTTCGTCAGGCCTTTTAAAGTTGTTTTTGGGCATTGACCCCCAGTTGGGGGACTCTACGTGGTGCTCCGATGGCTCCAGGAAGGAGGAGGAGTGGGAGTGGGTCAAACCGAAATATGGCTTTTCAGTTAGCCAAGGAAAACCAGCTGCAGTCTTTCAGGCTGAGCTAGCGGCAATTAGGTTGAGTGCTGCCGAGTTTGCCAGACGAGAAATGATTAATTCTAGGATCGTAATCTTCTCGGACAGCCAGGCTGCTCTACGAGCTATTGGTTCTTACCAGGTCAATTCAAGGCTGGTATGGGATTGTCTGGGGGCCCGACAAAGTGACCAAAATAAGGTTTTTCTGGTGTGGGTTCCCGGTCATTCAGGTCTTAAAGGGAACGAAATGGCAGATTTAAACGCGCTGCGGAGACTTCAATGGCCCGGAATCCTTTTTCGGGGTATCCAAGTTCTTTAAGAGTGCGACCATTAAACTATGGGTGCAGAGGAGGTCTCAGGAGTGGTGATTGGCTACCACTGGGCAAAGACAGGCGAAGGAGTTAATTAGGGGCTTTTTGCCAAAAGCTGACTCTAACTTAATTCCGCAAGGCCGTGTGGTTATCAGGATAATTGTAGGCCTATTAACCGGCCACTGCTGGCTCAGAAAACACATGCATTGCATGGGCCTGGCAGATGATAGCGTTTATAGGTTCTGTCAGGAGGAGGAAGAAATGGCACTGCACGTGTTGTGTCAGTGTGAGGGACTTGTCTGGGCTAAGGATGTTACTCCTCGGGGAGGAAAACCAAGGTTTGAGAGCTTTACCCTGGTGGCGCTCTCCAAAATTAAGAGTCTGATTAAAGGGACGGGTCTGGAGGGCGGAGCTCTAGAATAGTGGGAGCCGCCACAATAGATCCATTGGGTTCTGGTGGCGTAGGCCCATGGCTGGATTTTCCTATAGGCTAACTAGGCTTCAAGATCAAGAGGCCATTTTTTTTTTTTTATTTATTATCCATGCCTCAATTTTTATAAAGGTTAGTACCAATAACAACATGTTTCACTTAACATATTAATATACATACATATATCACAGAGGTGATATATTTTATTATCTCTCATGTAATTTACAAACTTAAAAATGGGAGGTGAAAGGGCCTCATAAGTGGAATAGCCTAGGGCAGTGATGGGCAAAGTACGGCCCGCGGGCCAACTCCGGCCCGCGAAAGTATTTAATCCGGCCCGCCGAAGGTCCATCGACATGGATAGTATATGGCCCGCTATAATTACGTTTTGACGGTCGAGAAGTATAAAGTAGATTCTACTTAGTAGAATAATAGATGCATAACCTATAAGTGAAGCTAAACTAGCCGCGTAGTTACACAAGTGTGTAATGCTGTAATGTTTTTATAATATTATGATTAAAAGCTTTAACACAAAATGCATTTTTTCTATGTAAGAGCAGATCGCCGCTTTAATGTTACGTAGGGGAGCCCTAACTCTATCATCCTACCAAATTTTATCAAAATCTGGCCAAGATTTACAGAGTAATTAGTAATAATAATTTTGGAGGGTGCCTTACATAAAGGGCTAACTCCCCTCCCATTCGATGTACAGCGTCGAGACCCCCAAAAGGCACATCTACATAAAATTCCGAATCGAATGACACCTCATTCATGAAAATCGGTTCACGCGTTTAGGCGCTACGCAGTTTACAATAAAGGTAACAAGAAGAAGAAGAAGAAGAAGAAGAACAAGAACAAGAACAATTTTTGAAAATGCCGTATTTGCTCATTTTCGGCAACTTTTTTCTTGAAATCTATTAGATATGGGTTGTTGCAAAAAAATTACAGTTATAAAGGAGGATTTGCCCTATATTATAAAGAAAATTTGGGAATTTTATCTTTTATAGAAAAAGAGAAAAAAATTGTCAAAGTTGGGTGTTTTTCAACGTTACGCTTTTTCGTGCAGTTTTTGACGATCAACCCTTATACAACTGTCCTACCGGACAGTTTTAATAATTCTGGCCCTCCTCTAGAATTTCTTAAACTTTGTGGCCCCCCATTAAAAAAGTTTGCCCACCACTGGCCTAGGGTCTCTTTTCATCTAATTCCGGCCTTTGGCCGCCCTATTAGTATCTATCTAAAATAAATATAAATTTGCCCGCTAGAAGGCAGGAAATCAGCACTTAATCTTAGTACAACTTCAGCTAGAATTTAAAATAAAAATGTTAAGGTTAATAGTCAGCTGTAGAAATCTGACTACAAGAGAACTGTTAGTAAATTTTCAATAGAATGCTGTTTTTATCACCTAAACTAATACTTCACAGAGAAGTGGCGCGCCGAACATTTTAAGTAGAACTCTGTTAGTTGGACAGTAAACTAAATGATTTTGGTGAATGTCGAGGTGAGGTCTTAAATAAAAACAACTTATTTGTTTTATACCAACGTTTCGGTAATTATTACTACCTTCTTCAGGGTCTGTACAAAAGGAATATTACACTAATATAGATAAAATTGAACAAAAACAAAAATCAAAAAATACATAAATAAAATTATTTTTAAAACATAAAATTAAATAGATAGATATAATAAATATAATTTGGGATGACTTACATTATAAAAAAGTTTGTAAAGTTGACTGTATAGCTACGAATATATCATCATAACTGTTAAGGATTTACGGAAAAGTGGGTTTATATAGAGGTAAGGGAGGGGTGAAAACAATAGGGCTGGAAAACCTAAGGTATGCGGTGAGTAATTTGTTAAGTTAATGTTTGAAGAATGTTATTATAAAAATTTGAAAGATTGTTGGTGTCTGTTCTAAAGTTGATGGATTTTTGTTGTTTTTTAATGTGTATCATTTCTAATATGTTTCGTTTACTTCTGTTGGTGTTGGTTGCAAGTATGGAAGTGTTGTCAAAGTCAAATTCGTGTTGTAAGTCTAAATGGTGTTTAGTTAGAGCAGATAAAGTATCATTAGGTTTTTTAGTTTTGCAATCGTGTTTGTGTTGGTATAGCCTCTTGTTTAGGTATTGTGATGTTTGTCCGACGTATGTGGCATCACAATTTTTGCAATTGATTTTATAAATTACATCTGAACGGAATAGTTTTGGTGTAGGGTCTTTTAGTTTTGTGAATAAAGTATGTAAGGTATTGGTGTTCTTAAAAGCTGTCGAAATATTATGTTTTTTGAATATTAAAAAAAAAAAAAAAAAAAAAAAAATATCATTAACAAATTACAAACATTCAAACATTAACTTAACAAATTACTCACCGCATACCTTAGGTTTTTCCAGCCCTATTGTTTTCACCCCTCCCTTACCTCTATATAAACCCACTTTTCCGTAAATCCTTAACAGTTATGATGATATATTCGTAGCTATACAGTCAACTTTACAAACTTTTTTATAATGTAAGTCTTCCCAAATTATATTTATTATATTTATCTATTTAATTTTATGTTTTAAAAATAATTTTATTTATGTATTTTTTGATTTTTGTTTTTGTTCAATTTTATCTATATTAGTGTAATATTCCTTTTGTACAGACCCTGAAGAAGGTAGTAATAATTACCGAAACGTTGGTATAAAACAAAAAAGTTATTTTTATTTAAGACCGCACCTCGACATTCACCAAAATCATCTACAACAACGGTCAAAAAAACCCCAAAAAAACCATCATTAGTAAACTAAATGTTATCTACTTTTATTTTTTAAGTTCACAGTGCTCAATGAATAATTCCTCTTTTTTATATTTATCAGTTTGTTTGTTATGATGATCTACTGTATTTTCTAAATCAACAGCATTTTTATTCTTTGCAGGTGAGTTGGCTAAATAAACCCAAAAAGTCACCCACTTTTTTACTTTTTATGCAAGCCCTCTATACATATTGCGAGGGTGTTGTGAATTGAATGTTGTGTTTTTAGGTTGAAACGAACGCAGGGACGCCAAGATCCCTAAAGAAATGGCTAGACCTACTATTACTAATCTTTCGGGGCTTGGAGAATCACAGTTCACAGCTGATCTTAACAGTTTACAACTAATTTTTTAAAATATTTCTCTAAATAAGGTTTGTTTTTTATTATTAGAATGGTTAGATAAAAAATAATAACTGCAGAGGAAACTGCTATTTTTCCTTAAACATATATTTAATCGTACTGTACAAATTTGTTTTTTAGATGACAGTACGTAAACATAACTTTTAGCATAATCAATTTTTTATTTAAATATATTTACATTTCTTCATTATTGACATTTCATTCTTCTATTTTTGGGTTTGGTAAAATCTCGTTTTGATTGATAATTTTTCGAAATATAATTGATGATTATTAGAGCTTTAATAGTGTATTAACAAAATGGGATTTTGTATAAATTTCAATACATACCTCGATTGCAATAACCTACCCTACGGAAAATTGTAAGTTTTTTTATAAAATACGTAAGTAGGAAATTATGGTTTTATCCGCTACTCACACAACAACCAAACTAACAGTTACGACCTTCATAACCTGCTCTGCACTATTTTCTGTAGAGAATTATTTTACACGGCCCATGATATATGTGGTTTGTTTGTCCAAACAAAACCTCTGTATGGTGATTGAACGGGGCACGCGAGAAGAGAAGTTGGCCTTCCAGCTGATAAGGAATTGTTTCAACTATACTCCATTTCTCGGATACCCCAGAATTTCTTCTGCTCTTTTCCAATTCGGGCTTGCTTCAAATGCTGCCCATTTGCTATACTATTCCCTCTCTTGTAACATCTCTAGAAATGCTGTACATCTAGGAGGTTGTCAATCTCTCTCATCGCTGCAGAAAATAAGTAATCGTTCTGGAAGTTCAGTACTGTCTGTCCATTTTCCTCATCTTTCAAACTTATACTGTTTACAAGAAAGAGCCAGAGAAAAACTAAGAGACAGTTCTGCTATTGTTCCAGATACTGTAGAAGTTCTAGCCATCCCAGAAGGGCCGAACGAGTTGCCTAGTACCATGATTACGGTCTACTAGGAAGAAAAAGAGCTTATTGAATTAGAGCTTCCAGGTGAGCCATGAGGTCAAGTTTTCTTATTTTCCTGCGTGACGTAAGAGAGGCCAGTAAAGAACTCTCGCACGAGTTCGAGATCTTCATGTTTTCTATTTCCTGGTACACATGTTCCTAAGTAAAAAACGCAGACTGAAAAATTAATTATTTGGCTGTTTCTTTTCCTCTGTGATTATCTCGGATTCATATCCAGACAAAATTACAGGCAGTATGTGTGTATTAAATGGTTTTTGTTTAGGCTCCAATAGATGTGCGAAAACATAAGAATTACTTTGTTTCAAGGGTCAGAAAATGACAATTTTTGAAGAAAATTAGTCTAAAAGATAAACAAATCGCGTGCAAATTATTTGGGGTAGCAGTAAAAATGTCAAGTTTGATAAAATCAAATTAATGTTGCTCGTGACTTGTATGCAAGAAAGGACTGTGTGAACAACGTAACAGAGGAACTTCTGATCATGGGTGAGTGAAAAAACCCACTTTCATGAGGTAGGCGATAGCTTTTGGAAGAAGGCTAATGAGGTAAGTTCCCCATAAGGCAGGTCCTAGCTGACTGCGTGGTCCTCCTCCGTTCGTCCTTCCAACTCACAAGTATCTGTTTGTGTAAAAAGGTCGGATTTCTTGACTGTATGCTCCTGTTCACAGGAGTTATCACCAAAGATTATGAAATTAAAAAAGGTGATTGTTATCACGATCCTAGGCATGGACTGTACGGCTACAATATTTGCTTAAAATGGAACATTTCAATAAAGAACCAAACAGTGGAAGAACTCTGCTACAACCTGTACTCTCCAAATTTAAAATTTTCCACCTACAAATGTCTTACATTAACTTCAAAATATCTAAGCGCCAAAGAGTTCTTTAACGAAAATATTACGTCCCTTGAAGGTTAGTGAATGGAGTTCCGTATGGCATTATATGTATCTATGATTCTAATTTTAATTATTTAAGATGTAATTGAATACACTGTTTGGCTGAAATGAGCAGCAAAGTGGAGCGGTGGATGGAAGCGATAAAGTAAAACCACCCAGCACGCCCAAATGCCCTCTACTATTTATGTTAAAACTAATGCCAAAAACTCTTACATCACTTCACTTCATTGAAGAGCAATTAACTCAAACAAATATATTCATCTATGACATCTTAACAACCACATCCAAGAATTGACATTGAATAACCTGTGCACATGGGTGGACATCTTAGATGTTCTTACTTTACACATTAACATACATAAATTCTTCAATATCAGAAGATGGCTCATATATCGAGTACCATCCTCTCAAAAAATTGACCCATTTGCACAGCTTGGTCAATGATTAATATTATCCTCGAATAAGGTTATTATGCCCTATAAATTGACCATCTATTGTTTCATTTAATATTCAAGTTTAAACTGTTTCAAAAGATTCATGTTGAAGTCTTTTAAATATTTATGGTATACGAAATCAAGAAAAAAAAACCATATTAATACGTAAATATAATTATCTGTTCATGCTAATAATATTCGCAAAATATGTTTTAAGAATTTAATGATTCAATTGCAAGGTACGCGCTGCATGCAACCAATGCATGAAGTGCACGCCATAGAACTTCTATATTTACCTATTCAGAAAGTGTCATTCTGTCAGTGATTGTTGCTGTGCTACATGTAATCAAAATTCTCTTGATTGCATATGTTTAAAATGATTCGTTTATTTTACAGAAATGTATTGCTATAGGCTAGGTGATAATAATTTCCAATGTGATATCTACAGATACAATGGCTACAATGGTACCGTATCCTTCATTTTCAAAATGGAAAACAATTATTTAGGGCTCTAAGTTGGAGCATGAATTTGAGTTATGGGCATGTTTCAGTCTATGTATGGTCTAAGCTCTATCCACTGGGCTGGTCACAAAGTAGCTACGTGGGGTTCTACTACGGCATGACCTACTACGCTTACAGATATGTCACAGGTTAGTACAGATTTTAAACGGCATAAAATTTAAATTTAAGTCCCTTCATACACTCATCTTTAGCCCAATTTCAGATTTAAGAACTATATAGCAACCACTAGCTGTGTCATTTCCTGATGAGGAGTGCTTAGATAAATTTACTGCGTTTACCATTGTACTGTGTTTATAAATATCTGAAATAAGAAAATTTGCTCTTAAATTTTTGAAAATAAGTTTAAGTATTGGCCTTGGTTCCATAATTATAACGAAAATTGAACTTTTTACAATACAGTTAGCAGGTTAAGATTTTACCCCAGCTATTCACCCCAACACATGGCTAGAATAGGAATAAGTATAAATCCACAATGCTCATGTGTTTTGGATCGCCTTCCCGATGCAAACCACATAATCCTAGACTGCGATAAATTTAATTAAGAAAGGCAGAGAACAGCTTTGGAACTCTGTTAATGACTCAGAATGCCCACTACCTGCCAACTTATTGACGATACTAGCCAACCAAACCGTTCAAATACACTTAAACATATATAATTTTATAAAAACCAACAATCTTGAACTATAGACAAACCGTTTTCTCCACAAACCTGATACCAATTATACAATACTAACAATAAAAACAAATTAAAAATAATAACATTAAGCCACTATATAATGTTACCACACCATAACAGCCTCATAGTTTAAATAATAAACCCTTTAAAGCAACATAATCCTTGGCTGGTTGTTAAGGCAAAAAAAAAAATTTATTGTTAGTTTTTGTTGATATCTCTTTGATAGCACACTTGCACTAACTAAATGGAAAACTAAAGTTGGCTAGCTCCGGCAAGTTTATTCCCATCGTCCCAGTTGTAGGATTTACTCGGTTCGCAACGGTAGCCCTTGAACACTTCACTTGGCACAGTCCGTTACTATTGTAACCTTGTTCTTATAGAGAAAACCGAAGTAAATACAAATCTTGCTTTAAAGAACGTAAGTTCACACTTTAGTCAACTCCTAAAACATAGTCTATCTGTTCATAGGAAACAATGGACACGGCTATTCCTGTTACACCATTGAGGACCTGGGCAAAATATGTATGAAATTGAAAGAGATAAACAATGAAAACGACTCGGTAATATGTTTCAAGGTGACGACATCAACAATGCGATTTTCCGGCACTAAATGTTTCCGCAGAACTAGGACTTCTTCTTATGAATTTTGCGCTCTCGAAGATAACATCAAGATGCTGGATCGCTGGTGAAATTAGTGTCCATTATTTGAAAAAGTTAAATGATACTATGGTAAATAAATACATATATTTATAGTTAATTGTTTACGATTTCATTATTATAATAATATTACTGTTTTCTTTATTTCTAACCGATTTCTAATTTTCAGCTATTATCATGTTTCTTATTGTAATAGTTTTGACAGTATTCTTCGGATTGTCAGCAAACTCAGCAGTATAATGTTGTGTTAGCGCGTTGTTGCGCAGCTTACCCGCAAAAACGTATTCACCCGACAGATATCAAAGTCCGCTCAAAGCTCTGCATTCATACATTACTCACAACTGTAAAGTAACACATCTATTCAGCTACTGAAAACCATGTTTCATGATCGGAACAAAGAGCTTTAAAGCCGAATAATTTCAAGAATCAACATCCTCTACTTGCTTCTAATCGCTTAAAGCTTGTTCCGTCACGTTATGATTGCATTTAATGATTTTTTAAAAAAGTTTTCATACAGATTTTAACCAGCTACCATGCTAAAGAAAAATATTTAAATATAAATTGAACAATAGCATTAACCATGAAGATGATCTACCTTCTAGGTCTTAACCTTCCCAACAAAAGTGCTAAAATGGCAACAATTTCTCTTCGCTCTCTGATAAGTCACTCACCAAAAAAGATGTAAGCATTCACGAATTCACTATAGGGTTTTGAGATAACAATTCCTTAACTTTACTGCAACTGTGTTTAGAGGTGTCTTTGTGAAGGTACATTACATATAAATAAATAAGTACTTTATAACATTTCAATTGAACAGTATTTATAATTACAATTTCTCTTTTTTTCTGTTCCATTTTTTCTTCTTTCTTTTCAACCAAAGTAGTTAGCTGATTTATTCGCTATTAAATGAGAAAACAGATTTGTATTTATATATACTTTTTTTCCTTTTTACTATAAATAACAAAAAGTAATACATATTTATTGCAACATGCTTTTAAATCATACATTACAAGTGTAACACCTTTATCATGTAAACAAATAATTAAAATAAACTAAATTTATTAGTGAAGGTGGTTTTGGTAAACTTTCTGCAAAGAATGCATGTCATTGCATGGTGCTAGTTTCTAGTCAATGAATGGAATATTGGATGAATCATGGCTATAAAACTCAGTCGCTTTGAAGTTGTGCAAAAAGAAACATTGCAAGTTCATCTTCGCCAAGAAGAAAAACTATTTGTGTACTCTAGGACTTAGAAACAGAAAAATGTCACACATAATCGCCAGAGGTCATAAGATTGTCCTCTCCGGATCAGGTTTCCGCAAATGCTGTGAAAATTACTCTGTATGGTAATTAGGTTAATCAAATTCAAACTTTGTTAAATATATGTATATATGCATTTGTTTATCACACCTGTTTTATCCGCAACACCAAAATAACAATAACAATGGATAACTCTCTCTCACCAGCCATCCAGCATCTGGATGTTACCCTTGAGAGGCCAAAATTTATAAGATTTCTTATTTCTGCGGAAACATTTGGTGCCAGTAAAAGAAACACTTTCTGCGGTCATCTTGAAACATCCAACTGTATCTCCATTCTTCAGTCGCTTTTCTTTCACCTTCAAACAAACTTTTTTGTACTTCTCTGAGTTGTCACACTGACTAACATTGAATTCAGTCTCGGAACTTTCTACAAACAGAACATTAAAATTTATTATACGAGAATTATGAAATCTCAATAATCTCAAATATTTTTGTTTCCTTCAAAAGAGGTTTTGAGACCATCTTGAAATTTTTTTTAAAAAAAACTAACACACACTTTTATTAACAGCATGGTACGAGAAAATCAGTAACAATATGTGTGCATGTCAAAGGATGCCAAAGTTTGCAGAACAGATATAAATACTCAGCTAAGTTTACTGTTATACGGCCTGAAAATACAGCCGAGATCGTTGTCCTAGATGCTAGGCAGATCGGAATATTTGATTAGTGAACTTGGGTAGTGGGATTGGCGACGGCTGCAGCTTAGATTGCCTGATGGCACAACTGAATCTTGAGTAGTGAGGCTGGTATACAGTAGCCTAATTGCTGCACTAACAGCTACGCTTTTAAAGGATTCTGCAGAGAACCTGTTTGTCCTATTTCACAGCCATAATAACTCCAATTAATAATACGGGAATTGCTCGGTGCAACCTTTCACTAAAAGCGCTAGTGTAACACAGATCGGGTAAACTCAAGCAATTTTTTTCTTTTAATGAACTTTCAGGCAATTCCGCCAACTTCTTTTTATATTCAGTGCATTAAGGCTGGATTCATTGTTGTTTTGTATTTATTCTTAAAATGGCCTGGACTTGATTCCAAATATGTATTGAAAATTGCATTTATCCTAAATTAGTAAGGAATAATAAAGATACTTTTCAGTTTAATTATACAGGTTTAATTATAGCTCCCCTTTTGTGGAAAGACGTCCTACAGAGAATACCCATTTTTGAAGTCCAACACCCAACAGACAAAAAGTTCAAAACCAAAAAGCTGTAATAGAGCATCAATTAAGCTCCAGATATAGGCATGGCAGGCTACATGGATGTAATTATTCTAGATCCCCGTTACTTAATGGTCTATAATAGTTTACTGCTACTACGAGGGTCGTTTGAAAAGTCCGTGCAAAAACAAAAACTACTTAATTTTTTGGGGTAAACCTTTTTTATTTTTCAACATAGTCTCCTTTTAGGCTTATACACTTCGTCCAACGCTGCTCTAGTTTGTTGATCCCTTCCGAATAATAGGATTTGTCCAAGTCTGAAAAATAGCCATTCGTTCCTGCAATCACCTCCTCGTTTGAATAAAATCTTTTTCTCGCCAGCCATTTCTTCATATTGGGGAACAATTAGTAGTCCGAGGGAGCCGAGGGGAGAATAGGGGGGATGTGAAACGAGTTGGAACCCTATTTCCATTAATTTTGCGACCACAACTGCTGAGGTGTGAGCTGGTGCGTTGTCGTGATGGAAAAGGACTTTTTTGTGGGCCAATCGTGGGCGTTTTTCTTGCAGCTCAGTTTTCAAACGGTCCAATAACGATGAATAATATGCACCTGTAATAGTTTTACCCTTTTCCAGATAGTCGATGAGGATTATTCCTTGCGAATCCCAAAAGACAGTCGCCATAATCTTTCCGGCCGAAGGAACGGTCTTCGCCTTTTTTGGCGCAGATTCCCCCTTGGTAACCAATTGTTTAGATTGTTCTTTGGTTTCAGGAGTGTAGTGATGTATCCATGTTTCATCCACAGTGACGAAACGACGCTTAAAGTCCTGCGGATTCTTCTGGAACAGCTGCAAACCGTCCTTGCAACACTTCACACGATTTCGTTTTTGGTCAAGCGTGAGCAATCGCGGTACCCATCTTGCGGATAGCTTTGTCATGTCCAAATGTTGATGCAAAATATTATGTACCCGTTCATTCGAGATGCCCACAGCACTAGCAATCTCACGCACCTTCACTCTTCTGTCATCCATCACTATATCATAGATTTTATCAATGATTTCTGGAGTAGTAACCTCAACAGGGCGTCCAGAACGTTCAGCGTCACTTGTGCCCATATGGCCACTCCGAAAATTTTGAAACCACTTATAAACTGTTCTAATCGAAGGTGCAGAGTCACCATAATGTTTATCAAGCTTCTCTTTAGTCTTCTGAGGCGTTTTGCCTTTCATAAAGTAGTGTTTAATCAACACACGAAATTCTTTTTCGTCCATTTTTTGAAAATCACTCGACTTCCTCGATTCAAACGAATGCCAAACACAAAGAAATAGATCGATCTGGCTGAAACTTGGTGTGTGTTCTTCCAAGAGATGCTACTAACTAAACATAACCTCGATACGCGCCAGTGGTGCTATCTCTCTGACTTTGCACGGACTTTTCAAACGACCCTCGTATATTGCATCCACTAAGGGTGGCAATTCTAAATGCAATATTCACAAACACAATACCGCTATCAACCATTTCACTCAAATACCGCACCCTCCACAACAAAAATTATTCTGTTAAAAAATTAATAATAAGGAAGAATGAATTTTCACTATATCGTAATCAAATATGGAAGCAATGCTTCTGGACACTGATCGTTAAATGATGGTAGTTTTAAAAAGCATGTAACTCAGTACACACAGCAAAACTTAATGTAACTTAGTAACCAACCTAAAAGGTAAATTTTCGCAAAACTGTCAAGGACTTTGGTAGCATAGACGCCCACGTAGCTGGTAGTACCTCCCACTGGGTTTATGTAACCATACACATATACTGAAACAAACAATAATCGCCATGAATAATCTTTATAGTCATAATCTAAGGTAATACTAATTAATTTCAACTTACTGGTGCGATCCTTGTAATTATAAGCAAAACATCTGAAAGTGTTTAGAGTTTCCACCAGACAGGTCATTTCTAAAATAAATAAATATTAATAAAGTGACAATCTGTCTGACATCGCAAAAGAAAGAAAGCTATTGCTGATTAGGAAAAGATTTATTTGGAGACACTACACTGCAAAAATCTGAAACAGGTGGACGAGAATTCTAGAATTTTACTGCAGATTGTAGACGTTCATTCTTGTTGGGAACAAGATGTAGAGATAATAACGTCGCCGTCAGGTTAGTCAGTTCTGAAGGAATGACAGTCCTAGTGATGTACGATCTACTAGTGAAGTGAGTGATCAGTGTTATGACCATTTTTCTGTCTTGCAGAAACATGTTTAGTTCTTCTCTGTGAGAGTTCAGACTATGCATTCACAAGAGGATAGTAAGAGAGTGTACATTAGGAGGAGTAATCTAGGGTGAGTAGGGAGCTGTTCTATAACTACTGAAGTAAGTGATGAGAGGCTCTATGAAGGGCCTAAATCTTTGATGAAGATGGCAACCAGTGACATTAGAAGAAGCAGTAATGTTTACACTTTGGTACATCGCTGACGCCGCGACCGTAAGAGGAGAGTGATTTTGTGACTGAGAAGAAGAGACTTTTTACTGAGGATTCATGGGAAGCTGTCAGTGATTTCTATTAGCGCAAATTCCAGTCGCCAGAGTTGTAAATGACAATATTCCACGGATGGAAAGCAAACTTGGAATTTGGGCTACCATCTTAATTCACAGCAACAGTGTAGAGTTGAAACCGCAGACTTCCCACAAAAGAGACTATAAATTAATGCTCACCTCGCCAACGGAAACCCTCTTTAAACCAATTTCCACGAAAAACCAATATTCAAGAGCAACTGATTTATCCCTGTACGAGGAATTATAAACATAAATATTTTTTGTAATGTGAAATAGGAAGGATTATTGCTTAACTCCATAACTGGGTGGATCAAAGGCTACGATGGGCTGCAAAGGTTGAGAGTACATTCTGCGGAACATCCGCACTCATGGTCAGTCACTACTCTGAGAACTAGTGTAAGAGAAATTCAAGTGAGTACCACCCACAGATTCTTAAGATGTGCACAATATATCTGAATGAAGATACGAAACCATATTTACTTACCTTCTAGCCATTTAACACTTTGCTCAGAGACACTGAGGCCACTCAGAACTGAGGGCTCCGATTTGAGACACTTGTAGTGGGAGTACTGGAGGTCTGTAGACCATAGGTTGTAGCATATTGTAACTTTTTTATTTTCGTCTATTATCCGACTCCATTTTATGCATAAATCACAGGTAACTACAGTAAATATTCCTTTATTGCTGCAGGTGTAGAAAAAACATTCGCTTCTTTTAGACATGGCGTCTTTTTTGGGATCCTCTGTGAACACAAGACAGAAAGTGGAGCTCAGAAATCTTGTCAGACACTTACTTCCTTTGAGGATGAACTTGCAGTAATCCTGAAGTGTTGTTCCTCACACAACCTTCTTTTCCACTTACAAGTTGCAAGCGCCATTCTTTCCATCAAACTTAGATTTTTTCTGAAGACCCATAACCATTAGCCTCAATTATCCATCTTTTAGATCAAAATAATTCAACATTTTTCACTTTCAGCCATTCACCCAGAGTACTTCATATATTTAGGAGGAATAATCGAGTGTGGGGGCACATTTAGCACTCGCCGATTACGAGGTTCCCCTCACTTCGCTGAAATTAGTAAGAACATAATGTCTTGCCCAAGCAATTTAAAGAGGTAAATGGTACATGAAAATCTTATTGCAACTCACCTGGAAGTTTTAATTTAATAACTCTAGATTTTTCCTTGTAGGCCATCAGGTAGTACCTGGGCAGTTCGCGTTTCTCAACAGGAATGGCAACAACTTTTACTTTAACTGAAACAGTAACAATAGATTATAGATACCTTAGATTTTCTCTTCTAAGGAGCTTCTTAGAGCTCACTGTAAGTGGTAGACAGTGTTGCCTTTAACGAGAGAAAAGCTGCGGGCTCCAATGTGGTCAGATGTTGAATTAAAAAAAAGAAGTATTTTTTTCAGGCAAGTGCGAGTAGTACGTCGAAAGGGCTAACGCAGGTGTAGGGTTCGCTTAGGGCCCATGGACCTTCAAATTGGGCGCCTAACATGAGCTATCACACCACTTTTTAGCTCACTTAACCTTGAATTGTTTTTATTTCTCACATTTTAGCTGATCTGCCAACCTACGTGATCTGACCGAGATCGAGAAGCTGACTTCCGTTGATGCGTACAACTAGGTTGTACTAGAAAGATCAACATGACGTCCGAGAAAACAAGGGTACTCTGTTGAATTTTGTAACATTATTATGGATAGTGAGATAAATTGTTCTGGATCTATCCCATTACTCGCTCTGAACAATCCTACGCTCTTCATTATCCCAACAACACACTCCCTCTAAATCTCCAACCAACCAACGCGTTACTTGGTTGATACGTAAAACGATTTTGGAAAAATTGTTTAGATTCCACAATCCATTGTTTATGATAATGGCCAAACTCAATTATATTTAAGTTGGACTTTCAGAATTGGTTTAGAGCTTGAATTTAATAATAATGTAATTTATTAATAGGTATAATTAAATTATTTACTTTTTATGAATATATTTAAACCTGAACATTGAAAACGTGTTTGCAAGAGATTGGCTGAGAACCATCACACCATAGAGACGACCCCGGTAATTGATGTATTATGTAGGAAATATAGTGAATGTAGCTAAATTAATATTAAAAATGAAAATTTATTTCATTTAAATCAATTACGTCGAACAAAAAAATCCATTATTAATATACTGATTTTACAATAAGTTTTTTTAAAAAAACTATCGCAAGTAAAAATTTAATACATAAGAACATAATTTGAAAAAACAATCTCACCACTCTCTGGAAGATCGCGGTTCCTGGTTGGCGAGAAATTAGTGAGGTTGCACTCAGACTTTACCATGTAGTCTTTACAAGACTTCATCTCTATTAAAACACAGAGGTTCATTAAGATTCTTAATTTAAGAAATGAATACAACATTGCAAAATATTTTGAACCTTCCGATTGCCGAAAACGCGGCAGACTGTATAACCTTCCCACAGGAGTGTATTTTGTGATGTGTTTACTAGAGTGTGTTGCATTCACAGTGAGAAGTAGAGGGTCCGATACAGAAGTACATAACCAAGCTAGTTGACAGGCTGCTGACAGTAAGCTAGTCTAGTTAATTGGTTTCTTCGTAGCAAACTGTGAAGTACAAACTTCACATAAAGGACTGACTATTTTTATATTTGGACTGGACACACATTATGTTAGAATAACCTCTTTGGGATGAAGTTTAGTTGATTTGTGACGTGACACACCTTTCAATAGAATCACTTTATTATAACAAGTGAAATATTGAAGCTAACTAAAAAGTAAGTAATTATAAGTAACTGTCTAACCTCTGGTCGTTAAATTAACCCTTTAACTGGAAATCCATTAACTCTTAGAATCCTTGATAACACTTGTGATTTCTACGAATTAAAATTGAATGAAAGAAAATAGAGCTACCTGACACAGCAACCACACCAAGCGGATATAGAAGAGCCAGCTTCAGCAGGAACATCCTGGAGATTGGAAATATTGGTTTCATATTATTGCTACAAGAACTGTGTTTGATTGAGAAGCAGTGGGAGTCAGAAATGAATTTTTAGCGCACTCTACTCGACGCACGTTTGCAGCAAACTGTTGTATCTCCTAGATTTGCCGATAATATTGATTATTATTTTCTCTCAATTTGGCTCTGAGATTCAGATAAACAATTTTAAAACTGTATTTTATTGATACTATTGATGTTAAAGTCTAGCGTATTGCATTCACATCGGGAGTTTTAGCATAAGTTACTATTAAAATTCTATTTAAATAAGAAATATGTAAATGATACACGTGTAAATACACCAGAATAAAAATAGATCAGTGATATTTGCATTCCGATTGGTTCTCCTTGCTTTTGCGCAGCATTTATTTCATAATTTTTTATATTGATTTTAACACTTTGATTATTGCTGAAAATGTCCTACAATAAAAGAACAGATCTTACATAACTCACGCGACCTCTCTCGCTAAATAAATGAAACTTAATTATGCCGAGATAATAGCTGAGCGGTCTAGGCCTTGGATTTTATTTAATGGTTAATAAAAAGAATTTACAGTAAAGTAAGTTTGCTAGTCGCCTCCGTCCACGACACCTAATTGGTAGTTGGACGTAAAGCTCGCCTGCGAAAACTAGGCATTATTTTATCCTTTTTTTTACTTTAAATACAACTTTGTTGGCCGACAAATCACGCTATCTGAAATACATACAATGAATGTAGGACATTTAAGGTACTATGTAGCTATTTAGCTTAGTGAAACCTCTTCAATGTAGCAAAGTAATACTGTAGAGGTAGGCCGTCTGTATTAATGAGAGCATATTAAACGTATTAATACGCTTGATGGTATCATCCTTAGTCTGACTAGTGGAGAAGGACTTTGATTATCTCTTAATTGGATTGCACCTGCCCATTTCATTAAGCCGGAAGTGCATTAAGTGGACATAATTAGGCACACCGTGTGGGGAAAAGCGCCTAACTGGCCAGAGCTGTTATACGCAAGGATAAGGACGCTCTCTGCAGAGTGAAGCCGGAACTGTCGCTTGCTTCAAACTGCAACAGAGAGCGCCGTACTCCGGTCGCACGCTGATTGAATTATTAATAAATTATTTTAACTACAAATACAGTTGTCCAGAGTTGTTTCCGTTTCAGTTTGTCCTGAAACTTTTATACGATTTAATTTATCACCCGATACAAGAATTTTACAGATTTTCGTTGTTGACATTGATAAGCTAGGGAACGGATTCGTATGTATTTACATATTTTTTTCTAGGCAATTTACAGACTTTTTTCAACGAGAAGTATTCATACTGACACTTTTTAAGCCGTTTGAGTCTACTTTTATTTCACATATTTCCACATATTTGGATGTTATCGCATATTTATACATATTTGATAAAAATAAATAAATATTTCTACATATTTAATCAAAATATGTACATATTTTTTCATATTTTTCATTTTGGGCATATTTTCATAATTGGGAGGTGGTTGACAGGAACTGTGAACCACAGACTGTAGGGCTGTGAATCACAGTGGGTACAATGGTTATTGTAATTTACACAGAATGCTGCTAAATAGTGACGGGCACTTGTTAGTTCTTTGAAGTTGTCTGACGTTGTCTGTTCTTTCAGCTCGTTCGTTGAAGTGTCCAATTCATTTCGTTCGGTCACTTAGTGTATTCTTTTTTGGGTGAAATGCCACGAACATCGGCCTCAAACAAACAACTGGTTGCTAAATATCTTCGCGAGTTTCCAGCAGAACTTTTTCGAAGTGATGGAGACATTTTGTACTGCACAGCTTGTGACAAGCGCGTTTCTTGCTCTCAACGTTCCCAAGTCACCCAACATATTGCCACCGGATCGCACATAGAGAATAAAAACAGAAAGAAAGAGAGGACGTCCTATCAAGCCTTCCTTACATCTCCATCATCAAGTAAGTCTACTCTGAGTACAGATCTGTGTCGGGCTTTGGTTAGAGCAGATATCCCTTCCCACAAACTTAAAAATCCTCATTTCAAAGGATTCTTAGAGACGATATTGGGAAAAAAATGCCTGACGAGAGCACTCTGCGGAAAAACTACCTGGAAGATATCTATAAAGATACACTAACCAAAATTCGAGAACATATCAAAGATTTGGGTGTCAATTGATGAAACCACTGACGTTGAGGGCAGGTATATTGCCAATGCAGTTATTGGAAAACTTGACAGTGATGCTGGTGTGGATTCAAAGCCATTCCTTTTGAACTGAGAGGTTCTCGAAAAATGCAATCATTCCACCATTTCACGATTCTTCGATGCCTCAATGCATATCCTATGGCCCAGTGGAGTTTTGAACGAAAAAGTTCTTTTGTTTCTCTCTGATGCTGCCCCCAACATGGTCAAGGCTGGGCAATCTATTCAGGTATTTTATCCTAAGATAATTCATGTGACGTGTATTGCTCATGCCTTGCATCGAGTAGCAGAAACTGTCCGATCTTTGTTCAGTGACGTAGATTCCTTAATCTCCTCGGTTAAAAAAGTGTTCTTAAAAGCACCAAGTCGCAATAAAATGCTAAAAGATCTCTATCCAGACTTGTGCCTTCCACCAGAACCAATATTGACAAGATGGGGTACTTGGCTGGAAGCAGCTCAGTATTACTATGAAAACTACAATAAAATCAAGAATGTCCTTTCACATCTCGAAGACGAAGCAGTAGCGATAAATACAGCCAAGTCTTTATTCGAGAAACCTAATTTAAGGAACGACCTTGCATTCATTTCTGACAATTGCGTATTTCTTGCACAAGCCATTACCCAACTTGAGTCCCAAAATGTTCGACTGGCAGAAAACGTGTCCAACGTTAAAAAAGTCAGCGAAAAGGTGGAAGGAATACCTGGGAGTAAGGGAGATCTGATCAGATCAAAACTGGTAGAAGTACTGAGCAAGAACAAAGGGTGGGAGACCATCTGCCAGATTTCTGATATTATCAGTGGAACAGAAGTCACCTCAGAACATCGTGTACCCTTTACAACCAACGAGATAACTTCTTTCAGCAAAGCACCTATAACATCTGTAGATGTTGAACGATCTTTTAGTCGTTACAAGTCCATCTTACGCCCAGATCGTCGTCACTTTACGTTCCAACATTTGAAATTTCATGTGGTTGCAAACAATTTCGAAGAGTGAAGTTTTCAAAATTGAAAATTTAACACATCTTTTTATAAATAGTAAAAATGTTCTTTGTTGTATAAATCATTATAAATTGTAAAAATGTTCTTTTCTTGTATAAATAATTATAACTTGCCCCCCCCCCAAAACAAATTCCATTTTCATAAAAAAAAATGTCCATTTTACTTAAATATTCCAGAAAATATTTTAAGAAAATCACATATTTTCCACATAATTGACGAAAATAAATGCATATTTTAATTAAATATTTGGCATTTTTAAATACATAAAAATCCGTTCCTTATTGATAACACTGTAGGCAACACTGACGATTGGCAAAGTGGCACAACCAATCTTTCTCCGGGACGTTTGCCGCAATTCATGACTTACTCCCAAATGGTGGCGGAAGTAAATATTAAAAATCCGGTATAAACCCACACACGACTTCCTTCCCTTCTAATCTCAAGATTCTAACTCGCTAATTTTCTTCACAATGGGCACATTTGGTCATATTTAATTCTGGTCACGCTGTACAGTTTGTAGACGTACATTAAGACTGAAACGTAACCTCACAGTGAAGTCTACCACCTCTTTGAGAACTCACTTAGCATGAACTATTTCTAGAAAACGATTAAAAAATGCGATAAATGTATGCGTTGGTAATTACATACAGTTTAAGACACTGTAGAAGAAATTCTAACGACTCCTATCTCCCAGAGATGTTCCAAATTGAGTGGTTTTGGAGTTAACCCTTTCCGGAACAAATTATTATTCAGAAAAAATGCAAAAAAAATGCAGATAAAAATGTAAAAATCACGACTTGTGCTGCCTCAATAGACACGAAAGGAAACTAAAATGGCATCATCGAGCTGGAAAGGGTTAATTTGCGGAGGAAGATCTACCACTTTTTTTTTTGAATTCATTGCGTTCAGACTGTGATGGGGAATTGAGGTAGAAAAAAACCTCAAGAACTGTTTCTTTCTAATGTACAGTTTTACCAACTGTGTAATGTTAATATGAGTTGAATGTGTTTTGAAATGCCGAATTAGTTTGAGATTATATATAGGCATGAATCTTGGAAATTACTGTATGCAAGAGTCGTGAAGCTTTTTTACAGCTGAAAGTTTGAGAAATTTCTACCCAATCACATTCTCCCAGCAGTAAGCGAAAGTAAACAACCATTGTATTGTTTGAGCGAGTGCTTGCAGCGCGCGTACGTAAGCGGGCCGAGTTAGATTGCGCGTGGAAGATGCGCCCAGCTGAGCTATACCAGCGTTGAGGATGTTTCAGTCACTGCCTAACCACTAAACGGTCGGTATCCGTGAAAATGCCCTAGTGAGTACGAAGGTTTATTTTCAAATTACTATTTTATTTTATCGGGCTTGTTCGTAGGTTTGTTTGTGGGTTGTTCTTTTCTATAATAGTTCGTTACATGCATCTATTTGTCTACTAGTTGAAGATGTTGGTGAAGCAGATGGTTGCGGTCGCTGTCATCGCATTTACAGCTCTCATTACAGGTACACCGGCTACTGGAAATTACATTTTAAAAAGCCTTTTAATTTTTAAATAAAATTGAAAAAAGTTGAGTTCCTTAAGGAACAGTCATATTGCTTCCTCTTTCTAAAATTTTCAAAATAATAAACATGACGCTTCAAATTTTCTTGCGACATTTAATGACGTCGAAATTACACGGGGTTTTACAAAAGTCTATGAGATTTTCATCTAAAATTTGTTATTCTTTCAGCAACAATAGTTTTGTTTGTTTGTTTTTTCGAAGGCAAAAAAATTGTTAATATCCCAACTGGCAAGTTCTCGATGTTTGTAAAAATAGTTCACTGCGTTAAGTTGGCCATGAGCGGAAGTGATGCTGATCAGATAGAAAGTAAGTCCCGGGTAGCATGGTGGGTTTCAGCTGGAAATTCAAATCTTCAGTTAATGAAGACGTTTCACTTGATTGGAGTGAACTTGCGTATTCATGAAGGTTAACCAAAAAAGGAATATCTGTTTTGCAAGCCACATAGGAGTTTTAAAATGCTTTCATGAGTAGATGTGGACTGATATCTGCCCGGCGTCTCTCGCTTTCAAGAGCCCCTTGCGGCACCACTTCCCAGCTTCACTAGTTTTATCGTAATCTAAAAAATTAGTACTAAAAAAATTTTTTTCGGCTTGACCAAAGAAAACAATTTTAAATCGCTATTTCTTCCTATGGTAAAAAAACGAAATTAGGTTTTTCCTGCAAAGTTTCAGCAGACAGGAAGTAGGGTGCGGCTTGCGGGACCTAAAATGAAAAGTTTCGGCAGCTTCTAGGTCTTCTTCTGGGCCGGCTGCTGGCAAGTTGCGCTTTGTGGAAGAAGGGCACGCCTAAGTTACCCTCGCTGTATTATTTTTCAAATCAGATCAAGGAAACCCGGCTGGATGCTGGAGCTTTTTGCTTTATGCCATTAATTTTGGGTGCGGTGTTGTAGCATTTCTTTTTTTTTTTCCTACTCGCGACTGAGAGAAATTATGCGATCGCACAGAATTTATATTTCGATTGTACACCAGAAATAGTTGATTTGAGATCCGCTGAACGCAAAGTGATTTTTACAAAAAGATCTGTGGTTAGTTTTACTCAAAAACCAAAAAATTGTCGAAGGTACAAATTTGAAATTTAGTTCAGGGTGAGGCCATCTGAATTTGAGAGTAAGTTATCCAAGAAAAGCAACAGCCAATCGGAACTGTCACTTCATTGAACAGATTTTCTCGGTTTTATCAAGTGGCTGAAAAAAATGATCTTCCAGCAGCGAATGAATCATTTGTAAACTTCACCTGCCAACAATTGACAGCAATTAATTTTGTTTTTTTAACTTTGTACATACAATTGTCGATGAACTACATTTCTTTAATGTCTTAAATGAGGCGGCATCTAACTTCTGCGAATGCAAACAAAAGAATTAAAGTAATCGCCTATTTTGTCAGACGAAGTTTAGCGCGCTGCTTCCGAATTTTGCGACGTTGATTGCACTTCACTGGAGTAACACTTTTCCAACCAATAAAAAGGACTCGATCCAGGGATCTCCCACTTATTGCTCCACAAACACACATATCCTTTACTGCAGGTTACCGGATCCTTATTTAGCAGCGATCAAAGCGTGCCTGTCACTTTGGTTTGATTTTATTTTATCTCAGGAAATATTTATTTATTTCCTTTGAAATAAATATAATCATAATTGGCTAATTATAATTATTTCAGTGATTGGCAGATCATTTATAGTTAAATAACATTTTATATTAAAATCTTTGCCCAATTCATTTGTAATTTTAAACAGTACTGTTAGAATAGAGTTTCATTCTATTAATTAAAATAACCTCTGATTAAATTAAAATAATATTGGTCCAAAAATATGTTTATGTTTTATGATATTGTTTGGACACAGTTCCAATCATGTCCAACTAAAGAAATTAGCTGCCTAATTTGGCTGATACAATTGAAGTTGGCTTCAGTAGGCGCTATTTTATCCAGCTCTGAGAGTCTTTGCTGTCTCTTTCGGCCAGGGCTGTCGGCACGGTAGTTCGCATCATCTACTCTAGCTTGGCTTCCAGTAACTTATCCGAGATGTGGCTATTAAATAACGAGACTATTGCTATAAAACATTTTATTTTAAATTTATACATATTTAGTTATTATCACCTTCAATATACACCCCTCCCCTATCCCTACAACGCTCCATGCGAATTTACCATTGTTCAGAAACAGTGCTGGATGTCTTTTTCTATGAGCTCCTGCATGACGCGTGCTGCTTTTTCTTTCACAGCTTCAACGGACTGAAATCGTGTTCCATTTAATGCAGATTTGAATTTGGGGAACAGATAAAAGTCACATGGTTTCCAGGTCAGGCCAATAAAGCGGATGGCCTAAAACTGGGATGTTGTACATGGCTAGTAACGTCTTGTGACAGGCAAAGCAGTGTGAGCCGGCGCGCTGTCTTGATGGAGAACCCTGAGGAATTGTTCTTCCACAAATCGGGTCGTTTTTTCCTTACTCTTTCACGGAATTGAGCAAGCACCTCACGGTGGTAATGTTGATTAATTATAATCGATATTTTCATCCGTTTTGGACGTGGAAGAACGACCCGTGCGATCATCATCTCCGACATCTTCCCGGCCATCTTGGAAACGTTTGAACCACTCAAAAACTCGCGCACGTGATTAAAATTCATCGCCATAAACTTCTTTTAACAAAAGATAAGTTTCAGTAGCGGTTTTACCAAGTTTTGATGTGAAATTTCACAATTCGTTGCTCTACTACAGTGGTTCTTAACCGGTGTTCCGCGAATATGGTCCAAGTGTTCCACGAAATTTCAATTTTAAATGTATTGAAATTTAGAAACTTAGGAAAGATACGAAAACAAAAAATTGTTCCTTTTTTTTTTAATTTGAATTTAATTTTAAGTTCTTGCTAAATACCGAAATTAATTATTTAATGTTAGTGTTCCGCGAAAAAAATATATACATATAATTGAAAAGGTTAAGAACCACTGATATAAAGGGTTGAAAATTTTTTGGGTCATGAAATTCTGTAAAATTATGGCCGTTCTATATCTCCCACTGTGAACCACGTATTGGTATGGAATTTGTTTCTCTAATACACTTTGTTATTCTCATTTATAAACTATAGTTATTTTGTGCACAGATCTAAAATGGTAGAAGATATAAAGGGTTGAAAATTTTTTGGGTCATGAAATTCTGTAAAATTATGGCCGTTCTATATCTCCCACTGTGAACCACGTATTGGTATGGAATTTGTTTCCCTTATACACTTTGTTTTTCTCATTTATAAACTATAGTTATTTTGTGCACAGATCTAAAAAGGTAGAAGATATAAAGGGTTGAAAATTTTTTGGGTCATGAAATTCTGTAAAATTATGGCCGTTCTATATCTCCCACTGTGAACCACGTATTGGTATGGAATTTGTTTCTCTTATACACTTTGTTTTTCTCATTTATAAACTATAGTTATTTTGTGCACAGATCTAAAAAGGTAGAAGATATAAAGGGTTGAAAATTTTTTGGGTCATGAAATTCTGTAAAATTATGGCCGTTCTATATCTCCCACTATGAGCCACGTATTGGTATGGAATTTTGTTCTCTTATACACTTTGTTTTTCTCAATTATAAACTATAGTTATTTTGTGCACAGATCTAAAAAGGTAGAATATATAAAGGGTTGAAAATTTTTTGGGTCATGAAATTCTGTAAAATTATGGCCGTTTTATATCTCCCACTGTGAACCACGTATTGGTATGGAATTTGTTTCTCTTATACACTTTGTTTTTCTCATTTATAAACTATAGTTATTTTGTGCACAGATCTAAAAAGGTAGAAGATATAAAGGGTTGAAAATTTTTTGGGTCATGAAATTCTGTAAAATTATGGCCGTTCTATATCTCCCACTGTGAACCACGTATTGGTATGGAATTTGTTTCTCTTATACACTTTGTTTTTCTCATTTATAAACTATAGTTATTTTGTGCACAGATCTAAAATGGTAGAAGATATAAAGGGTTGAAAATTTTTTGGGTCATGAAATTCTGTAAAATTATGGCCGTTCTATATCTCCCACTGTGAACCACGTATTGGTATGGAATTTGTTTCTCTTATACACTTTGTTTTTCTCATTTATAAACTATAGTTATTTTGTGCACAGATCTAAAAAGGTAGAAGATATAAAGGGTTGAAAATTTTTTGGGTCATGAAATTCTGTAAAATTATGGCCGTTCTATATCTCCCACTATGAGCCACGTATTGGTATGGAATTTTGTTCTCTTATACACTTTGTTTTTCTCAATTATAAACTATAGTTATTTTGTGCACAGATCTAAAAAGGTAGAATATATAAAGGGTTGAAAATTTTTTGGGTCATGAAATTCTGTAAAATTATGGCCGTTTTATATCTCCCACTGTGAACCACGTATTGGTATGGAATTTGTTTCTCTTATACACTTTGTTTTTCTCATTTATAAACTATAGTTATTTTGTGCACAGATCTAAAAAGGTAGAAGATATAAAGGGTTGAACATTTTTTGGGTCATGAAATTCTGTAAAATTATGGCCGTTCTATATCTCCCACTGTGAACCACGTATTGGTATGGAATTTGTTTCTCTTATCGCTTTGTTTTTCTCATTTATAAACTATAGTTATTTTGTGCACAGATCTAAAATGGTAGAAGATATAAAGGGTTGAAAATTTTTTGGGTCATGAAATTCTGTAAAATTATGGCCGTTCTATATCTCCCACTGTGAACCACGTATTGGTATGGAATTTGTTTCTCTTATACACTTTGTTTTTCTCATTTATAAACTATAGTTATTTTGTGCACAGATCTAAAAAGGTAGAAGATATAAAGGGTTGAAAATTTTTTGGGTCATGAAATTCTGTAAAATTATGGCCGTTCTATATCTCCCACTATGAGCCACGTATTGGTATGGAATTTGTTTCTCTTATACACTTTGTTTTTCTCATTTATAAACTATAGTTATTTTGTGCACAGATCTAAAAAGGTAGAAGATATAAAGGGTTGAAAATTTTTTGGGTCATGAAATTCTGTAAAATTATGGCCGTTCTATATCTCCCACTATGAGCCACGTATTGGTATGGAATTTTGTTCTCTTATTCACTTTGTTTTTCTCAATTATAAACTATAGTGATTTTGTGCACAGATCTAAAAAGGTAGAATATATAAAGGGTTGAAAATTTTTTGGGTCATGAAATTCTGTAAAATTATGGCCGTTTTATATCTCCCACTGTGAACCACGTATTGGTATGGAATTTGTTTCTCTTATACACTTTGTTTTTCTCATTTATAAACTATAGTTATTTTGTGCACAGATCTAAAAAGGTAGAAGATATAAAGGGTTGAAAATTTTTTGGGTCATGAAATTCTGTAAAATTATGGCCGTTCTATATCTCCCACTGTGAACCACGTATTGGTATGGAATTTGTTTCTCTTATACACTCTGTTTTTCTCATTTATAAACTATAGTTATTTTGTGCACAGATCCAAAAAGGTAGAAGATATAAAGGGTTGAAAATTTTTTGGGTCATGAAATTCTGTAAAATTATGGCCGTTCTATATCTCCCACTGTGAACCACGTATTGGTATAGAATTTTGTTCTCTTATACACTTTGTTTTTCTCATTTATAAACTATAGTTATTTTGTGCACAGATTTAAAAAGGTAGAAGATATAAAGGGTTGAAAATTTTTTGGGTCATGAAATTCTGTAAAATTATGGCCGTTCTATATCTCCCACTGTGAACCACGTATTGGTATGGAATTTGTTTCTCTTATACACTTTGTTTTTCTCAATTATAAACTATAGTTATTTTGTGCACAGATCTAAAAAGGTAGAAGATATAAAGGGTTGAAAATTTTTTGGGTCATGAAATTCTGTAGAATTATGGCCGTTCTATATCTCCCACTGTGAACCACGTATTGGTATGGAATTTTGTTCTCTTATACCCTTTGTTTTTCTCAATTATAAACTATAGTTATTTTGTGCATAGATCTAAAAAGGTAGAAGATATAAAGTGTTGAAAATTTTTTGGGTCATGAAATTCTGTAAAATTATGGCCGTTCTATATCTCCCACTGTGAACCACGTATTGGTATGGAATTTGTTTCTCTTATACACTTTATTTTTCTCATTTATAAACTATAGTTATTTTGTGCACAGATCTAAAAAAGGTAGAAGATATAATGGGTTGAAAATTTTTTGGGTCATGAAATTCTGTAAAATTATGGCCGTTCTATATCTCCCACTGTGAACCACGTATTGGTGTGGAATTTTGTTCTCTTATACACTTTGTTTTTCTCATTTATAAACTATAGTTATTTTGTGCACAGATCTAAAAAGGTAGAAGATATAAAGGGTTGAAAAGTTTTTGGGTCATGAAATTCTGTAAAATTATGGCCGTTCTATATCTCCCACTGTGAACCACGTATTGGTGTGGAATTTTGTTCTCTTATACACTTTGTTTTTCTCATTTATAAACTATAGTTATTTTGTGCACAGATCTAAAAAGGTAGAAGCTATAAAGGGTTGAAAAGTTTTTGGGTCATGAAATTCTGTAAAATTATGGCCGTTCTATATCTCCCACTGTGAACCACGTATTGGTATGGAATTTTGTTCTCTTATACACTTTGTTTTTCTCATTTATAAACTATAGTTATTTTGTGCACAGATCTATAAATGTAGAAGATATAAAGGGTTAAAAAATTTTTGGGTCATGAAATTCTGTAAAATTATGGCCGTTCTATATCTCCCACTGTGAACCACGTATTGGTATGAAATTTGGTTCTCTTATACACTTTGTTTTTCTCATTTATAAACTTTAGTTATTTCGTGCACAGATCTATAAATGTAGAAGATTTAAGGGGTTGAAAAGTTTTTGGGTCATGAAATTCTGTAAAATTATGGCCCTTCTATATCTCCCACTGTGAACCACGTATTGGTATGGAATTTTTTCTCTTATACCCTTTGTTTTTCTCAATTATAAACTATAGTTATTTTGTGCACAGATCTAAAAAGGTGGAAGATATAAAGGTTTGAAAATTTTTTGGGTCATGAAATTCTGTAAAATTATGGCCGTTCTATATCTCCCACTGTGAACCACGTATTGGTATGGAATTTGTTTCTCTTATACACTTTGTTTTTCTCATTTATAAACTATAGTTATTTTGTGCACAGATCTAAAAAGGTAGAAGATATAAAGGGTTGAAAATTTTTTGGGTCATGAAATTCTGTAAAATTATGGCCGTTCTATATCTCCCACTATGAGCCACGTATTGGTATGGAATTTTGTTCTCTTATACACTTTGTTTTTCTCAATTATAAACTATAGTTATTTTGTGCACAGATCTAAAAAGGTAGAATATATAAAGGGTTGAAAATTTTTTGGGTCATGAAATTCTGTAAAATTATGGCCGTTTTATATCTCCCACTGTGAACCACGTATTGGTATGGAATTTGTTTCTCTTATACACTTTGTTTTTCTCATTTATAAACTATAGTTATTTTGTGCACAGATCTAAAAAGGTAGAAGATATAAAGGGTTGAAAATTTTTTGGGTCATGAAATTCTGTAAAATTATGGCCGTTCTATATCTCCCACTATGAGCCACGTATTGGTATGGAATTTTGTTCTCTTATACACTTTGTTTTTCTCAATTATAAACTATAGTTATTTTGTGCACAGATCTAAAAAGGTAGAATATATAAAGGGTTGAAAATTTTTTGGGTCATGAAATTCTGTAAAATTATGGCCGTTTTATATCTCCCACTGTGAACCACGTATTGGTATGGAATTTGTTTCTCTTATACACTTTGTTTTTCTCATTTATAAACTATAGTTATTTTGTGCACAGATCTAAAAAGGTAGAAGATATAAAGGGTTGAACATTTTTTGGGTCATGAAATTCTGTAAAATAATGGCCGTTCTATATCTCCCACTGTGAACCACGTATTGGTATGGAATTTGTTTCTCTTATACACTTTGTTTTTCTCAATTATAAACTATAGTTATTTTGTGCACAGATCTAAAATGGTAGAAGATATAAAGGGTTGAAAATTTTTTGGGTCATGAAATTCTGTAAAATTATGGCCGTTCTATATCTCCCACTGTGAACCACGTATTGGTATGGAATTTGTTTCTCTTATACACTTTGTTTTTCTCATTTATAAACTATAGTTATTTTGTGCACAGATCTAAAAAGGTAGAAGATATAAAGGGTTGAAAATTTTTTGGGTCATGAAATTCTGTAAAATTATGGCCGTTCTATATCTCCCACTATGAGCCACGTATTGGTATGGAATTTTGTTCTCTTATACACTTTGTTTTTCTCAATTATAAACTATAGTTATTTTGTGCACAGATCTAAAAAGGTAGAATATATAAAGGGTTGAAAATTTTTTGGGTCATGAAATTCTGTAAAATTATGGCCGTTTTATATCTCCCACTGTGAACCACGTATTGGTATGGAATTTGTTTCTCTTATACACTTTGTTTTTCTCATTTATAAACTATAGTTATTTTGTGCACAGATCTAAAAAGGTAGAAGATATAAAGGGTTGAAAATTTTTTGGGTCATGAAATTCTGTAAAATTATGGCCGTTCTATATCTCCCACTGTGAACCACGTATTGGTATGGAATTTGTTTCTCTTATACACTCTGTTTTTCTCATTTATAAACTATAGTTATTTTGTGCACAGATCCAAAAAGGTAGAAGATATAAAGGGTTGAAAATTTTTTGGGTCATGAAATTCTGTAAAATTATGGCCGTTCTATATCTCCCACTGTGAACCACGTATTGGTATGGAATTTTGTTCTCTTATACACTTTGTTTTTCTCATTTATAAACTATAGTTATTTTGTGCACAGATTTAAAAAGGTAGAAGATATAAAGGGTTGAAAATTTTTTGGGTCATGAAATTCTGTAAAATTATGGCCGTTCTATATCTCCCACTGTGAACCACGTATTGGTATGGAATTTGTTTCTCTTATACACTTTGTTTTTCTCAATTATAAACTATAGTTATTTTGTGCACAGATCTAAAAAGGTAGAAGATATAAAGGGTTGAAAATTTTTTGGGTCATGAAATTCTGTAAAATTATGGCCGTTCTATATCTCCCACTGTGAACCACGTATTGGTATGGAATTTTGTTCTCTTATACCCTTTGTTTTTCTCAATTATAAACTATAGTTTTTTTGTGCATAGATCTAAAAAGGTAGAAGATATAAAGGGTTGAAAATTTTTTGGGTCATGAAATTCTGTAAAATTATGGCCGTTCTATATCTCCACTGTGAACCACGTATTGGTATGGAATTTTGTTCTGTTATACCACTTGTTTTTCTCAATTATAAACTATAGTTATTTTGTGCATAGATCTAAAAAGGTAGAAGATATAAAGTGTTGAAAATTTTTTGGGTCATGAAATTCTGTAAAATTATGGCCGTTCTATATCTCCCACTGTGAACCACGTATTGGTATGGAATTTGTTTCTCTTATACACTTTATTTTTCTCATTTATAAACTATAGTTATTTTGTGCACAGATCTAAAAAAGGTAGAAGATATAAAGGGTTGAAAATTTTTTGGGTCATGAAATTCTGTAAAATTATGGCCGTTCTATATCTCCCACTGTGAACCACGTATTGGTGTGGAATTTTGTTCTCTTATACACTTTGTTTTTCTCATTTATAAACTATAGTTATTTTGTGCACAGATCTAAAAAGGTAGAAGATATAAAGGGTTGAAAAGTTTTTGGGTCATGAAATTCTGTAAAATTATGGCCGTTCTATATCTCCCACTGTGAACCACGTATTGGTGTGGAATTTTGTTCTCTTATACACTTTGTTTTTCTCATTTATAAACTATAGTTATTTTGTGCACAGATCTAAAAAGGTAGAAGATATAAAGGGTTGAAAAGTTTTTGGGTCATGAAATTCTGTAAAATTATGGCCGTTCTATATCTCCCACTGTGAACCACGTATTGGTATGGAATTTTGTTCTCTTATACACTTTGTTTTTCTCATTTATAAACTATAGTTATTTTGTGCACAGATCTATAAATGTAGAAGATATAAAGGGTTAAAAAATTTTTGGGTCATGAAATTCTGTAAAATTATGGCCGTTCTATATCTCCCACTGTGAACCACGTATTGGTATGAAATTTGGTTCTCTTATACACTTTGTTTTTCTCATTTATAAACTTTAGTTATTTCGTGCACAGATCTATAAATGTAGAAGATTTAAGGGGTTGAAAAGTTTTTGGGTCATGAAATTCTGTAAAATTATGGCCCTTCTATATCTCCCACTGTGAACCACGTATTGGTATGGAATTTTTTTCTCTTATACCCTTTGTTTTTCTCAATTATAAACTATAGTTATTTTGTGCACAGATCTAAAAAGGTGGAAGATATAAAGGGTTGAAAATTTTTTGGGTCATGAAATTCTGTAAATTTATGGCCGTTCCTTTTTTTTAATTTGAATTTAATTTTAATTTCTTGCTAAATACCGAATTTCAAATTATTTAATATTAGTGTTCCGCGAGAAAAATATATACAGATAATTGTGTTCCGCGTCTATGAAAAGGTTAAGAACCACTGCTCTACTGCATGTGTAGTATCATGTTTTCGGCAAAACGAAACTAACACCTCTTACACAAACGACGGTTCCGGTCAGACAGATTTCTCTACAAGCACGTGAGACGCTGCAATCGAAAGAGAAGGCTTTACGCTGCATAGCTGTTGGTCGTTAGGATTTGGCGCATGCATAGTTCTTCTGTAGCAGCATCAGTCTCGTTATGTAATAGTCACACCTATTGTAGAGTGTCTAAAGGGACACTAAGTGGTTGTTTGTGTACCTTTAATATTCTATTATATTATCTATCACTGAGATGGCCAAGTGTGCCGTAGCCTCTCTAACGGATTTGGAGCACCCTTAGATGGTTTACCTGTGACCGCTACTTTTTATTCAAATTTATAGTTTACAATTCTAATAATAAACAAAAGTCGTATGAGAATTTCACCCAGTTTTTTTTATTTTTCTTCCGCACTCTACAGCTGTTGGACCAAAATTAAACTTGTTGGAAAACAGATTGAGATGGATTACGACTTTAACTTAAGATGACAAGCTGAACCCCGAACTGCTCACGCAACTGTTTTGGGAAATTGCCTTTCCTAGATTTTCTCTATTTCTTTCCATCTTTCAAGTTTTCAACTTTCTTGTCGTTTGTAAGTTTTTTCCTAATCGTAATATACTTCCTTTTTACTTCTCCTAAGGAATTGTGTTCGTAAGAAATTTTCCAAATGAAGTTTTCACCGTCAGTACATGTTTTGAGGTATTTTTTAAATCAAATAATCGAAATTGGGGAACATTAAAAAAGGAGACGTTTAAGGAGAGGATTAAAGGAGGAAAAGGTAGAAAACGCGATGAAGATGATCCAAGGATATGAATGGATCGTTTGGATATCTGAGCGTTTAATGTTCTTCTGTTGAGGAAATGTACTCCAAGATTATTGGCAGAAGGGAAAGCTGGAAAAACAAGGTTTCTTATCATTGCTTTGTTTCAGAAACAACCGACCAAAAGTTTAATAAGATTTAGGTCACCCTCAGTTAGTACACATTTCTCGACGTCTAAGAGGAGAAAGAATAAATTAAATACTTGCAAGTCCTCAATGCAGACATGTCACTGAGTACAACTGAAGAGAGTCGGAAAAGTCGGTTTCAAAATGAAAATGGTCAAGTGGTTAGACATAAAATGATCACTCCAGACATTTTCCGTGTCTCTCATTTGAAGCAGCTTAATTTCATGTCTTCCCTTGTCTCCAGTAAGAGAAAAGTGCTTTCTGTGGCAGGCTGGCTCTTATCTTGGCACTCATGACTTTGGTACGGGGTACATTATCTCCAGATCTACATACAGCTACTGGAGTGTTATCTTGGGAGGCCACACTAAACCTTTGGGCAACCAGAGACTCATTCTTCTGTCCACCCTCTTGTGTTGGAATAATTTTCCACTCAACAGCAAACCTTTGCCTATTTACTTTAAATTCCTTTTGTTCTAAACATTCTATTGTTTGTAAAGTATTTCATAACGTGGGTCCAACATTAAATTGAATTAACCGCCAAGCTGGGCTGGACTGTATTGTAGGGAACAAGAAGTCCAATATGAAAACACAACTTTGTTCTAATACCATTTCCGGTCCTAACCAACACATTTCCTTAAAACTCCAAATAGTGAGTATTATTAAGTTCTTGAATGCATTATGCAGCTTGCAAAACCGTACATTGCCCTGAAATATAAATTTACAGGATGTTGACCACAACCTCTTATCATTAATCGCTTTAAAAGAAATTTATCTAGGAAAATGCCTAAGGGAAAACCTGGGACCTTGTTCGAGTAAGCCTCAGAAAGTGAATAATCTACTGAGCGATAAGGATGTTCCGGTTGGGTAACTTTCTTCAAAATTGATTTTAGCAAAAGTCCAGCAAGAAGAATCTGCAAGAGATGGGTCCGTTGCTTAAAAGAAAGAAAATGGGACCTTAGGGAAAATCTATCCTGATAATTCCGGAAGTTCCCATTATCATATTTTCTAAGGAAAATGCTACAACTAAAATTCAACTGTAATTAGTGCAAGTTTAAAAATCATAGAGGTCGTTTTTTTAGAAAACCTTAAAAAAACTATTTTGTGAATTGTGGCTTCCGGCGGATCGATTTTGGTTTCTGCGGCACAAAGTATCAAATTGAAAATGTCTGTGATTTTTTTCGTTTCGTTTTGTTTTGTTTTTGGAGATACAGTGGACACAGACAGACGCACAAAATAGGGAGAGAGTTGCCATTTTTTTTAAAAAACACTTCCTTATACAGGACACTTCAAAACGAGTATTTCCGGTGAATAGTTCAAATTGCTCATCTGCACGATCACAATACTTCCTTATTAGTTGGGATTGACGATGAATGTATTCACTTCATTAGTAACCGAAGTTACAAATGTTGTAAAATGAAAGTGAGATATACGTAGATATATAATTACCATATAAAACTAGACTTACATATGAGAGTAAGTTCTAATAAAAATGATAATAATTCAATTTGTATAGTAAGTTTGAACTTACAATTGAACGTTTAAAAGACAAGTTTATGTAAGCTAAGTAAGTAAGGCTCTAAATGGAGCAGTTGGTAAGGAATGTGAATGCGGAGGGTGAGTACAGTTGAATCTGCAAGTGGTTGGGACGAGTGAGCTCCAGAGCGGCCTGCGGGTGAAACAAGGCGAGTTAGCAACATCCCTTCTGCGCTTTCCTTTCCTCTGGGATCTCTCCCTGGGGATGGTGAACCGCCTGCCTGACCTTCATCCGTACATATATATATATACTCGGTACACCCAGTTTTCAACTTCTTGGACTCCCCCAGTTTGCAAACAACTTTACACTCCGGTCGCCCCCCACCCAGCTTAATTCCGCTCAATTACATGAGCGTTTAAAATGGGTAAAATTATTTGCGTCGGAATGGCAAACAAGACAAAAAAAAATCTGTATTTTTTAACCTACCAACATTTTCTCACATACTCAATGAATGTGTAGAATAATTGCCGCCAGATCGGCAAACATTCAGTTTCCCTCGATCTTTGAGCAAGATACACGCAGCTGTGGCAAGAGCTTGGTTTAATTTAGAGATCTAAGGATTGAGATCATTGCTCTGTGAGAAATATTAATGAGAAACAGTGAGAAACTAAACTACCCACACTTGTGAAAATACCAAGATTTATTGACTAGAATAAATTACATTTAGATGATGTAATATTGTAAATAATAACAGTGGGGAATAGGAGCTCAGGTAGGAGTGGGTGATCCTGATACTTTCACCATTTGCATAGGTTAGTTGACTTCCATTTTCTATCTGCACACTTTCTATTGTGACATCCCACAATAGGTTTCTGGTATCATAAGAGCCCGTAAAGTCTACATGACAGCCAGCTGATCTAAATCAGCAACGTATTTCCATAAATCAAAATAGATTTTCCAGGCTGTTGGTTAATATTTTCTCTTAAAAGAAAATTAGGTTTTTTTTTCTTCTAATGTGAATTTTTATTTTACCTTTTATAAGGTTAATATTAAAGTGCCTTTTTTATTGAGAAGCCAGCGATGTATTCTTACTTCTGTCTCGCTGAGAACCATTTTATTTGGCATCAAAACTGTTAAAAAAAATGTATTGAGATGAAATGAAGCAGAAGTGAAGGTACGGTTAGCCCGCATGCTGGATACTCACTCACTCACTGTAATGGAGGGGGCTCCACATTTTCTATGAAATACTTCGTTTTTATTCGTTTACTCACTTTCCTTTAAATTTCCAACAAATCTGCATTTTAATTTTCTCTTGACCTTTATAAGAGATTTTGATATTTTGACGTGGATACGTCTTTAAATTTGGAGGCAATCCAAAAAACCTAATGATAACAAAATCGGGGGATACAGTTTGGCATTATAGTTTCGAATCTTTCTTCTACATCCAAAATTAAATTAGACTACTGGATAGCTAAAGGATCAAAGAATTCATTACGATAAGCGAGGACTGTGACGCATCGCACGCGGTGGAAGGAGGAGCGCCGCCATTTTGAGATCATTTTGCTGCGTATCGAGATTTGCAATTAGTATAACTTTTGACTCGGAGAAGCTACTGTTCGTTTAGGTTTTAATCGTCAGCTGTCGTCACAATCTATCGATTGTATATAAAACATTAGTGTAAAATAGTGACTGCGAATATATTAAGGTGTTAGAATAAAAAAAATATTATCAAAAATATATAATGTCGGCTTATACGCATCGAAAAGCCAAGAACCAAATTCAGAGTTCGTATACGGTTGGAAAGGGCTTCCACAAGGACAATCGAATGGTAATAATAAAACACCATATGACCGAGTCAAGCTCTGCTGGGAACGTAAAAGAATGAATGCGGCCGAGCGGATCAACGACGGTGTCAGTACATCTGTGCAGCTGGGGCGGTTGAAATTATGCGAGTGGATGATGAAATCGCTTCTACATCGACAACGGACTGTATAGGCATAGATTGTGTTCGATCGTCGATTTGTTTCCTTGATTTCATCCTAAATACATAAATAAAAATATTTTATATAAAAAATATAACCCGTTATGTAAACGTATTCACGTACAACACACGGCCGTGTCCATGACAAAGCCACACGTTAATTTTTTTTTTTTTTTAATTTTGAATATTCTACGTAAATTCACGTTTTGAGCTCTTCGGAATACAAAAAAAGGTTTTTACAAGTTGATCTGTGTGCTCGTCAAAGTAACTGAAATCCTGGAATCTGCAGAGTTAAATTTGTACAAGTGGTGAATCTCTACTGGCCGTTTGTGGTCGTAGTTAGGGATTAATTACTTTTAAAATGTTCATTTTGATAACGTTCATATTCTACCTTCCGCAAATATATTTATCTTCACATAAATCAAATTTCAATAATATATCTCTTCTGCCGCATGTTTACTCAACCATTTTCATCAGGATACCAGTTTTCATTAAAAGGCAATCCGCCATATTAACCTCAAAGTTGCAGACTATCCATCGTCTCCTAACCTATATCTAATCTAAGCTGATTTGGATTTTTCCAACTTTTTCCTTAAAATCATGCGAATCTACCTAATTTTCTATTTTCCTTGAGTTTATTTAAGATGAACCAATAAATATTATTACATTTTGAACAGTTATTTTCGCATAGAATTTTTAGTTGCATATTCTGATAATTTATCAAATACCTGCGGGGGGAAAATTAGTAAAAAAAATCTAAACTATATTTTTCTATGAAATAATTAATGTTGAGTAATTAACGAATCAGAATGGAGAGAGGTGGAGATGTGAAATATGGGCGGTTGGATTAGCCAATCAGAAGCTGGAACTTATACATGCCCTATGCCACGCCCCCTTCCATCGAATTACGATGGCTGCTGTAATGAAAAAGAGATCCACAACATGGCGCCTGGTTTCACAAAATGCCTCGTTTTGACAGACTCACACACTTAGACGAAACTTGGCCGAATCTATTTATACTGACAAAAAATCCCCTATCCTCTGCGGTACTTCAAAGAGAACAGGAAACTAAATTACACCTACCATCTATCCACTAATTTCTGCAGGGCAATTTCCTTTCTAATCTTGACGAAGATTAAAACTGAACAAGATCGTGGATGCTTTATTTAAGTATTGGTTCAAGTATGTCAGAGTTTGTTATTAATGGCGTTTTAGGTTTTGTTTATTGTTTACTTCCTCTACTACTGGCTCCGCAATCAGACGTTAAAGAAGCTCAAACAGGAAATTCGTTTAATTGCATCCACGGTAACGAATAGAAAGTTAGCGGTCAAAATCCCTTAAAAGGAAGTGTCATTAAACTGGCGAGATTACCTCCTACGATTTTCTATAATTATCAAAAGTTCATTAACTTTTATTAGGGATATTTCTTCCTGATAAATTCGATTAAGACCACCTATGGGAAGAGGAATGTCCCTTTTCGGCGTTCTAATACTGAAATCATTTATAACAACATTTCTTGCTTGATACGGGGGCGTATGATATGTTATGTAAAATTTAAAGTTCAATCCCGTCTACCGGAAGGATATTATAATTTCCAAGAGCTAGCCACCTTCTGGGGGGCTGTCTTTGGCCCCGAGCGATGGAATCCAATCCTACAGCTAAAATACTTTTATAACCAAGAAGAATGCATTTTTTACGCTTTTTTTTTTAAATCTTAGGGCGCGTCTTTGAGTGTTACATTATTTCCGTTATAATTACATGCATTACTTTGTAGGATAAGTTTTGTATTACAGTTTTTGATCTTGCTATCAACACAGTTCGAAGCCTCAAGGTATTATTGATCATGCATTCTATAAATTTAGACTCACTTCAAAATAATTCATCAAATCGGGTCCACGGCATTATGTTGTGAAATGGAAGAATTGTATTTAATAAAGTTGAAAAATTTGACACCTGATCTATTAACGTAAATTTTTTTCATGCGTTGGCGGCGGCTGCACCTAATTAAAGCGCAAAAATTTCGGTGCCAAATTATTTTAAAAAATCTTGAGGTAGGTAACTTTTACCGAAATACCTGTTTGAGGTCCCTCGAGTACGGAAAAGAGGTTTTTACAAATTGTGCGTGAGTATCCAACTTCAGGGGTACCAACAGAGGATGCCGTAACAAGATTTTGATTCAAATCGTTGCTGCAGGAAGAAGTCTTTTAGGATTTTTTTTTAAAACGGAAACGGCTCAAATGGTTCCCTTTAAACCATTGGAGTTCAAGTTTGGTTGCTGCTTTGGTACTTTCATTTGAAACTTGATTCCAAGATAAATCGATCACTTCTGGCAGAGGATGGTGCCTCTGAAGCGCCATTACTGTTCATTGCACTGCTTTGTCGCCCTTATAATATTTAAAAGAATCAAATGTGCGACTAAATTTCTAAGATTGGAGGAAAACAGCTGACCGGAAATTCGACATTACGAATTCGATTTTCCCCATATTTTGAGATTTTCCGGCAGTTCCTGCAATTCTATCTAAACTTTGTATAGTAATACAAACACGAAAACTTACAATTTTTTCAGAAAATTCGTTTAAGCTACTTCTGAAAGTGGGTGTGAATAGATTCTTTCTAAAATGATAAGAATTAAGTATAACTTAAAGGATCGGAGTTTGAAGAGAATTTGTCTTAAGTTAGAACTTTGAGGAGAGTGGTTAGAGGAAGGCGTGTGAGTGTGTTCAAACCAGATTGTTTTGTTAGATAACTTCAGCAATGGGATTGTGATATTCCGGGCTGCCAGCTAGACTGCTGGAGATTTGATATTCCGCACTACCAGCTAGACTGCTGGGATTTTGATATTCCGCACTACCAACTAGATTGCTGGTCTTGTGATATTCCGCACTACCAGCTAGACTGCTGGTCTTTTGATATTCCACACCTCCAGCTAGACTGCTGGTCTTGTGATATTCCGCACTATTAGCTATACTGCTGGTCTTGTGATATTCCGCACTACCAGCTATACTGCTGGAGATTTGATATTCCGCACTATCAGCTATACTGCTGGAGATTTGATATTCCGCACTATCAGCTAGACTGCTGGTCTTGTGATATTCCGCACTATCAGCTATACTGCTGGAGATTTGATATTCCGCACTATCAGCTATACTGCTGGAGATTTGATATTCCGCACTATCAGCTAGACTGCTGGTCTTGTGATATTCCGCACTACCAGCTATACTGCTGGAGATTTGATATTCCGCACTATCAGCTATACTGCTGGAGATTTGATATTCCGCACTATCAGCTAGACTGCTGGTCTTGTGATATTCCGCACTATCAGCTATACTGCTGGTCTTGTGATATTCCGCACTCCCAGCTAGACTGCTGGTCTTGTAATATTCCGCACTATTAGCTATACTGCTGGTCTTGTGATATTCCGCACTACCAGCTATACTGCTGGAGATTTGATATTCCGCACTATCAGCTATACTGCTGGAGATTTGATATTCCGCACTATCAGCTAGACTGCTGGTCTTGTGATATTCCGCACTACCAGCTATACTGCTGGAGATTTGATATTCCGCACTATCAGCTATACTGCTGGAGATTTGATATTCCGCACTATCAGCTAGACTGCTGGTCTTGTGATATTCCGCACTACCAGCTATACTGCTGGAGATTTGATATTCCGCACTATCAGCTATACTGCTGGAGATTTGATATTCCGCACTATCAGCTAGACTGCTGGTCTTGTGATATTCCGCACTACCAGCTATACTGCTGGAGATTTGATATTCCGCACTACCAGCTATACTGCTGGAGATTTGATATTCCGCACTATCAGCTAGACTGCTGGTCTTGTGATATTCCGCACTATCAGCTATACTGCTGGTCTTGTGATATTCCGCACTCCCAGCTAGACAGATGAGTATTTGATATTCCAGACTATTTCTTTATTAAACTTGCAACCAGTTACTTCTCTCTTCGTGGTTTAAGAAAAATTCGTTTATTTAAAAGAAAAAAAAAGAACAAAATTAGATTGTAGTAAAAGAATGTGAACTACAGATTGTACTTATCTTCTTTCTCTCTCTAAATGTGGTTTCACAAATCTTATTGTGGACTTAGAAAAGTAATTTACAAACTTTAAGTGAGTTAATAGCTTTGATAGGGGCTATTTTTGGTTGTTTCTCTTCCAGAAGTAATGGAAAGGGATTCTTCATTTATAAAATAGCTCTCTCCAAGTTTAGGCTTGTTACTTTGTGCAGCCTTCGGTACCTCCCTAACAAGTGTGTGTGTGTGTGTGCGTGAGGTCTATGTGTTTACGAAGAAGCTCGTCCTACAATGAAGGGCCGGCTTAACAAGAGAGTGATATAGTTGAACACTCAAGGTAGCCCTTCAGAAGTAAACTGAACAGCTGCTATAAAGGACACTAACGCACTCCTTTTGGAGCGGCTGATAATGTTATTATAGCAGGCTGTCATTACTCACCAACTTCATAACTAGGACACAGGACGTTGAATTTTCAAGAAAATTGATTTTTAAATAACTATTGGTGAACTTAATTTTCCATAAGAGTTATTACGGTAAATTTTCTTGCAAAAGGTTTTTCTTAAATTATGTTGAGGAAATTAATTTTTGCTTTGCGGCAAGACAGAAGCCAGTCGCTTCGGATCCGCGATTGAAAAATCTGAAGAAAAATATTATTGATATTTACGGCATAGTTACTGCGTGCAAAATGTTGCAAAGTTTTGTTGAATAGAGACACTGTATTGCATGCAATATGAGGCAAATACGTAGTGTGTTTTTATGATCAAATTAAAGGACTGCTCGCCTCTAGAGGATTTCCGTTATCTGTGATAAATATTAAAAAACTAATTACTTAGTAAAATATAATTATCGCATATAAATATGCATATTAGGGGATACTGGTAGCTGTAATGTGGGGAAGCTGGGACTCTCCCTCGGGAGAGCCATTCGTGGCTCATGTAGCGTGCACAGTGTAACAACCAGAGGGCTACTTAATTTCCACATCACGTGCTATCTCTTCTGCACGCCCCACCATCCTGTACTCCCAGTCCTTGGCATCACCTCCATTTTTGACAAATGAATCCAACTGTTCCATTTATCACATAACCTTCACTCTATTCTCGAGCATCATTTCCAGAGCGTCTAACCCACGTTCACCGGGATCATTCGTCCTCTGTATTCTCTTCAAAGCTTGTGCTCTTCCGTCGCGCGCCAACATCTCTACTTTATTTCTCTTCCGCCCGCTCAGCCTCTGCATGTTGCAGAAACATCAACACCTCACTTCTTCAAACACTACGTCAATTATTCTTGACGTCATATTTCGATTAGAAGTAAATCCAAGATAAATACCTCTTTCGGACCTCGAAAACAGCTACTAATGCAATCATTCTTTTTCTTTTTCTACTCCTGTTTCCTTTTGGTGGGCATTATTATTGTAGGAGCTTTTTTTTTTCATTTTGAACCTATTTTTTTTTCTTACATATCCTTGCATCATGTGAAGGAAGATTATTTACTTCCTCTTTGAATTAATTACTCTCCAACTTTGGCGAAAATCATCGCGTTTTATTTAAGACTAGTTCTTGATTGTCTACAGCCGGTAAGGCTGCACATTGCTGAAGTCTCTAGTCAGCGCTGTCTGCGGTTAGTCCAAAGAAACTACTAGACTTTGTAGAGGATTGGTGCGCTCGAGCTATAACCAGATTCCATGTCTTGGGAGGATGGTCACGGCCTCTCTGTCCGAGATGAGTATCTCTCTATGTCTATTCCAAGCACTTGGATGGTCATCTGAACTAGTATCATGTAATCAACGATTGCCCAGCGTGTTCGGTTGATTGCTTCATTTTGGACGCTACGTTACCCTCTTTGGAGGTTAGGGGCGGACTGGGAACTGCGGAATTTGCCTGCATTCCTTCCTCAACTTACTTTTTAATTGTATTTAGTTATAATTTACACGGCGGAATCAGTCAACTAATCACTCTAAATCATTTCATCGCCCAACAGAGTACAAAGTCCTCACGGATCAATAAACTGTTGATTGAACTGATGCTAAAAAAAAAAAAAAAAAAAATCTCAATGTATAACCTTACAGTTATATCTATTTCATGATAGGGATTCCCTAAAAGCGGTGCAGAAAGTAATATTATGGCACAAACACTCTGGATTAAACTAAACCCAGTGGGTTGAGTGGATTGTTAGGCCGTGGGTTTCTTCTAAAGGGCAGATGTTTGGCAAATGTTTGCCAAACAATCGCTTCAAAGGAAATCCAATCTTTTTCAAAATGGGGAAGAAATTATCCTTTTTTTTTAAAAAAAAAGTCATTATATCCCTGTGACGTTAGAAGAAGGTTTGTAGAGAGAGAACTTTTGTGAGGTTTTTGTTTGTTGATGACGTATTACTAGCCAGGCCGAACGTCATTGTTTCTCTTACCTTCTCATAAATTAATTTTCATTTATTTATTCCAGAATTTAATTCCCTAGAGGAGCGGCAAATCTTAAATCATCCTCAGGCACTTTCCAGGCAACTAGTATCACACTTCTTTGTAACGATTCTCCTGTTCGAAAAAATTTATGTGAGGAATATTTTTGAAAAATATTTAAAATGTGGACAAAGTGAGATTTTAGAGAGATTGTCATGACAGAGCACTCCTTCCTCAGCTTGCAGTCTGTTCCAGATATTTAGTAGCTAGCGTGAGAGTCGGTCGGCGAACAGAATACTTTTGAGTTGTCCGCAGAATAATACAGGTTTAAGAGCAAAAACTAGAAAAACCAAAATTTCTACTTAAAGTATATTTAATTAATCAAAATAGTATCCGTTACAATCAATGTATATTCGCTTTTCCACACCCTCTGAATGAAAATTAAGTTCTTATGTAAGTGTGAATAAAATGAAAAATCTTAATTAAGAAACTGATATTAATGAATCCATTGAACAGAATTAACAGTAAATCGTTTTTTAATAATCGATTTAAACAATTTAAATATAATATTTTCATATTTGCGACCATAACATTATTGCGACGATAGGGCGGGGATTCGGCCAAACTGAGCTCCATTTCCAGAGGATTTGCCCTCTGGGTTAGGGAATCCCCCTCTCTAATCACTAGAGCAGGGAATACGGCTATGGATTTGTACAGGGATGGCGAAAGTTCATGCTAAACGTGGCCGCCCTTAAGTACCCTAAGATAACATTGGCCACCTAAAACCAAATGGCCTTATATAAAGATAATGTGATTATCGAGTTTAGGACTCGTAGTTTGTGAATGTGAACTTGTGACTTGATAGGGAGAGGGGGTAATTAAATCATCCTGTGATGATTTACTGCCGCACAATGGAAATCATCTCTTCCTAATCGGTAACGATGACTTTTATATTCATATTTCAAATTTCTGGAACAGATTTAATTCTTCCCAAAAGTAAATGGTTTTTCAAACGATGCGTATCGTAAAAATGACTTTTTGATTGATGTCATTCCCCCAACACTTCTTGTGGACCGTCCTAAAAGTAACGAATAAACTGAATAAAATGTAATACTTACCTTTAAATGTATGTAAACATAAAAAGTAACGGAAGTACATAATTTTCCAATAAGGCGATACTTTCAAATGAAACGCCAACTGAGAAATCTATGACTACGAAATAACACTAAAGGAAAGGGAAGGTGGGGACGCCACCGACACTCAGAATACCCTGACAAATTAAACAGACACAATAAACTTTTATTTTGAACTTGCATGACAGGCTGGGAGGATCATGATCCAGGACATAATGACTTACTTAAAATAAATTGACAATGTTTCGACTTACTTAGATTAATCAAACTTAATTGGCATAACATTAACGATTAATTGACATGACATTAACACTTAGTATGTGCACAACTTTATTCTGTATAAAATGACATATAAACAGTTGATTCACACAACACAGGTCAGGCCGACCCACGCTTAGAACGCCATCTTGGCGGGCGGACAGCAGAAAAGAACTAATAAGGGTACGTTCACAACGGAGCTGTGAGCATAGATGATAGCGGAGATGATAGCAGTGATGCATCAGCGCTTATAGAATAACCTAGTACATTCTTATGTGAGCGTGCACAACGAAGCTTCGACTAGTGACTCATACTCGCTGCTATAAACGAGCATAGATGATAGAATTGAATTTTTCATTTTTCTGCTAGCTGAACTCCAGTATCGGAGCTTCAAAATGGAGGTAGAAAAATTAATTAGTGCTGTCTTTACTCATTATTTTTGGTTATTATTTTATTATTTACTTTTAAACAATATTTTGTTTTTTAAATCGTGCTTACATTTATTTTTATGTGTATTTATTTGTTTTTCCTCAATATAACCTTACCTCAGAGTTATCACTAGTTTTTCTTCTATAGTTATAGGATTTCCATGACAATTTTTCCTACGTTTTCTTAATTTTGACCTTATTTTTTCTAAAATTTAGTCAAATGTGGTTGGACCCATCCTCACATATTCAAAAAAACGATCCGGATAATTTCTAAGTTCCTTATATAAATGGTGAAATTCACCCAAAGTACTTCGTTTTTTATTTATGGGATGTACATGATATTTTCTACATCTTTTTTTTTTTAAATATACCATTTCGTTGCTGGTGAACATAAAAACTCTTCTTCACTTCTCGGACATGTTGCATGTATCACAGCTCCGTTGTGCACACTAATCAGCGATTATATTTTACTCTATCAGTTATCATCTCTGCTATCATCTATACTCACAGCTCCGTTGTAAACGTACCCTAAGACGTACACTTCCTTCGTAATGACCAGTTGAGAAGCCCAAAGGGCAACTGGCTCGAGCTCCCAGGCACACGCTGGAGCCCCCTCTCCGTTGTCTTCTCCAGTGCTGCCAACTAGACAATGTTGTGCTAAAAGATAAATTCTAGGCCGGGGGGCCGCACATCCCTTCGAGGATCGAACACCAACTCTTCTTAAAATGGAAATTACAAACAACAAGGACTTAGTAATTTATGGGGCAATTCAGTACTTATTTTTAATATTGCTCAAGGTTAGGTTAACTTAGGATTATTTGCAGGTTAGGCTAAAACAGATCAATTAGAACAATATTTTTGTGTATCTTTCTGTAGAAAGAAATATGCCAAATTGATCTAAATAGATATGTACAAAATCTAAGCTTAGCAATCTAATTTTAAACGCGATATCAATCGTGCGGTACTTTATTGATATGGTTTTCCGCATTCGTATGTGGTTAACATCAATTTTCCTGCACAACCATGGGAAAAATATGTTTACAAAAGATTTAACTATATCAACCTGTTGTACACATTGGAAAAATCTTGGCTACTTGTAGTCTTTGTATTATGTATGTGTGTGAATTAGTTTGTTGTTAGAAGAACAAAGAAAAGTGAAAATAACGAACAAAAAACCAACACAAAGGAAAAAGGAGAACAAAGAGTGGCAAATCCACGGAACACGCAACACTGGTTCCCGGGTGACGTAGTGAGTGACCAATAGCAGATCGTTTGAATGGGTGCCCTATGTTTGTGTTGGGAGCTGTCAAAAACACGTGTGACGTAAAAACAAAAAGAACGTGTTAACAGTGAATAATTGGGTAAAAAAAATGGTTACACAATTCTAAAGAAATTTTCAATCTTCGCTTCAATAAATAAAAAAGAAAATGCTGAGAGGAAAATTGGAAAAATAAAATAAATAAATAAAATAAAACTGTAGTTTTTCATATTTTTTTGAGCATTTAATAATTTCATATCTCCTATAGTGAAGTATATTAGCGCATCGGGAGGGGTCCTTTATTTCGATCTTAGTTCTATTAGGGGGCGGGACAAGGTTCTAGGCTTCACCTCGTCAGAGGATCGGGCTTTGACCCGAAACACCTTGTTTGAAGTCTGCTACTTACTGATTGGTCTATCCGTATCAAAACTGAAGCGCTGAAAATCACAGGAAGTTCGAATTAGGCATTCCAAGATCAGAAGACGCGATAGTCAACCTGAAGTGCTGCCTTGTTGATGGCACTTCCGGCTGAGAAGTGGGGGTTAAGAATCCCTCTAAGCGTAATGTGCGCCTTTTTCTGTGTCACTCAAGATTTATCCCCAATAATAATTATGGGACGGTAGATAAAGCCTTGAATAATTTATACCTGAAGCGTGTATAATGACAGCTCTAATCAGAGTACAATTACTTTGTTAGGATAACACAAGATGCCCCAGTTCAGGAACTGCCCGAAGCCCAAACACAGACTAAAGACGACTTTGTGTGGAATGGTCTTGTACTGCACCCTGAGTAGCAAAAAGCCTTAGCTTAGGAGCAAGTTGTGGCTAAGCTGGAGAGCCTGGAGACTGGGACTAGAGCGCGCTGGAAGCTGTGCTTTTAGCCTTCAGATGGCTTGCTTGCACGCTGGGTCCCCCCCCCGCTGCTGTGACAATAGGAAATCCTCTGTTCTCTTGCAGTTCCACTTCCGACACCATGAGCACCATAAGTATTTCCTTCCTTTTGTGAGGTACTTCTTCAAAATGTAACCTTGCGGTACCCAACTAGATTGTCGTTGTACAACTTCTATTTTTATTTTTGAGAAAGTTTGGTCAGCAAGGGCTAGAGATAAAATCTTTTTGGGAGACCGAATTTTTCACTATTTTTCTACTTTTCGGAAATCATTGTTTCCGAGTTTCTTAAAAGGGCCACTAGAAATTATCAAAAAAATTTAAGAGGATTCAATTGAATAGAAATCGAAAAAAAAAATACAAAATTATCTAAAACTCACTTGAATAATAATCAAGTTGGAGAAGGTACAAAAGCGGATTGGGTTCTTTGATACAACAGAATGAAACTTTAAAGTAACGTAGAAAATGATTTTTCAATTGAAATGTTTGTGAGATTTCTAATACTTCAACATTCGGGGTCTGAAACGTAAAAAAAGAAAAGCTTGTGTTTTCCTGCTTTCCCGTTACACAAACAAGCAGGAGAAAAATCTTTTTAAACATGATGGAAAACTCTGGGATTATTGTAGAATTTTCTGCATCTTTCTTGGAGGACCAATTTATTCATAATTGATTTGTTCGTTCTAGATTCTAAATTACTTTCTTTTTATAAAAAAAAGGTAATCTTTTTTTGCATTCTTTATTTTGCGAATATGTTTATTTTTAAAAGATTATTTAACTCTGATTTTTATTTTAAAATAATTGAATATTCACAATTTTTAGGCTGACAAGATACAGCCAATTATATTCAGATAGTTCTTAATGTTTTAGACAAAGATACAAACATTTCTTTCGTAGATTAGTTGGATTTTATTAAATTGGCAGCTGTTCGCGATACTGCAGAGAAAACCGGGTAGTAGATGGGTTGGTACTGTTCGAGGAAATCGGTAACCATTAGGAAAATCGTGTCCCTGGAGACATTGATTGATTCTGGAAACAAATGAGAGCTACTTTTTTGATTATCTTCGCGAAGACTTTTATTAATGTCAAATAGTTGTAGAATGCAGTAGATAAGGTCAACACTGAAAAACTTTTGTGACAGTTCTAGTGAATCACAAGGGATTCTAGTTGCAATTACATGGACCCCTACGATGTGGGAAATGCTAAGAGTGGGAGGGGGCGAAATGACAGCCCGCCAAGAAAGATTGGCTCTAACCAGAGAAAAGGCGGGCGATGTAGAGGAAATAAAATGAAAATCCGACAAGCTTGAGACTAGGCTAGCTTATCCTTAACCACGACTTGCCTGGGCGGAACAGGGCAGCCAACTCACTTCTAGACTTGATACTATGACACCCAGGCTTGCCATCTAGTGAATAATAACAGCATATTTCAAAACAAATGTCTTTATTTTATTTTTTCTTCCTTTCCCCACCCTCCTTTTACTTCAATCTTAAAGATTAACTGGATTTTCTTTAAACCTGCTGCAGAGTTTTCTTTTTAGGGTTAAGAAAAGTATTTTTAACATGTCAGATTTTCTTTAATCGGGTATATTTTTTTAAATAATGTTTCATAAGTTCGAAAACATGGTTTCTATCAGAAAAAGTTGAAGTGAACGTGGACACTAACTGAAAAACAAAATCTTTCTAGAAGTTGAAAGTTTACAATTCGATTGCAAATTGCTATGGGATAACTAGTGAACAAACTCGCTCCACTGGAAATACAACATTATCAAGTTAATTTTGCCCTTCTTTTAAGGGGGCATCCATAAAGGACCTAACGCCATTATGGGGGGGGGGGTAGGGGTAGAAAAATTGTGACACTTTGTGACAAGAGGGGGTTAGGGGGATAGAATCAGCGTTACGTCACGCTTTTCTAAATCACTTTTTCATTTTTTTTTTTTTTTGAATAGCGCGCGTTTTGTGTACCATATGATTTTCGTTTTCATCGACTGGGTTATCGATATGTCGGTATATACAAGAGCGCTACTCAAAGACTGTTGTTTTGCGTTGGTTTTTATGGCTGCCCGTAGTGGATTCGTTGAACTAAAATTATCGCGATTGATTCCTACCGTTTGTTGGCAATAAGATCGGAAATTTATATTATAAAATGTCAGAAAATCTTTATCAACGTTTTTACAAAGCTGTAAGAATACCATATCCTTCAATACAAGGAAAATTTTTAATGAAAATGTATAAGGGGGGGAACCAAGATGTGACATAATTTTTAGGGGGGAGGAAAAAATGGTGACTCAGTGTGACAAAGGGGGGGGGTCAAAAAAGGAGATTTTTAGCGTTACGTCATTTATGGACGTCCCCTAACTTGCTACATCGCACACATGATGGTCTGTAAGTTTTATTCGGAAAATGTTTACAGGGAAATTCAATTAAGGTCGATTCAGAGTGAACAGAGATAATCCAATAAATTTAGTTGTTTTTTTTTAAATTAAATTTTGTCGGGCGGACTGCGGGTTGGACATTTGCACTGCAAATTGTTCATAAAACTGTATAGAAATATTAGAATTAAATACATCCATACAAGTTAGGATCTTCAGAACTGTATTCCCATCAGAGGAAACGTGAAATATTACTGTTGTGGACAGATGTGCCATGAATTAATAAAATTGACTTTAGAATAGTTGTTTTTTTCCAGACAGACAGACATAATTGGAGAATATGCGCTGGAGAAGTATTAAATCTCAACGCTACACCACCTCCTGCGGACATGAAGAGCAGAGTGGATGTCGCCGACAGTGTTCATGCTAAGAGGATTACCGCGGTACTGGCTTATTTCTGCAGCGTTGCTCTTGTTACACATTCAGAAGAGACATTTGTGCCGTCAATCCGCTCGCCATTACAGTATTCAAATTTTAAATACTCATATTTTAAAATTTAACCAACCCCGCTTTTGGACAACAGTTTCGATGTTTGATGACGAAACAAAAATAATCTCTTCCCCCACCACTTTTCTATTCACAAATTTCGGCAACATTGAATGGGAATAGAATTTATAAAAAGCTGGGAGAAACAAAATATATTTCCGGATATTTCTGCTTATATCTAAAATTCGATTATTTTAATCGATCGCAATACTTAATAGTGGAGAGTAAGTGAAAAATTCTTGTCCATTTAAAAAAAACATTTTCCTATCATCTAGCAATCCGTTGACCTACCCTGTAACTGGGCAAGAAGTCGTCACTTACAGGAGAGTAATATAGGCTAAACACTGCTACAGGACATAAGCCTGACCACCATAATTAGCCAACAGGAGTACCTTTAAAGTTTGCTTAATTACAACTTTGTAATCAATACTCGGCTAGCTAAACTTAACGCACCGTTTCATTTTCAATTAGCCACCAAATTGAATATTTTATATTGTGAAAATTCTACGATTAAATATTAAGTTTTCTTAATTAAAATTAGCAAAATCACACGCATTTCATATAGAGCGTATTTTTTTTTTTTAAATTACATTCGGGCATTGTTGTTGTTGAACGGTCCGTAAATGACCAAGGCTTTACCTGTCTACTTACAGGTTAGTAATGGAGGCTAAACACTGCTACAGGACATAAGCCTGACCACCTAAGACAGTCGAGGGAAGGACAGAAAGCATTACACTCCCCCTAGAAAGGATTTGGTCGGACAAAGAAATGGAAGGACCTCTAGGAAAGCGACCTCTGCCTTGGTCAGATATGGCATTGAAATTTTGTCTAAGTTGTTATGAATAAAACTGTCCGGTATGGATACCGCTTTTACCCTGTATCTACTTAAAGTTTCATAATGATCTGATGAATGTAGAGCGAGATATTGAGACTTAAATTTAGAGCGGGTGTTGGACTGTGAAAAGTTTAGCTGCCATAATCTCCTTAAGTAATTTTGAGCAAATATCCTCACGTTCAGCGCTTTGATGGCAACGTTGATATCAGGGAGACGATGCTACCATCTTCTTGATGGTAGATGATGTGAGAAGGAAAAGCTGAAATAAAGTAGATTGCTGAGAAATCAATACTTTTATTAGGTTTTTACTTAATTGGCTCTTATTAAAAGAAGAATTAATTTTGTTGGAGTAAATTGCGCTTTTGAATGAAATTAATCAGCTGGTCGTTCTAGAGTTGGAAGTGAAATGTCAACCGGGCGGCTAACGGTTAACTTTATTAGAGTTCAGCCGAAACGGTAATCTCACTAATTAACAGAAGATGAATGCTTGGAGTTTCTGACGAATTCAATGGTGTTAATTGAGGCTCTTTGATTATTGATTGAGGCTATGAATGCGGACAAGTTGCTGCCTCACTCCTTGAGAATTGTGACCGATTCAGCGTTAAGTTGAAATGATCGTAAAATGATATTTATTACTGGCTATCTTACTGTTAGTGAGAAGGAGTACTGCGAACATGTTAAATATTCTAAATCTACTTTTTGATTCAATACAAGTTTAAGCTAATCCTTCTAGCTTAGGAAGCAGGTCGAAAATCACAGGCAGTTCAAACTGGTACCAATATTTGTGCACTCCTAGTTGAACCTAACCTTACCTAATTAACTGGCTAAATTTCTTCAATAACTTGTGACTCACTTATAGATCTACAACTGCCATTAATATCACTTGTCCAGGAACATTTCCCTTTAACTTGGAACTAGTATATTTTAGGCTGATAACATAAGACTTATTTTTTTGGAAGCTGTGACCTTATGCTCCTTTTTATCTTAATATAGAATATTAAAGTCAACTCGCTTTTAATAAAAGTTCCAATTTTGAAGAAAATTTAATTACCAACATGGCGCTGGATGAAAGTCAAGTGAAGGTCAAAAAAAGAATTTTTTATTTTATTTATGAAGACGAATGGGAAAGAGAAATATTGCATACTCAACTTCAGGATGCTGTTTTTCACAATTCCCACCTCCTCCATCTAGTTTTTGCTTTCCTTCCTCTTCCTTTTTGCCAGCTTTTTTATTATTATTATTTTTTTTTATTTCAATTACTTTTGAAGACGTGCACTGAATGATATTTTTTGCCAGCTCCTTCAGTTGGCTCATGTTTGGAATTCTGTCAGGAGCTGTAGTATTAGAAAATTGAACATATAGACTGCTCCTCCATTGTCTGCTCACAACGACTTGTTTTTTACGCGTTGAAGAGTTTTAATTGAACTGGTATTTCCGGCACGGGTTGCCTATTTTCCTTACTTTAATTTCATTACCTTTTTTTTCCCTTACAGCGCTTTCTTTTTAAAAGAAGTTGAAAGACAAATTCAGAGGTAAGTAAAATTGTTTACACTTGAGCTTGAGTTGTTTTGCAGTGAGTTCAAAGGGCATTAAACGAGTAAACACAGTCTTGAAGAAATATCGGATGCTGAATTTTTGGAACGGAAAAAGTAATCTATAGCCATGCTCACTTGAGTTTAAGCTAGAATAATGTGAAATGAATTTTCACTAAACTTGGCATTCGTGCGGAAAAATCGCTACAATCGACAAAATTTGATCAGAAAATTGGTCCATCATCTCCACTGATTTTCTTCAAACTAGACATTGCACTTTCGTAGTTCTTACTAGTTGACACAACAGTTAAGCTTAACCCCATTCTCCATTATAAACGTCCTAAGAAGCTTTTGTCTAGAAAAATATTTTTCAATAACAGTTACAGATCCATGTTTGAGTCGTGGGTAGACAAAACTTTTCAAATAAAATCGATCGAGTCGTTTTTGAAAGGAGTAAAATGAAAAAACCAATGAAGCCAAGTGGCTATTTCGATTGGTCGATTTTGTGTCTGAATACTTATTGTTCGTTTTCTTTGCTGGTAAAGTAAATATTTTGGAACCATTAGTAAATAATGAGATTGGCGGGTGCATGTGTTGCCTATTAGATATTGGCTGCCTTTAGAGGTTATTAGTTCCCTGAGACACAAATGGGTGTCTCGCTGAAAACCCAATGTTGTTGCTCTAAATGTTCTTTTCACCCTAGACCCTGCACTAAAAACGTTTTTTCCTGTTTGTGTATATCTTCGAAAACATGTATTTCCGGTAAAGAGGTTCCGATGGCAATACTGCTTCCTCTAGCTAGGGTTACAAGAAAATAGTGTTATGCTTAAGCCATTAGAATGAGAACAGGAATTTAGGCTTTTAAAGCAGGTATTTAAGGCATGTTCCCGAGTCATTAAAGTGAATTCTGTTTAGTCGCTCGGTATGGCGCATCACCACTATTATGATGCTGCTAATTGTGAGTCTGTAGTTTGAATTTTGATCACCTCCGTGGCGTTGGATCACTAATTGCGGTACGGCGTTAGAACTAACAGTTACCAGGGAGTAACCAACAGTTCCATGATGGAAGTAGATGGTATTCAGGGGAACACACAGGCCAGCTGGGAATAATTGAAACAAAGCTCTTAAATTAGTCTTGCTTTACTATTTTTATTGAGTCGGATGGCTTGGCTAATACTTAACCTCAATGAAGCACTTTCCAGCTTCAATGATTGGCAATTAACACAGTCACATGTCTGATACTGAATATCTAAGTCCATGGGGGATAGCATTCCGTCTTGGACGAATTGGTGTACCTCAAAAATGAAAATCAGCTGATTGCTGTTGGTTCACGCCGTCGATAGTCCGCCTTATGGATGCCGGAAGATCCGTTCTCCACTCATCCGTTCACTCCTTCAACACAGGTTGCATGGCTTTGCATAGGCAATAGCTAATCACGAACGTTGCACACAAAGCTATTTCCGCCAGCCAGCTCTGTGTATATTATGTGTATCGCTCGGCTATCGTGGCGCCTACTATTTGTGTAAATGAATAATTATAAACATTTCTGGATCAAATGATTTTTGCTTTCTGTGAGGCGTAAAATGGGGACGATAAGTAACAGACCCAGTTCATATTCTGATTGGCCCAGACCAGGGGTCGGCAACCTATTTTAAGTAGAGAGCCATTTCTCCTTAAATAATTTTAATGAATCTTACCAAGAGCCGCAAGGATGAGAATGTAAAAATCTATGAAGATCATTTGTATTCGCAAATTATAATTTTATGATTTTCAATAACATTTACCTAAATGTTTTATATATTTATTTTCATGTATTGCAAAGTAAATAAACAAATAAATAATAACTTAACGAATGAAAAGGCGGCAGTCTTACAATATTTTGATATTGTATAATTCTATTCAATTTCGAACCTAGCACATTTAAAATTATTTTTGAAAAAATACCTTTAATAAATGGAATTTACATTCGTTTCAATAAAATTAAAATATACAATATATTTTTGGCAGGCTGAAGAGCCACACAATTGGGATAAAAGAGCCGCATGCGGCTCGCGAGCCGCGGGTTGCCGACCCCTGGCCCAGACGATAAAAAAGTTAAAACACTTGCAATAAAATTCAGTAATCGTTGAAAATTTTAATAAATTGGGGATCCAATTACAGTTTTAATAATTGAAGTTCACACACACCACTTTCACAATTTTATTTGGTGAACTCTAGTTGCGCAATGATGTAAAAACAAAAAAAACATGTGGACTGTAAAGCAAAACAAAAATAAAGTGCTGCATAAAAAAGAAAGCGGGGATAAAAACAGAATGCTTTCATGCACCCATGTCTGCATGAAAGCAACATGACAGTGTCCACTCTAATATTTACACTCTGGCTGTATTTCGAGCAGTTCGCCTAGAGTTTAAGTGCTACAAACTGACGCCTAACAGCGCTCTCTACCTTCCAGGTACGTCCAGCTCGAATCACACTTCTATACAATAGCGGCTGCAATTTGTAACTGGCTAAGATTTAACTGTTATGACAATCTTTTATTTTCGCTAACACTTTATATATACATGTGTGTAGGTGTATGTGTGTGAATGTATGATTCAGATCCGCCCCTGATCTATTAGGAGTTGCAAAATTTTCACTTTAGTGAGAGATGTGTTACCACAGCAACCATCTCAGTTAATTTATTTTTTAACATTTTAGTCGTGATTTACATAATTTTATTTTCATTAAAGCAAAAATTTGTGCGAAAAAGCAACATTAGGGATAATAAAATCACACTAATTGTACCTCCACTGAGTATAACCTCCACATGTTTCTTTTTACTCTCCTGACGCTGTACAACTCCATCAGCCACTGATGAGGGCACACATCCGGCAAAAAAACAACAATTACAAGATCTTAAGACCTACCTACCTAGATTGTTGGCTATCTAGAGTTCAAAACGTAATGAACTTTATAGCTACACTCGTCGCCATGTTTTAATAACAATGTTATATGAGCATTCACTCGTTACCGTGGCCACAAAACCTCCCAGTACTGGTAGTTTACAAATATATTTTTAATTTCAATTGTAGATTACCTAAACAGAAAACCAACCAAATTAAGCAAACAAAACTCGGCGCCCGCAAGAGTAATTAACAAATAATTGTTCATCTCACCAAAGTAAACATAAAAATCCAAATAAAATGCGGGCTTTTTCCAATCAAATAGATTCGTTTTATTTCCATTTGTAATTCAGTAAACAAATATTTATTTTTTTAAGTGATTTGCTAGCAAAATATTGAAAAAATGTTTTTCTATATGGAGAGAAATTTCCATTTTGTGTGAGTGTTTTGTTTTAAAATAAAAAGTAAAGGTATTAATTTCCCTCACTAAAAGGAAGTACAGAACTGTAAATGAGTCAAATTTCCGGTAACAATTTTTTACTGGAAATATTAAACCGGAAGGCACTTAAAGGAAATTCAATCCCGACTTTTCCGGGAAAATGCCTCACATAGAAGAACTAATTAAATCTTCCTGATCACAAAACAAGAAGTACGGTGATCTAATAGGAAGGGATTAGCTGAGTGGTTAGCGTACTGTATTCTCATGCGGAGGACAGGCGTTCCAATCCCGCTACCAGTTCTTTTATTTCCTCTTTCTAGGAGCTGCTTACAGTTCGCTATCCGATGATGGACAACGTTGTGTGTAACGAGAGAACACTATGGTGAAGGCCGACAGTGCACTGAAAAAAAGCTTCGGGCGGCTAACGACTCAGATGATGACGTGGCTGAAATAAAAAAAATATACATGTATTAATCTAAAATTGATGAAACAACATTTAATGTTCATGTTGTGGCCATTATGTAAGTTTAATAACCAGGTAGGCTGTTGCCCTAACCTAATTTCGTCTAGAAATGGACATCAACATCGAAGTCGGTCTGTAATTAAACAAACAGAGGATGAATTACCTCTATTGAATTTACAATCACTTCCATTATCAAAGATTTAATAAAGCATTCTAGTGAATTTTATCCTAACCAAGCTTAGTAGTCCAATTATGTGGAGGATAATTGACTGTATTTCCTTTTCGGGTTACAAAATTGGCAAGCTTTTGATAAAAAAAAAGTAAAGAAATGCTTTTCCACTCTCCAGTTCAGATATCGCCCCAAAGAAAGCGCTGCGACTTGAAGATTAGTACATTCTTCTACACCTAAGGAGAGATGATACTGTAATCGTGCAGAGTTGATTCACAGGAAATATCGATTTTGAAGTTCCCTGAATCTGGAAAAGTGGCTTTGCTGAATTGATCGATGTGGCTGTGGATGAGTTATGACTGAACAAAATCAGCAACAATCAGTTCCTTGCACGATTTCTCATTTTCTCGTAAACGGCTCCGATGATTCCCTTCAAACTTCCTAAGCTCTTTGCACGCTTGTAGATCTAGGGCTTTTATTCGCGGCATTCCATTAAATGCATCTTGGGAAGAGGTGAGGGTAAACTTCCGTCTTAAGCGCCATTTAAGTACATTGTATCGCTTCAGTTCTCTTCAGCAATAAAAAGATATAAGTTTATAAGTAAACTTCCAAATATTAAGTAAATCCATTGAGCGTAAATGCCACCTTTACGGAACAAATGTTATGTTACTTAACGATGTTTTCCCCCGTAAAAGTTTTAAGTTTCCAGAAAACTGAGTAATTTAGATTGCTGCAAGAAGAAGTCGCTCGCGTTAGTGGTTTTAAATCTCTGGATCATCCATATTTCGGGAGCCCTTCTGCCTCTAACCTGCGACATCAAGGTGCAAATAAGTTTGCAAGTTTACTTATCTGCAATGGACGATAGTTTTAAATCGCACTGAGCGATTCTAATAGAACTAATTAGTGATCATTTTCACACTGTGCGCAATGAAGCAAGTTACTAAGTGCCGTATGAATCCCGCACAGAACTGTGTAAACTCAATCTTGAGTTGGTCTCGGTTTTTAATTAGACGTTGAAAATTAATAAAATTCAGGTGCGATGAATTCCTGCTTTAGAGCTGAATTTTTTTGCTAAGCTACAACATTAGGGTTTTTAAAAAAAAAAAAAAAAAAAGGGAAAATTTAGGATCACTAGGGCACGTACATATGTTGGGAAGATCAACATTACCCAATGATGACATTTAGAGGAGTCCCAGAGGGAGGGAGCAGGAAACGAGAGCAGAAGATTAAGTGCAGGAAGGCAGTTCTGCGATCTAGTTAGCACCGCCTCCGCGCCGAGTGGCTTCCAGTACAGCGGCATCCTGTGAGCACGCTGGGATTAATCAAGCCTCAACCACTGATCCATTATTCACTGTAGTAACTGCCTGCAATCTGGGTGAAGTCACACTCCTCACTCCCACCTAACCAAGCTCTATCTAGTTTTATCGTCCTGAATCCCAGATATTATGCGCACTTTCAGAAGAAGTGGCTGAGATCATTGAGCCGAAATAGGGGCAGGCTTCATGAGTCCAGACTCTAAGTTAACGCCAAATGACTGAGAGTGAGAGCGAGAGAGAGAGAGATATCCGCTGCGATCACTCGCCGACTTCCTTTTACTACTGTATGTTGAACTTACAAATGTTCTAAAACTTCCTAATTTCATTGTACGTCATTGTAAGCGAACTTATTAGAGTTCATAAAACCTGAAATCGATGCTTTCACTCTGCAAAACTGTCCTGAATCAATTTTTCTGAAAAAGAAATGAAACAATATACATTAGATCTTCAGTATGTATTAAATAAAATCTGTATGTATTGTTATTTAATACTTACATTTATGGCGGTGGTTTTCCCTAACACGTTTAAATTATTAATTTTTAACCATTAATAATGAAAAATTCTCCCAAGAGGTCTCCTGATTTGTAGAGGGATAAAATAATTAAAATAGCGTATTTAGGAATAAATATATAAATAATTAATTTAATATTAAAATTCATACAAAATCCAGGTAAACATTTTGGCTAAAAAATAATTTTATTTCTATTTCGAGAGAATTTATTCCAAAAATAAGAAATATTATTACCAATTTCAGTATTAATTTTGCCAAACATTTGACCTGGGTAGTAGGTCATGTTCAGGGCTTATTCTAGTTAGGCAATAGATAGACTAGGTTATTATCTAGGTGGTTATCTGAGTGAGTCATGGCTGAATTAGAAGCGTAAAGGAAATGCGTGATGAAGAAATTATCGGAGATGTTATCACCATATCATTACCATAATAAGACTACTTGTTACCAAATATTAATTTGTTCTGTAATGGGTAGGTAATCTGCATAAATTAACGCCTATTTACGTTCTTTAGGCTATTTTTCAAAGAGAATTCAGCAACACGCTTTGTTGTTGTTTTAATTTGTAACAATAGTTTCGACTACTAGTTCATTTTGTGAAGTCTTTCATTAACTTCACTTGAGTACAGTATTATTTATTTAGTAAATATGAAGTCTAGAGCTACTTGCACAATAGATTTTTTTCCGTAACTTCCATTCTCTCGAAAATGATTCCTTGCACATGACACGCATCAGATCTTTTTACTATTATTTGAAACATTCAACAAAATAAGTTTTTTAAAAATTTTAAGTACTGTCAGGATTTTAATAAAATAAAGTCTAATAAGATAATTTAATGTTTGCATCGCAATTACTGGAAGAAAAGTCAATATGTTAGTTTTTCTCTAGAATAATTTCAACAATAATTCTCTGATTTGAATTTTCATTTTTATGAAATGGTCTTAAAAAGCATTTATATTGTATAAATTTGAATATGGGAACAATTAGCAGTAATATTGTTTGCAACAAAAAATATGAAATGGATGTAGTTACGATGGATAAAGTAGATAGAAAGAATTTATTAACTTTTATTGACATTTCCAATAAAATGGAAGCAAATTAATGGTGTATAAAACTTGATTGCAGCGATAAAAATGTTGAAAGATAATTTTTTTTACTTTGATTGTGTAATAAAATGGTTAGTCAATAAAATAATGGCCACATTTTAATTGAGTTGATTCAGAGCGAGTTTGTGAATTATTGTTGGACTGTTTTGTTAAAATGGGTGTATGGTATTGGCTAGTACAATTGGCTAGTATTAACCAGAATATGAAACAGAGGCTGTAAATGGTGGCCATACTGTTACTGAGAGTGCAGAAGCAAGAATAAAGAGGTCTACACCATAAAAACATAATTAAAACTACTTACAACTTTGTTCCTTCAAAATGAGACATAATTACAATTATCACGTGCTTGACTGTATACGTATATTAATATATTTGTTCCCTTGCGATTATGATTCACACCTTGACACAATAGATATTGCGACGTCACTAGGCAAGAATGGCCATTAAATAATTATATTTATTTAAGTGTAATAGGAGACCTACACCAGTATAGATGGAACGACATCTTGATCACTCACTAGACTTGGCGGTAATGGCCGACTGACCCACTCGAACTACGCTAGGATTGAGCTGTCTTCTTCTCTAAAACAGTACTGCCAACTGCTGAGGCGGAGATGACCTACTGGCAAGGTGGCGCAAACAACTTAAAATTTAAATCTTACTTGGGGGGCCGAACTTAATATAATTACTTTCACTCAGAACCTAACATTTTACTGAAGTGAAATGTTAAAGGGTATAATATTTACCTCTCTCTTCCCCCCCCCCCGAGAGTCCCTTTAATCGAATTTACCTTAAAAATTACCTCTCAAAAATTGTTTGCAATGAGGATGCAAAGTTGAAAATGCATCAAGTTGAGGATGCAATAGTTGTTTTTGGACTCTTGTGGCAACGAAATGCATATTCCTGGGACAATTCTGAAAGTGCAGTTTAGAAAATTGCGATTTACTCTAAACTGAGAGTTGCAGTGAGGGAATTAGAAGCCAGGACTCAATGATTGGCTGTAACGTGTCCAACTGGGAAAGCGTGCACGCTGTGCAGTTAGCGAGTGAAGTTGGTTGTTCTTCGTCAGTCAACAGATTGGTTAGTATTCATGACCACCGGGTGGTCGCCGGCTGGCCTCATGCAAGCAATTGCTACCGATAATTGTTACCAACTTCCTGTCTGTACTACAGAACCGCTAGTTCCTAGTAACAACTGTTCACTTGATCTCATTTTCTGCCACTCTGTTACTCTTATTATTTAACAAAAACTTTTGCTGACCACTCGTAAGAGGAAGTACATATAACCATTGTAGAGTTTCTACCGGAAATACAGGTTTAACGAAAAACGATTTCACGTGAGGACGAAGATTTGCTTTTACGTATAAGTGGGTGGGATTTTTGATCGTGACTAAAGCCAAAGTTTAAAATTTAAACTACTGGGGATGCGATAGTGCGGTTTTGCGGAAACGGAAGTGCTACTTAACTGAAAGGGTTCTTTTTTCTAACGTGCCTTTGAAGGAATTGGTCCTGCGGCTTACATGCCTCAAACTTAAATGAGGCCTAAATTACGAAGTGGTTTTACGCCAAATTGACATCACTTTTTCTAGTTTTAGGCCTTCAGAGGCCTAAAAGATAAATTATCTCTTTCATTAAACAAGCGACGATCAATGCAACAATATTAGGCGGAAAATACAGTTTTAAAAGCCTTAACTAAAACTAAATTAAAAGAGGCACAATAATGTGGATTTTATTTTCAACTAAACAACTGTTTAGAGGATGTGAAATTGAGTTTCAGATTTAAATTAAAGTTGACACAAGGTCGAATGGTATTTGAAAAGTCTAGATTACACCATTCGGGGAGTTTAATTGAAGGGTGTGTGAACAGGGCATCTCGCCAACCCTTCGACTAGATTGCACCAGTAAAATTGTATCACAAAACCGGTTCATCAAGGGATAATTCATTTTACTTCGTAACACTTATCCGCTAAATGCAACAAGCAAGAGTGTGTTGCAGTTAAAAATTAGGATTTAAAATCAGTAACATGGAAAAATTAACACAATTTAAATTTTGGCTTGTTAAACAAGGCGTTTGTTTTACATCAATTTAATCAAAAATAGCTCCCAGAACCCCGAACAGAATTCACTACGTCCTTGAACTGCGACGTGTTATTTTGCGTTTAATTTTTTTAAAAAAAGTATTGCCTAAAACTAAGCCTATAATTAGGGCGCATTCAGCTTTGGAAACTGCTTAGTTCTTAGTTGCCGGAGGCAGTTAACAGCTTGAACCTGAGATAAGAACAATCTAAAACAGCGATCTCAACCCTTCTGGACTTACTGTAGATTTATTTTTTGTCACTCTCGCTAAAAGTTCATCTAAATGAAAATTCCTATCTAAATTAATTCTGACTTACAGCTGTCAGTGCGCCTCGCTCTAGGGCAAACTACTCGCGGATAATCCTGATACATAAAGTTATTATCTAATGTGTTCTATATATTATCCTTAGTATTTGGATATTGCAGGGAGATTGGCCTCCAGTTTGGAATTAGTTTCTATGCCGACGTTTCCATTATCTTTGTTGTGCTGCAGATCAGGATCAAAAATGAGAATACATTTGTGAATAGAACATCACTCCCTTGCTCTTATCCCAATTTTAGAGTTTGTAACTGTTAGACTCGAATTGAACAGAATCCTAACTCCGTCAAATGTAGCCAAGTGGTCGACTGATGTGTATTGTACTCATAGTTACGATCGTCCAGTTGTACTCCTGTCCACCATTCATAAAATTAGTAACAATTGTAACCAAGGACATCTATTAAACGATTTGAACTTTAACCTTAGCCTAATTCATTTTATCTTTTGTAATAATTTTTTTTTGTTTTTTTATCTATTTTCTTACGTTATAAGACTATTATTATTTTTGATATTTATATTTATTATCTCAGGGAAAAAAATTGTACTTAATGACAAGACTGATGTAAAAGATGAAGTTTTCTTGAAATTAAATTTTGCACTGAATTTTTTTTAAAATTCCAAGATTCTGAGGACAGAATATTTCTTCCTTGCAGTTTTTATTCATCCTAAAAAAGCCTTTTAAAGGGCCCAACAATTTTCGGCCTCAAATAAGAAAACCGAAATATCTTTTTATGTAAATATAAAATGATAAATAGGCTGTGATTCGTGGGCAGTGAGCGAATCCACAAGCAGTTAGAAATACCACCGATAAAAACGTTTATTGTCAAGGCGTTTCAAAGATTTATAGCTGATTCAGCAGATACGGAAGTAGACTGGTGCAACAACCATTCGACTTAACTCTAAATTACCACCGGATATAGTTCATTTCTCTCAGATTTAAGTTCATAAAATACATACTTGTTTAAGGTTATAGGTTATATGTTTAAGGTTATCTGGTTATAAGTTCGGTAGTGCAGCGGCCGAAAGAAAAGTATATTTCGTATTTTCTGGCAAAAAAAAAGATGTCGGGTGTGAAACACTCTTTTCTTACATGATGGTATTTTCTTTTACCTTTTTTTCTTTTTACTTTTTGGTTGAAAAACGTAAAAACCTTAAAATTTACTCCATAGCCACCGATGTAAAAAGTAATTTTGGACCCAAATAAATCAGTTCTATTTCCCTGATGTTTTGAACCCATCCGCCTAAATTTAAGCTGGTCGAAGTCCAGATGAATCATTTTAAAAAAATATAAATTAAATGATACTCGAAAACTCGTGCCTAATTTGTGTTCTCATTTATAGGTGTCGGATAGTTCATCTTGATATAGATGATGACAAACCATGAAAAGCAATTGGCTTGAATCTGTGCTTTTATCCGAATGGTCCAGTGTAAGCCTCTTAAACTTAGGATTTATCACGCCAGTTAGAGGGGGGGGGGGATAAACGATCCGCTTGTGTTTTGGAGGGTGGGTTTGGCCAAGATAAAAATAAAATGCAGAAATAATAATACCAACGGTAAAAAAGAAAAATAAAAAATTATGGTTTATGACGCATTTAACTTTCTGCTTTTATTAACAGTTTTATTCTCTTTTATTATTATTGTTATTATTTTTTTTGTTTACTTCCAGCTTATCCAGATACCCGTAGAACATAGTCAGGCAAAGTTTACAGCCAGTAGAGACATGAGGAATTATATCTTCTGAGATCGTGACAATAATCGTTTAGTTGGATTTAACGATACCATAAATGACGTTGGATCATGTTTTCTTATAAATTTAAACTAAACACAAAGATTCATACAACAACAAGTTTAATCAAGTTTTCTTAGAATATACTTAGATAGATATAGCCTATGTTATGATATATAACCTATGATGTAGGTTATACCTACCTACACGTACACAGTTTGTTTACTAAGAACAAAGGCTGGTTACTACAAAAATAATAATACAAACATTATTCAACTCTGGTTGTGTTATCAACTTAACTAAATTAGTTACATGTATTCAAGTCTAACTTCAGTGTAGTTGTGAAATGATGTTATTTCCTTTTGTGTTCTAAGAATGCTTGTGTAGCTTTAGAATCTATTTTCAAGTAAGAATTATTGTTATGTTGTAAATTAGTTTAACTTCTAATTTTCTGATTACTGTATTTTTATTGTTTATTTTACTAGCAATAATAAGAAAGATAAAATTTTATATTACCAATCTTCTGAACTAAGTTAATATGTTGCTAAATTCTATTGTTGTAGATGTACTGCTTGCCTACTTTCCTCATGTTTTTCATTCTCTATGGGCTGTAAATTTCTGTACATAAAGAGGGAAATAAGAGTGACAATCTCCAGAAAAGAAAGTAAAGATTTGCAACGCTCTCGAATTAAGGTGGAAACTGGTAAATTCCTTTTATTTTTGGAGTTCGTTTCAGTTTTGCAAATTTACTAAAAATAAATATGAAGTTATAGAATTAAGCTTCTTGTATTATGTGAGTTTTGGTACACGAGTAATTTCGGGAGACTAAATTAGTTTCTTGTTGAGATCTTTGTCAAGATATCCTTGATGTTTCGTTCGCAATCATTCACTTTATGTCAGTGTTAATTTTCAAGGTTTTAATTGAGTATGATTTGAGAAAGCATTTAGTAAGTTTTTTTTTTTTTCTCACGAGGTTTGTTGATTTAAAAAAAAGAATGTTAGGTCTCGAAAGAAGAAGATTACGTTCCGTAAGTTGCAAGAACGGTCAGTACCGGGATAGGATTGAAGGTGTGTTAATTCTGAACAGGATGGAACTGTGAAGTAAGACTAAGGAACTGATGACTTTATTCTTACCTTGAATGTCGTTTCCATAGAAATATTTATAAGTAAAGAGGTTTAAAGACGCTTCTAGTTTGCAAAGAAGTCCTTCATGCCATACTTCTCGTGATAACAGCTGTCGCTTGTGGTACTCTGAAGACTGTTCAGTTAGTTCAGTTCTAGGAGTGTTCAGTCGTAGAAAATAGAATTTCCAAAAGTACTCATAACTTTGGCTTCGTTCTGATGGGTCTGCAGGCGCGGCAGTACAGCTTCCGGAATAGTTTTGACGAAGTTAGATGAATGTAACCTTATTAGTCGGATGCTAGAAGCTTGTGGAATGAACATTGCATGTAACAATAAATTTTTCTATTCGAACTGATGCACCTCAAACTTTTGAAAATTCATTTGACAAAGTCAGATATAAATGGTATATATCCGCTTAGATCGTAAGAGATAAATACCTTAATGAACCCCAGACCGATATTTGGATACAAGGAACTATTGTGAGAACCCCACACGATACTAAAGCTTATTACATATTGTGCTGCCCCGTGGCAGTGACTCTTGGAACTAGTTTGCGATAATTTATCGACTGGGACTTTCAAACTTCGTAGCGTGCAATCTTGCCCAACTAATTCCGCCTCTTTCTGGTTCCCATAACAGTTCCTCCCAAATGGGCGATATATCTACGTAACAGGAACCCACACACGTACAATGTTTTCACTTATTAACTCATATCCCTATCCTGGATTTTTTTTAAAAGGCTACTTACCGTAATCTATCCAGAAATTTTTTTTAGCGTCAATGCTAGAATTTATCTTTGAGTGAAAAAAGTATGTATAACTTTATTAAGGATCACAAATAGTACAAGTGTTAACAATAAGAGTGGTAAACGGAAGTCGCGTGTGTGTTCACTCCAGAGATTTGTTTAATGAATTTGAGAAAAATGTGAAACAGGAGATGAAGGATTAGTAAATGTTCTCCTATTATCTATATAAAAGGAAAACGCAGGAATGGGTAGGGGTTTAGCTAAGGATGTACGCTAGATAATGGTATTTTCCTTCCAAAGTAGAAGAAGAAGGGTAACCACTATGTGTTGCCTACATCAATCAGAGCTTTTGGAACCAGGTTTGGTGGGAGTGGAGCTACTAGGAAGCGAAGGGGCAGACAAGGAGTTTAGGGTCTTGGAATTGGATACTACAGCTCCAGAGCTCCGGTTCAGCAGGCCGTATACAGTCGACACACCAATTAGAGATTGCTTGGCGTTGTGCCGCTTTTCCTATTCTGGAGATTTACAACGAAATCAGGACAAGACTTGTCTTAATTGCCCGCCCACAAACAGATCTCCCGCGCCATCTGGATCGTTGGGGGCACTTCGCTCCCTCTGTCTTTCTCTCACACTCACTGAACACATACACACACCAACACATATCCCCTCTTTGTAGCCGCCTCCAGAACACCAGATAGTAAAAGCCGTTTTCTTATCCCAGCATCACTACATTCCTTCTTCCCATTGCCTTCCAATTTGATGATTTACCCTATTAGTTTTGGTAAGTAGTCTTGGCTTGTTTTGCTAACCAAGTGACTAACTCGCTAACACAGTCCAAAAGTCGTGTTCGCTTAGCCAAAGCCTGTACAAATTGAAAAATAGAACGATATTCCGAACAGGGAGCCTTGAATAAAACACCTTTTTAATAATAATATTTGTTCAACAATCGCTGAATGAAAGGCCTATTTTTATTACTAAGGAAGCTCAAATTTCATTTACTTCATTCCTTTGGCCAAGGAAGAGCACAGTGTTCTTCATTTAAAATTAAATCGTCTAATCTCATTAAAACTGTCCGGTAGGACAGTTGTATAAGGGTTGACCATCAAAAACTGCACGAAAAAGTGTAACGTTGAAAAACACCCAACTTTGACAATTTTTTTCTCTTTTTCTATAAAAGATAAAATTCCCAAATTTTCTTTAAATCTAACTCCAAACCATCCTTTATAACTGTAATTTTTTTGCAACCACCCAGATCTAATAGGTTTCGAGAAAAAAGTTGCTGAAAATGAGCAAAAACGGCTTTTTCAAAAATTGTTGTTGTTCTTGTTCTTGTTGTTCTTCTTCTTCTTCTTGTTGTTGTTACCTTTTTTGTAAACAACGTAGCGCCTAAACGCGCAAACCGATTTTCATGAATGAGGTGTCGTTCGATTCGGAATTTTATGTAGATGTGCCTTTTGGGGGTCTCGGCCCTGTACATCGAATGGGAGAGGAGTTAGCCCCCTTTATGTAAGGCCCCCTCCAAAATTATTATTACTAATTACTCTGTAAATCTTGGCCCGATTTTGATAAAATTTGGTAGGATGATAGGGTTAGGGCTCCCCTACCTAACAATAAAGCGACGATCTGCTCTTACACTTGTTAAGGGGAAGTATAGCAATCGTTTCAAATTATCGACACGTGAACCGATTTTCATGAATGAAGTGTCATTCGAATCGAAATTTTGTACAGATTTGTACTTTAAAAGTCTCGACGCTATGCCTCATAAGGAGGGGAGTTCGCCCCACCCAAATAAGGCCCTTTCTAAAACTATTATTACCAATATTTCTACAAAGCTTAGTCCGATTTTGATAAAATTTAGCACGAAGAAGTGATTAAAGCTCCTCTATGTGGCTGTGAAGTGCTATCATGCTCTTACACCTACTAAGAGGAAGTACTGCAATCGTTAAAATTATCAATGAGTGAACCGATTTACATCAATGAATTGTCGTTCGATTCAAAATCTTTGCCTTTTAGGGAGAAGTACTGTAATCGCAGTTTATTTTTCTTGCTCCTCTTAAAAGGAAGTACTGAAATCGCAGTTTAATTTTGCTATTTACGTACAAATACCTTCCTATTTTATTCAAAACGCTTTCTCAAAAAAATGGTTATTGAGGATGGTTTGGGGACCGCAACTATAATCATTCTTTAAAAAGATCTCTCCAGTGGTAGTTACGGTTCCGATTTAACACCTTATCAGGTTATAATGATAGAATAGCTTATTCCAAATTTTAAAAAATCTGTAAAGCAGACGTAACTTTGCAAATAGACAAAAAGGAAAATCTATCCAAAAGGTACAAAAATCTCCTTAACAAAAACTTACAGTTTTAAAAGTTAAGTATAAGGGTTGATTAAACGCCAAAAGGTACACAAATCAGCAGTTCCCAACATTTCATTAATACTTCATTGATATAATTTAAGTAATTTTACTGCATTAACTTTTCCTTCACATTTTTTAGAATTTATTAGATGTCACAGACCCTTATGCTGGCCAGTTCATTCATAATATTTTTTTATTATAATTATGATAAAATGAGTGATGAATTATTCTGAGTAGTCACATATACATGCATGTTAAAGTAGAAAAAAACAAAGTTAGAGTCGGCCACTTTTTAAATTTCAATCACGGAGGATTCAAAACAATATTTCAGTCTTAAATTCGTCTTACCGAAATATTCGTGAGCACAAATAACATACATTTAATAACAAGTAGATTATTCAACAATATTTACTCATTTCTCAATTGTAATTTAATTTAGTCCCCCTAATTTTACTTATGGTAAAATACTGGAATAATTAGCTGTCCTAAAAATATGCATATCTTTATTTTCTTTATTTTATATTACATATATATAACATTGTGGGAAGAACACCTAGATTGAGAATGTAATTGAAGAAAACTATATTATTTGCGATAAAGCCAGATTATTTATTACTTATTATTACAAACGTTTGACTACAACATAAAATAACAATTACTTTAATCAAAGAATGAACTTAAACCAATGATTTTTATTTAAAAATAAAAATAAATGCATAAAATCATTGATGTAAAAAAAGTTTATGAATTTTTTAGCCTCTTATTTTTTTAATATTTTTTATAACGTTTTCTTTTTCACCTGTGATTAATAGTTTGATTATTATAGATAAATAGATATTACAGTCAATCTAAGTTAAATGGTGTGCTACTTGAGTAAATATTTTGTAGACGAAAATGGCCAGCATAAGGGTCTGTGACATCTAATAAATTCTAAAAAATGTGAAGGAAAAGTTAATGCAGTAAAATTACTTAAATTATATCAATGAAGTATTAATGAAATGTTGGGAACTGCTGATTTGTGTACCTTTTGGCGTTTAATCAACCCTTATACTTAACTTTTAAAACTGTAAGTTTTTGTTAAGTAACCTATTATGACTAGAACATTGCCAGTTATAAAGCAAACTGTTCTCTACAATTCGGTAAAGAAATAATTGAATTCTGAACAATGCGAAGAGAGTTATAAAGGTTTGAAATTTGAGGGAATTTAAAAACCTCAAAAATTCAATCGCGTATATCTCGTAACCTATTGAGATTAAAACAATGCAGTTTATACCAGTTATAAAGCAAACTTTTCTCCATAATTGGGTAAAGAAACCATTGAATTCTGAACAATGCGAAGAGAGTTATAAAGGTTTGAAATTTGAGGGAATTTAAAAACCTCAAAAATTCAATCGCGTATATCTCGTAACCTATTGAGATTAAAACAATGCAGTTTATACCAGTTATAAAGCAAACTTTTCTCCACAATTGGGTAAAGAAACCATTGAATTCTGAACAATGCGAAGAGAGTTATAAAGGTTTGAAATTTGAGGGAATTTAAAAACCTCAAAAGTTCAATCGCGTATATCTCGTAACCTATTGAGATTAAAACAATGCAGTTTATACCAGTTATAAAGCAAACTTTTCTCCACAATTGGGTAAAGAAACCATTGAATTCTGAACAATGCGAAGAGAGTTATAAAGGTTTGAAATTTGAGGGAATTTAAAAACCTCAAAAATTCAATCGCGTATATCTCGTAACCTATTGAGATTAAAACAATGCAGTTTATACCAGTTATAAAGCAAACTTTTCTCCACAATTGGGTAAAGAAACCATTGAATTCTGAACAATGCGAAGAGAGTTATAAAGGTTTGAAATTTGAGGGAATTTAAAAACCTCAAAAATTCAATCGCGTATATCTCGTAACCTATTGAGATTATAACAATGCAGTTTATACCAGTTATAAAGCAAACTTTTCTCCACAATTGGGTAAAGAAACCATTGAATTCTGAACAATGCGAAGAGAGTTATAAAGGTTTGAAATTTGAGGGAATTTAAAAACCTCAAAAGTTCAATCGCGTATATCTCGTAACCTATTGAGATTAAAACAATGCAGTTTATACCAGTTAAAAAGCAAAACGTTTCTCTACAATTCGGTAAAGAAATTTTAGAATTTTGTGAAATACCATGAGAGATATAATGATTTGAAATTTGAACGAGTTGGAAATCTTCCAAAATTTAACCTTCTATATCTTGTTAACTATTGTCTCTAGAATATTGCAATTTTTTACTTGATATGGAGAAAAAACATTTCTGTACGATTTGGTAAAGAGTTCATTAAAATCTGAAAAACACTGAGAGTGATATAGCGGTTTGGAATTTGAACTAATCTGAAATCCATTAAAATTTAATCTCTTATAATATTAACAAGTATAATCACTAGAACATTGCAATTTATACCAGTTATATAGCTAACATTTCTCAACATTATGAAAAAGGTAACAACAGCAACACTATGATCGAGAGCAAGAATAACTTGAAAATTCTTGTTTTTTTCTTATTTTCAACAACTTTTTACTCAAAATCAGTTCTATTTTGGTTGATGCAATTTTACCGTTATGAAGGAGCCGTCGCCATATATTTTAAATTATGTTTTAAGTATTACTTAGGAAGGTAAGGTTAAAGTAAAGTTTTAATTATGTACGTCAGCTGATCTAATCTTCCAAATTGAAATTAGTTATTTTTCAAGTCCTACTTACTTGGTCGATTGAAGTTTCCACATCCATGCTGTTGCGGCATTTATTTATTTTTTATTTTTATAGTTTCTACGAATTTCCATTAAATTTGGTTTGCAGATTTGTAACCTTTAGATTTATAACCTTTTCCCAGTCAAATTTTAATAGGAGTCGTACAGAGGAAGATTGAGGTTTAGCTCTGCAGTACCACAAAAGGTTTTATATTTAAGTTGGACATAGATAAGTCTACTATTATTTTGTGAATTTAACAGGGTTATTGAGTTTGCTAGTGTTCTGTGGGTATCTGTGAACATCATTGCTACCCACATTTTATTTTTAATCATTTACACACATCATTGTCAGTTTGAGGCAAAATTATAGCAGTACTGAAGAAGACCCAATTTCAGTGCAGTTGCAGACCCCAAACTCCAGCTGTAGTTCCTGGAGTATACTGTGTCCCGTGATGTGTACTTTGTGTGCTTTGTTTGCATTTTGTTTCATCACGTATGTAGATTAGTAAAACAAACACTAAATTCCTCACTCTTGCCAACCATGGGGGCTTTTGCGCTATCCACTTTACAAAAACCACTAAACAAGCATTCAACTACGTTTCTCTGTTCGCTTTTTCATTGTCGTTTGGAAAAAAAGCAAATATGGCGTTAAATATGTTTTCCAAAACCAAATTTTTCCAAACATTTTACTAAAAACCTTATTATTTATTTATATTATTATTATTTTTAGATCTGAAGATATTTTTAGCATGGCACTGAATTATTCCAATTTGTAAATCTGTATTAATTTTTCTCACGAAAAGGAAGGGCTGCAATCGTGCCGAACTCACTCACTGGATGTACATGTTGTTTTAAGAAGAATCGCTAATACGGAAAAATTATTGTTCACCATCTTGTGACAACCAACTGAACTAACTTCTGAGTGTAAATGATAAGTATAATTAGATGAATTACCGTAAGAGCAAGTCACGTGAGTATTCCCAACATATGTCACACATGTGGTGAGAAAGTTTAGCGGATGTTTTTTCTGTTGTTAAGGCGGCATTCTTTGAAGGCACTGGAGTTGTGAAGAACGGGGAGCGAATTACCAGAGACGGAGGGTGGCCTCTAGACGACCTTTGTCTGGAGAGCGGGCCAGCTTTAGCGTAGATTCTCACAACTTAAACTCTCATTAGAAGCAAGTTTTTAGTTTTTTGTTTGCTTTTCTCGAAGAACGCTCAGCACAATCCGCTAAAAACTTCTACTAAACACAGCATATTCTCTAGTTAATTTAACCTACTTCCAAGTTGTGCGCTTGAGAAGTGGCTAGACAGGGTGTACATATAGTGTGCCAAGTTTTCATTGTGTCGGCAAAGCTTGGGTTAACACCCGGTTTCCACCTCCTCCCGCTCCGCAACCCCGGCCGGGTTAACCTTATAGGGTACTTCTAGTGAAACTTTCCACTTTTTACGACCACCCACGAACAAACGTTTGCAGTGTTTGTTCAGTTGGTTAGTATGTGTGTGTGTATGTGTGGGACGGAAACCCAGGAACAAAGAGGTGACTGAGACAGTCGGACAAGAGGAACAAAACAGTAGTAATATGAAGAACAAAGAAGAAAACAGAAAGGACTCTTGTATGAGAGTTTTTCACTGGCACAGTTTTTCCTGCGCCGAGGAAAACTTAATGAAACTTTCTCTTTCATTTCCTTTCCTACTTCGTGGCGCTTCCTTAGAAATACATATTCCTACATTACTTCCTTTTACACTTCGTAGAAGATAATATTACATTCTTACTGATTTCTACTTTTTCTTATTCTGCAAGAAAACAAAAGAATTGTAAACCTTACAGAATCCTTATTTTGCAGTCTATCCATTTTAAGATCATCCTGAAACCGGAAAAGTGGTTTATTTTACAAAAAGCTTCACTCTTTAGTGCCCTTGATTAAGGTCAGAAATCGAAATTATTTGCATAATATTGCAGAACGATTCTTGACAGACATACAATATTACAAATGATGTTAGCCTGTACAGTTTACAGGTTAGGTTAGGTTAGGTTTGTAAATACCAAAAAGTGTGTGCTCCAAGTTGGTAAATAAAGTTCGGTGAAAATTAATTAAGTATCCCGGTTGTACTCCCAGCCACAGAGTTTATTATACAGGAAGCCAGAAAATACACAAACCCATGAAAACTTGAAAAAGGAGTTTTAATTTCCTTCAACAACTTTTCTTTAGCCGAATGCTTTGATTTAATATTTTCCCTTTTTTTTAGAAAAGTAAATCTTTTTGACGCTAACAATGTCTATTACAATTCTAGTTTCCCAACCAATGTAGACAGGAAGGCAGTCTGGTGCGTACTGCCAATTCAATTGTGCTGCCACGCCCACAGATAGCGTAATTGAAAATGGCAGATTTGTGTTTTTTTTTTTTTTTAAAAAAAAGCTGCAGGGTAGTGAATGAATTTTTTTAAAACATAATATTTTCAGACCATCTCGTTTACAGCGCAATCGCCCAGTCTGACTTCAGTAGTCATTGCCGCAGGTTTCATAGCTGAAAGGTGTAAAGTTATTGATCTTGATTGTTAACCTTGTGTTTGTAAATCTCCCCTCCCCACCTAACATAGATAAGTTTCTACGTGACTTACCGACAGATAATGTATTGATACAGATACTTCTTCAGCAGAACCTTCTGTGCAATCGTCTGACGTAGTTAATGATTCTCAACTCCTGTAAAATATTGATTCTGTACCTAATGTGCTTTTGTCAAAGTTCCGATTTCGAAGTTTTGCGCCTATTCAGTCAGGTGTTTTTTAAATTTTACTTTTATAAAGTTGACTATAACCTAGGATTGCAAAAGCATTTTAAAAAAAAAGCTTTTTGGCTGAGAATTATATTCGCAATTTTTTTTTAAAAAAAAGGATAAATTATTTTAGTGGTGTTTGGTTATGTTTTTGAACAAAGAAAAAGTGTTTACCATTGTTGCCAACTGTTTGTTTAGGTCAGATTTTAATTTTCAAAAACTTTACTTGCACAAACTATAGTAAGGAAAAACCCGTGGAAGGCAACACTGAGAGACATACTGCGGACAACATTCGATACTTTGGATCGATACTTGTGGGTTCAATCTTTCGTAAAATTTGAACAGTTAGAAGTTCTATCTTCGATTTTATTTAACCAACTCTCTTGTTAAACGAGTGCCGTTCTGTGTGGCCAGTATTGAGCTAAAATATAACTGAAGCCTGTAGCAGCAGAAGGTCCAATAAATAAATATTGAAAATACATAAATTTTCCGGTCGTAGATTCTGCTTTTACTCTGCCACTAAAAGCAACACTGGTTTGAAAACTATTGGAAGTAAAAATGTTAGTTCATTTGATTTTGTCCAAACTATCGATAAAATGACAATTGGACTACTGTATTGCTTGAAAAGGAAATATAATTTTCCTTATTTCCAATGTTTAGAATTTCCGTTGAATAGTTTTTTCCATCGTACTTGAATAAAACACCTTCAAACACACTGCTTGAGGGAAGCCTGCAAAAGACATCTAGCACTGAAAGTAATTTTACTACAATGAAGTGAAAGCTATGAAAAAGAACTAGCATATGTGAAAAACACTGAAATTTCGATTGGATTGAACTTTTAATTTTCCGCTAACTGTAAGTTTCAAGGTTATAGTAAAGTAAGTAAAGTAAAGTAATCGCCTATTTATTAAGGCGGGCTTTACATCCAACTACCAATTAGGTGTCGTGGACGGAGGCGACTAGCAAACTTACTTTACTGTAAATTCTTTTATTCACCATTAAATAAAATCCAAGGCCTAGAGACCAGGAATCGAACCCACTAACCAACAATACATATTAGTTTTGCAGGTCTCGCCTCTAACCGCTCGGCTACCGTGGCGCCTGCTTCAAGGTTATAATTTGTATTTTACTAACACTGGCTTGTAAAACATATTTTCAAAAAGCGTGGTTTTCTTTGTATAAAATGAAGGTAACTTTATTTGGTCTTTTTGTATATAATATTTTATCCCTTGTTCATATATTATTGGGTTTTTCTTCCCTATTTTACGAATTCTACAAAAGCGATGTCGTAAAAAACCTCATTACAGTAGGTGTGTCTCCTTAAAATACGAGTATACAGCCTAGTACGAGATCTAAGCTTATAACCAATAGAAACAGTGTACTCCGCAAAGCCAGACGGACACAGGAAGTTCGACACTACTCCGTGAGATCCGGTACCCAGACCTCAGAAGAACATCCTCGAGAGAAAAGCATCTCGTTCCAGTCACCTGGATCATTAGGGCACGTAATGAAGACGGAAATGGGGAGGTTAGGGAATTGAAGTTTCAACTTAATACATTATTTCCAAGCGGAAGTTTAATGTCCAAAAAAAAAAGCGGAAAGCGGCCTGAGCCTGTGCACTTAATGATGATTCTAATTTTGGGCCAGGCAGTAAAATTTAACGATTTCCACTCAATCTGACAGGATGTAATCCCCAGTGTACTGCAGGAGCGCAATACGAGTTGCTTGGTGTGAAGGTAAAAAGAAAAAAATCTTAATTTACTGCTTGGCTTTTACGATCTACAACATGAGTGCCTTTTCTGGTATCATACTTATCTCTTTCTTTCTCTTTTTTTTTAACAACGGTTTTTACGCTTTTCCACGAAGATTTTGTTGAGTGGAAAAGCGTTGAAAAAAGAAAAACAAAATCAGAAAATAATTTTACCTTCAATATTTAGTTTCCAGAGGCGGAATCTAAACTAAGTGGACACTTTTTATTAGCACAGTGAGCATAGTTATACTTTCTCCTGCTGCTGTGTGCTTTCCGCTGGAAAACAAGTTCAAAGGTCACTTTCAACACGTTCAACTTTTTCCAACCCCCCCTCGCCAAGCGGAAGTGAGACTTTTTTTATTGAAGTGATTTCTCTAAAATAGTTCCAACGAGTTTCTTTGAATGTCGCGTACTATTTGCTCTCCTAAACTCCTACCACTTTCTCTCGGGAAAACAGGTTTTCCAGTAGTTTTCAGATGGTCTGCTTTGTCGAACTTCCCTTCAGAATAATTTACCATTTCGCCACCTGTCAGTAAAAACAAAGGAACATTGCTAAAATTATAAATATCTTTGACTTTAGATAGGATAACCGGAAATACAAGATTACAGAACGAGTAAAGATGTTTGAAATGTCTAAAAGGATTATTGTGCCTTCAGTGTACCCATGATCAATATAGAAGCTCTAGGAAGTGGATGCTGGCAGTTAGAAGTAGGGTAATTCTCTCCCTAGATACTCTGGATGTGGTTCCTCCAAATTGAAAGAATCTAGGAGAGTTTTTTGTTTGGGTGTTTCCTCTCCAAAGTAACCCTCTAGTCGCTTCAAGGAAGCTCCAGATAGAGCGCTAGTCTGGTGTCACACAAACCCTCTCTAACGCCTCCAAGGAGGATATCCCAACCAAACGCTCTGGTATTCGATAGAATTTGACGTCCTTTCAAGCTAACATGGCTGATTTAGAGCAGAATACAAATATCCGTTGATAGAGAAAGTATTTCCTGCGCAGATTTTAGTTGCATTCAATCAAACATTCCTTAAAATGATTAGGTTTAGGTCAGTAAATAAACTAATGGCCAAGGAGGTACAAGGTTATCTATCAGAACTAGTCCTAGTGAATGATGGCCCCCTAAACTCTCTGGAGAGTTGAACAATCGATACAAAGAATGGACTGTTGATAAAATACAAAAGATTCTGGTAGCTCTGCTGCTGAAAGCAACACATCGATGGCCAGGAATCACATCTAGAGTAACACTAGAATAAGATGGCAATGGACGTTGGAAGCGGAAGTTGAGCGAAAAGAGAGGAAGTAAATGATCCATACAAATGGCGGCATGTGGGGCAAGTTTGGATTCTTGCCCGCGCAGAACAGTTCGCCCTTCTAAATCCACTTTTCCCTAAATCCTTTCCCTATTTGTACTTCTGCACTTCGCTTTTATTTGCAACATGAACTTCCCCTACATGAGTGAACTTAATTCTGCAAAATTTAATTACTGCCAGGTGATGGTTTTTGCAATAATATTATTAGATGATAAGTTATTATTAACTGTAAAACAATACTGTGGATAAATTCTTCTCATTTACCAATATAGTAATATAAATAAACCATAGAACCGGTTTATTAGAAAATACGCACGAGCGATTCCATGTTTTCCACTTTAACATTTCCCCGGGGAAAATTAGTTAAAATCACTTCTGACCGAGGCTCCCCCTCTCAGCAGCTATTTGAGTGCAATGTCACTTATTGATCACTTATCATTTATTATTGAACATTAAATTAGTTGTTAAAATTCGAAGTAATGAAAGTGACGTAAGCGGAAGTGTCAATATAGAAAACATTTTCCAGATTGCATAATTTTTTTCCCGAAATTTTTACTTGTTCATCCTGGACTCTGATTACTTAGGTCGCTAAATGAGGGGTAAAGTTAGAACACCTCTGGAGTGCCGGCTATTTGTGAGATGGTGGAATGTGTAGCCAGAATTCCGAGCCAGGATATGCTCAGTTCAACTTAGAATCATGAAAGTCGCCACCATTTTATCTTGGACATAACATTTAGATTAGCATTATTTGCAGAAAACCATTATTCTTGTGGGGTTGCTCCGTGGAAGCTGTATCCGATCATTTCCTTAAATAGAGTTAATCTGTGTAGTACAAATTCCATGTTTCAAAGAAATTGAATCACGTAGACCACAATCATAGAGTCATGTGAGTGTCACTGCAGATATTGGAACTTGGGTTTTTTGTCTTTACTGGCGAGGAAAATAATTTTCATTTTCTTTCATATTAAGTATTGAATTTCCATTACTAACAGCTGGCTAGTACGACCAGCCGACCTCTGTTAATGACAGTTTTTCAGCTGATTTTTTGTCTTTATCTTGACAAAGTATTTTTTTTGCTTGATCCAGAATCAAAAGATCAGTCGTCTCATATTGATTTGAATGGTAAAAGGAAAGAAACGTCGGATTCCGCTTAATTGCCCTCTTCCTGCCAGAGGCCCACTGGTTAGCAAGAGCATGAGCTTAAAATAAGAAAACTGCGTGTCCATTCAAATGAATGGTGTAAATGTAATTCCAGGAGGAGGGTTCGGCCGGAAACATGTTTAGAACATTGCGGATATTCTTGCCTTCAGAATGTGTTAGAGCAATGCAGTAGGAATGCTATACCCTAATTAGCATGTATTATCTAGACAACGAAATACCTTGGTGCCCTCTACCGGAGCTAACTGCAACTACCAGGGCATTCTCTCCTTCGCCAGTAACGTGAATATCCCAGAAGGGCATAAACACATAATTTATTAGGTTAAGTGCTCAAGGTTACAATAATAAACAAACTTTTTCCATCAATAATATTAAATCCTTAATTAAACACTTATCATTAGGTCGTTAATTAACTAATATTGGGTTAGAAAATCCACCATGACCTGGATAAGAAGGCGTTAATTTTAGGGTAATCCTAAAATAATCTTAATTATAGCACGTAGTACTGCTGTGGCGGCATCTAATAGTTGCAATTCCTAACTAAGCCATCCTAAAGGAACTTCATTGGCTTTGCATTAGGATGAGAATCCATGTAAGAACGTATTCGGATTTCCTTTGGTGGTTTCTTAGTGTTAATCCAGAATCAATGAATGAAGATAGAGTTGAAATTACTTGTGAATAAGCTAATGAACTTTAGTCGATGGGCATCTTAAAAAAATACACAAAATTTAATTTGAACACTCAATCGATTTTCTCTTACAATAATTTACGCCAAGATGGTTTGTTTTTTCTAAATATTACTTGCAAAAGAAATCCAGCGATTCTGGGACACTTCCTTTAATCTTCTTCGATTGGTTGAGTATTTAATTTTAATCATTTTAGAAAGATTTATCAAATTGACTCATTCTGTGATTATTGGTTTTGAGTTACGATCAATAGGGACACTGCCCAAATTGTAAAAACCTTTATTTTTCTTCATACTTTGAGTACCCCAAAATGGACATTGCCAATAAAAACCCTAAATAGAAAATCTACCAGAATAAATCAAATTTTAATCTTTTAAAAAGTTACATGGAAATATTATAATAGCAATGGGTTCATAATGAATTTTTTTTAGGGCTAAAAATACCAGGAAACTGGATGGAATACTAAATATTGCAATGGTCCAGCAATGAAACGTTATACTAATTGCTTCCAAGATTTGTTCTGCACGGAACTCTGTTGGCCATTCAATTTTAATGAATTATTATTTTTTTTTAAATTTAATAAGTTGCAACATTGGATCTCAAATCAGCGCCTGATAGTAACATGACAGAGGAACAGAGGAGAATTATAGAAGGCAAGCAATTGGAAGCTTCAAAGTAAACTGCAGTTTCTTCAACTTTGCCTAGAGAGCAGCACTTCACAAATAAATTCCAAAATATACAAATGAGCTGTTATTTTTGAAAGTGGTATAAGTCCAATTTTAAAAAAAAATGAGTTAATGGTAATTTCAGTAAGTTATAGACACAGTCTTTCCATATTTATAATCATATATTCAATGGAGTACGATTTTTGGTATAAAGTCAAAAAAAGAATTTTGACTATAAAATGTTATCACAATATTTTTTTTGAAAGTGGAATAAGTCCATTTCTAATAATTATAATTAAAACAACTTTCTTATTGCAATTATTTTTTATTATTGCTACTTCAGTGTACGAGGGGGTACCCAAAAAAAACCGGAATTATTTTTTAAAAGCTATTTATTTACAAATTTTTTACAGAACAACCTTATCCCCTTCAAAATACTCTCCATTACAACTAATACATTTGTCCCACCGGTGCTTCCACTGTTCGAAACATTTTTTGTAGTCATCTTTAGAAATGGCTGACAGCTCCTTCTTCGTTTTTTTCTTGACCTCTTCAATGTTGTCAAATCGGTGACCTTTCATGCCCTTTTTCATGCGTGGAAATAAGAAAAAGTCGCACGGAGCCAGGTCAGGCGAGTAAGGTGCGTGGGGCAGCGGAACCATGCCATTTTTAGCCAAAAACTGTGTAACAGAGATGGCTGTGTGTGCAGGTGCATTGTCGTGGTGGAAGAACCAGTCTCCTGTTTGCCACAAATCGGGTCTTTTTTGGCGAACTCTATTGCGCAATCTTTTCAAAACTTCCAAATACAAGGTTTGATTGACGGTCTGACCTGGGGGGACAAACTCTGAATGGACTACGCCTTTGGCATCAAAAAAGCAAATCAGCATTGTTTTGATGTTTGACTTGACTTGACGACATTTTTAAACCGAGTAAACCACTCGTATACTTGAGTTTTTCCCATAGCGTCATCTTTGTAAGCTGTTTTCAACATTAAAACACTTTCAGCAGCATTTTTGCCGAGTAGAAAACAAAATTTCAGAGCTGCACGTTGTTCACTTAAACTTGCCATCATAAAAAACGAAAAAAGAACAAAACAGCGCTGGTAAAAACAATCACTGCAGATGAACAGAACAAGCCAGGCAGACAACACAGGCAGGACTGAACTGGCAAGGAATTGCGCTATACACGTCTAGCGGCAGAAATGCGTACTACATAAGCTCCATGCGCGGCAACGCAATTGCGGTTATTTTTGGGTACCCCCTCGTACGCTGCTCGTTAGCAGATGCTAACTGTAAAAGAAAAATAAGTTTAAAATATCTTTTTTTGCTTTAAAGATCTTAACTAAGTAATTTTCATTTTTATATTTTTTAATATAACTGAAATTATAAAAAAAATAAACTTGGTTATTCGTGTATTTAAATGTATTCATTTTAATTATTACTTTTTACATAAAAACCCATTTCAGTAAAGCTAATGTCTATAAAAACTCGCTCTTAAATTTACTTCTGTATTTATTTCATGCAATTTGTTATTTTTGAAAGTGGTATAAATCCATTTGGAGCTAAAAAAAAATCGTTTATTTTTTTAAGAATTGTAATAATTATTATTTCATAATAAAATTTAAAAGGTGTATAGTGTTAATAAGATCACTTGAATAGATTAAGGTTTACGAATATTTTTAAATTAATTCAAATGCAAAACCTTAAATATCTCGATACATGGAAAAATGGACTTATACCACTTTCAAAAATAACAGCTCATCTATCAACAACAAAAAATTCAATCATGCAGTCTGCCGCAATAGTGTAAAACCTAAAATAGACTGCACATTTTATTTAGACACACATTTATTTCATATAAGCCACTGATTTTATTTATTTTCAAGACGGGCAATCACCCAGTTACAAAGAAATATAATTTAAAGTAACATTTAATAATAAAGTAACATATTTGAGGGCTCATATCTGAGCCGAAATTTATGACAAATATTCTGTATTCAATTACCTACACTTTACAAGCTAGAAAAGTAGAAAAAGGCAACAAGTGAGCCTCAATGAAATTATTAATTCGTTAGGCTTAACAATTATTTGACCACTTCCAGTTTTGCTGAAAACCGGTAGAGTGCTCTGCTGTAGCATGCTGAAAGGTTGACCTGTTGCCCTCTATAAAAATAGAATAAAGCGACCAAATAAATAAGAGCAAGTTTACGTTGATAAATGTCCCTAACCTGAGCGTTAAACTTTACTTAAAGCTGTAACCTCCCAAAAATATATCACCTGAGTATTAGAAAGAGAGAGAGAGAGAGAGAGATTTAATTTTGCTATGAACTTTATGTTAATTTTAATAAAACAATTAACTAAACTTTACTAGTACTTATAAAATTTCCAGACAACATTTAATTTGCAACTTTATAATGCAATTAGCTGGGCGGGGGCAAATAAGTACACGCCCTCGGCTCATTCATTTTTTTAAAAATAATCTGGATAAGTGAATACTGACGTCAGCTGTCAGCTGTAATTTTAATAATTAACAATATTAATTCGATAAAAGTCTGTCGGCCCCCCCATAATTTTATTTAATGAACTCTTTACATAATTTAAAATTCATAACGTTGGATAAGAGTGTAGTTTTAATGTGCCTTATTCTGCGATCTTAATTAAATGTCAGAATCTATTTAAACATTAAGTTCAGAATTAATTTGTTTTCTAGTTTATTTATCAAAGCATTATTGTGTCAAAAATTTAAGTTTATCCAAAATACAATCAACAAAATATCTAGTGCAGACACTCACTTGAGCTCTCTATTTATAATTGGCATTCTTACTAACCTGCGGTTTATGGGTTTACAAACCACTTCTCATATCTGTGATGACGTTGATGTAGAAGGGTAGTGGAATAAAATATTTGACTCTCTACGGCCAAAGGAGATCTTAAGTAAGTGTAACAGTGGGAGATTTACCACTTAGACCGTCTAAGAGGTGGCCAAATAAGCCTACCGGCCTTGGGAAAGGACCACCCCCTGACTGCCTCTAATGATGACAGCAGAGATGGAGGTTGGTATTAATGCCAGCTGAACTTACTTAAGAACAAAATCAAAGTCACACTTTGGGCTTTCCAAGCAAGCTCAAGCTTCAAGTTATTGAAGACAAGTTTGGACTGCCTGCTGATGACTTCATGACTATTTTTATTAGCCACAAAGCTTTAGGATTCCTTGCGGAGCTGAAAACTTCTCCGAGCTTTGGTCAGTAGTTCGCTAATCTGACGGTGCTTCTGTCTAAATATAGCGTAGCTTTCGGCGAGATAGAGAAGGTTTAAACCTACAAGTTTGGACTGCCTGCTGATGACTTCATGACTATTTTTTATTAGCCACAAAGCTTTAGGATTCCTTGCGGAGCTGAAAACTTCTCCGAGCTTTGGTCAGTAGTTCGCTAATCTGACGGTGCTTCTGTCTAAATATAGCGTAGCTTTCGGCGAGATAGACAAGGTTTAAAGCTACAAGTTTGGACTGCCTGCTGATGACTTCATGACTATTTTTTATTAGCCACAAAGCTTTAGGATTCCTTGCGGAGCTGAAAACTTCTCCGAGCTTTGGTCAGTAGTTCGCTAATCTGACGGTGCTTCTGTCTAAATATAGCGTAGCTTTCGGCAAGATAGAGAAGGTTTAAAGCTACAAGTTTGGACTGCCTGCTGATGACTTCATGACTATTTTTTATTAGCCACAAAGCTTTAGGATTCCTTGCGGAGCTGAAAACTTCTCCGAGCTTTGGTCAGTAGTTCGCTAATCTGACGGTGCTTCTGTCTAAATATAGCGTAGCTTTCGGCGAGATAGAGAAGGTTTAAAGCTACAAGTTTGGACTGCCTGCTGATGACTTCATGACTATTTTTTATTAGCCACAAAGCTTTAGGATTCCTTGCGGAGCTGAAAACTTCTCCGAGCTTTGGTCAGTAGTTCGCTAATCTGACGGTGCTTCTGTCTAAATATAGCGTAGCTTTCGGCGAGATAGAGAAGGTTTAAAGCTACAAGTTTGGACTGCCTGCTGATGACTTCATGACTATTTTTTATTAGCCACAAAGCTTTAGGATTCCTTGCGGAGCTGAAAACTTCTCCGAGCTTTGGTCAGTAGTTCGCTAATCTGACGGTGCTTCTGTCTAAATATAGCGTAGCTTTCGGCGAGATAGAGAAGGTTTAAAGCTACAAGTTTGGACTTCCTGCTGATGACTTCATGACTATTTTTTATTAGCCACAAAGCTTTAGGATTCCTTGCGGAGCTGAAAACTTCTCCGAGCTTTGGTCAGTAGTTCGCTAATCTGACGGTGCTTCTGTCTAAATATAGCGTAGCTTTCGGCGAGATAGAGAAGGTTTAAAGCTACAAGTTTGGACTGCCTGCTGATGACTTCATGACTATTTTTTATTAGCCACAAAGCTTTAGGATTCCTTGCGGAGCTGAAAACTTCTCCGAGCTTTGGTCAGTAGTTCGCTAATCTGACGGTGCTTCTGTCTAAATATAGCGTAGCTTTCGGCAAGATAGAGAAGGTTTAAAGCTACAAGTTTGGACTGCCTGCTGATGACTTCATGACTATTTTTTATTAGCCACAAAGCTTTAGGATTCCTTGCGGAGCTGAAAACTTCTCCGAGCTTTGGTCAGTAGTTCGCTAATCTGACGGTGCTTCTGTCTAAATATAGCGTAGCTTTCGGCGAGATAGAGAAGGTTTAAAGCTACAAGTTTGGACTGCCTGCTGATGACTTCATGACTATTTTTTATTAGCCACAAAGCTTTAGGATTCCTTGCGGAGCTGAAAACTTCTCCGAGCTTTGGTCAGTAGTTCGCTAATCTGACGGTGCTTCTGTCTAAATATAGCGTAGCTTTCGGCGAGATAGAGAAGGTTTAAAGCTACAAGTTTGGACTGCCTGCTGATGACTTCATGACTATTTTTTATTAGCCACAAAGCTTTAGGATTCCTTGCGGAGCTGAAAACTTCTCCGAGCTTTGGTCAGTAGTTCGCTAATCTGACGGTGCTTCTGTCTAAATATAGCGTAGCTTTCGGCAAGATAGAGAAGGTTTAAAGCTACAAGTTTGGACTGCCTGCTGATGACTTCATGACTATTTTTTATTAGCCACAAAGCTTTAGGATTCCTTGCGGAGCTGAAAACTTCTCCGAGCTTTGGTCAGTAGTTCGCTAATCTGACGGTGCTTCTGTCTAAATATAGCGTAGCTTTCGGCAAGATAGAGAAGGTTTAAAGCTACAAGTTTGGACTGCCTGCTGATGACTTCATGACTATTTTTTATTAGCCACAAAGCTTTAGGATTCCTTGCGGAGCTGAAAACTTCTCCGAGCTTTGGTCAGTAGTTCGCTAATCTGACGGTGCTTCTGTCTAAATATAGCGTAGCTTTCGGCAAGATAGAGAAGGTTTAAAGCTACAAGTTTGGACTGCCTGCTGATGACTTCATGACTATTTTTTATTAGCCACAAAGCTTTAGGATTCCTTGCGGAGCTGAAAACTTCTCCGAGCTTTGGTCAGTAGTTCGCTAATCTGACGGTGCTTCTGTCTAAATATAGCGTAGCTTTCGGCAAGATAGAGAAGGTTTAAAGCTACAAGTTTGGACTGCCTGCTGATGACTTCATGACTATTTTTTATTAGCCACAAAGCTTTAGGATTCCTTGCGGAGCTGAAAACTTCTCCGAGCTTTGGTCAGTAGTTCGCTAATCTGACGGTGCTTCTGTCTAAATATAGCGTAGCTTTCGGCAAGATAGAGAAGGTTTAAAGCTACAAGTTTGGACTGCCTGCTGATGACTTCATGACTATTTTTTATTAGCCACAAAGCTTTAGGATTCCTTGCGGAGCTGAAAACTTCTCCGAGCTTTGGTCAGTAGTTCGCTAATCTGACGGTGCTTCTGTCTAAATATAGCGTAGCTTTCGGCGAGATAGAGAAGGTTTAAAGCTACAAGTTTGGACTGCCTGCTGATGACTTCATGACTATTTTTTATTAGCCACAAAGCTTTAGGATTCCTTGCGGAGCTGAAAACTTCTCCGAGCTTTGGTCAGTAGTTCGCTAATCTGACGGTGCTTCTGTCTAAATATAGCGTAGCTTTCGGCGAGATAGAGAAGGTTTAAAGCTACAAGTTTGGACTGCCTGCTGATGACTTCATGACTATTTTTTATTAGCCACAAAGCTTTAGGATTCCTTGCGGAGCTGAAAACTTCTCCGAGCTTTGGTCAGTAGTTCGCTAATCTGACGGTGCTTCTGTCTAAATATAGCGTAGCTTTCGGCGAGATAGAGAAGGTTTAAAGCTACAAGTTTGGACTGCCTGCTGATGACTTCATGACTATTTTTTATTAGCCACAAAGCTTTAGGATTCCTTGCGGAGCTGAAAACTTCTCCGAGCTTTGGTCAGTAGTTCGCTAATCTGACGGTGCTTCTGTCTAAATATAGCGTAGCTTTCGGCAAGATAGAGAAGGTTTAAAGCTACAAGTTTGGACTGCCTGCTGATGACTTCATGACTATTTTTTATTAGCCACAAAGCTTTAGGATTCCTTGCGGAGCTGAAAACTTCTCCGAGCTTTGGTCAGTAGTTCGCTAATCTGACGGTGCTTCTGTCTAAATATAGCGTAGCTTTCGGCGAGATAGAGAAGGTTTAAAGCTACAAGTTTGGACTGCCTGCTGATGACTTCATGACTATTTTTTATTAGCCACAAAGCTTTAGGATTCCTTGCGGAGCTGAAAACTTCTCCGAGCTTTGGTCAGTAGTTCGCTAATCTGACGGTGCTTCTGTCTAAATATAGCGTAGCTTTCGGCAAGATAGAGAAGGTTTAAAGCTACAAGTTTGGACTGCCTGCTGATGACTTCATGACTATTTTTTATTAGCCACAAAGCTTTAGGATTCCTTGCTGAGCTGAAAACTTCTTCGAGCTTTGGTCAGTAGTTCGCTAATCTGACGGTGCTTCTGTCTAAATATTGCGTAGCTTTCGGCAAGATAGAGAAGGTTTAAAGCTATTATACAGTTTGGAATCTTTAAAAACCTCTACCCCTCATTGTACTTTATTTTGTAAAATATTAAATATCAGGAAGTATTAAGCACAAAAGCATAGAGCTTCATTCACAAAGGAAGTGAACAACCAGGTTTAATGAGTAGGTTTCTAGAACTCTGTCGGGTAGTTGACTTCCAGAGTACCTTATCTCGTTCTTTTCACAAGATTTCTATTTTAATTGCAAAGAAAGTTAATAAAAAAAGTCTGTGTTAAGCTCCACAAAGTTGCTTTGAGCTTGGCCGAAAAAAATGGTTAATGTGAAGCTTTTTTTTATTAAGGATTTCTTTTAGTTTTATAAGAAGGCTTAATATTGACAGTATGTTGATTTAAGATTTTAGTAACGTTCTGCTTGGCTGGGCGTCTAAAGTTCTTGCATTGCTCAAACTTAGCGCCTCCAAATTGACATTCTCTGTTCTAGCTTATGTACACTGTTCATGGAGGCCAAGCGTATTGCTAAAATCAATAAAGTTCCTGAAGTGAATGTATTTTTTTTTTTTTTTTTGCCGATGATTGGTCACTTTCTCGAAAATGGCTGCTAGGATTGTCTTCAGATTTTGTTTAAGCGCATGCGTTCATTAGTATAGATTGGAATTTTATTATTTTTTTAGAAATATTAAGGGTAGTTCTTTGGAAGGAGCCAGGCGTCCCTACAATGTCACATTTCTGTGTTTTTTTTTGGCGCCTCAACATCAGAGCTTTTGGAATTATTACTACGAGCAGTAAAAGGAAAATAATAATTGAAACAATGGCATCAAGAGAAAGACGTGTGAGTGAGATTCAGCAGATTTTTAAAAGAAATATTTAGAGAAGTTTTAAAATAAGTCACTAGATGGCCACCATGTATCGCAGTTAATACCAGTCTTACTAATTAAATTTTCTCTTAATTGAAACCCAATACCTAAGGTAGTGGGGGGGGGCCTACCAACATTCCTTTTCTGCTATTTGCTTTGTTTGTAACACTAACCTGAGGTTATGTTAGCAACCTTTCAGCCGGTTGTGAGTAGGAGTGAAGTCGTGTCTAGTTTTGATTTAGTGATTTACCATTTTAGATTCAAAGTTATAGTTACAATAAGGATATATCGAGAGAGATTTTTCATTGTTACTTAGTAATAACTCAACTTTAAAAAAGAAGATATAGCAGCACTAAATTATGGTTTTTTCCCCGGGTAGAATGTGTGAAAATGGTATTGTTTCTTTAAAGCAGTTTCTACAGTAATTCCTGGATAGTGGATACAAAAAACGTTAATCAACAAACTAAAAGTAGCAGTATGATGTGTTGGATCTACCATTGTTAATTTTTAATACAAATTGCATCCTACCTTAACACTTCTCTGCAAGGTTAGGGGCACCATTCCAGGTAGATAAAATTGATGCAGCTCACACAAAACGCACTTTCTTAAAACTTGCATAAAACAAAAAGTATGTTACCAAGGAATCTGATCAAGTTGCGGAATTAGAAAAAAACATTCTTGCTTTAAAAGAAGTGTGTCAATTACAAGAACATCAGAATTGAAGCAAAGAGAACTGGACAAAGCTCCTTTCGATGGATGAGAAACCTACTTTCCAAGTGTGTGTTAGCCATTGTAATTGTAGTTTATTCACAAAAGTTGATTAAAAGTTCAATAATTCTGCTTGAAACTTAAACTGCATTGTGTGCGCTCACATTACAGAAGAAGTTTCTGATTAAGTGTGCAATTTAAGCTAAAAGAAAAATGCATATTAATTGAAAATATAAACAGGCCAATCTAATTAAATATACCTGCCTAAATTTTGACTATTTACGAATTAATTCATCTTCAGATTATTTGATCCAACAATTTTGGGTAGTAATAATATAACTAATATTCGACACCCTGTCAGAATTATGTAATCCACAGAAGCTTTAGTAACCAATTAGTTTGAAAGCATGCTGTGATGGCCATACTAGCGATGCTTTAAATAGGTGCTTAACATTCGGTGGCCGATATTTCAATGAAGTAAATTAAATCAACGTCCGTCCATTTAGGATATATTGATCTCTAATTATATGAGGAGTTCATCGATATATCGGGCCAATCTCTGTTACCCTCAGTGATGTAGTATGCACGGAGACAGATCTGGGCTTGCTGTTTGTGTTTATTTTCTTTAAAGTTTCATTTCAAGGTTACTTCTACTGCCTTGATCACTGTCTGTCAAAGAGGTTTTGTTTTAAAGGTAAGTGTCTTGGCTTGACGAACGGTCTGAACTTACACCAAATTAGGGTTTGTCCATGTTGAAGTTTAATTTTTTCCTGTTGCTTTTGGAAATTGAAGAGCTCTTCTATTTCTGACTTACCTCCTTCTGTCGAATGATTAGCCATTATCTGTTCATCTAGAGATAAATAATAATAAAAACATGTTAGTTTTAAAAATCGATTTGTTAAGTACTATACTGCTTTTCATTTTTCCTAAAAAGACTAGTTTTTAATTATTAATGTATGTAAGACGGTTTTTGAAACCGATTTTATTGTCCTGAAAAGAATACAATTTTTATAAATAGATTAATACAATACAAAGAAATACAATATGATACATAAATAATTAGAACAATACATTACCTGAAAAGAATAATTATATTACTAGTTAACATTTAACTATCACTGAACACCATGAAAACACCAACGAACTAAGTAATGTAATGCTTAACCTTCCCAGACTGTAACCTTACATTCAGGTTGTGTAGAGTTGTCGACAGCACCCTCTGGTGTCACTTTTACATATATTTTTAATAATAGGTACTACTTCTCTAAAAAATTAATCTAGGTTCTTCAAAATAAGGGAAATCATTTCCCAAGGCAATTTTGTTTAGTTCAGGTAATATTGCTAGTGTGGCACTTGCTCTCTGGCATATCAACCTTAGCATTCTTCACTCTTCCAAGAATCTAATTTTAACTTTATTATTTTCAATTATGAATGTCTATAAATTTCAACACATCAAATATCTTCTTTTTTATGAAACATTTTTCCTAGGTAATTGTTTCTTTTTTTGACTTACCTTTAGATCTATAATTTTTTATTTGAATTTTTCTTCTTTAAAAATGCATTATCAGGTATTATCTTGAGGGAATGGTGGAGGGTAGAGGTTAAAATTGCCATTTCGGTGTAATATGTGCAGTTTTACTAGCTGGTTTGTGTTAGTAAGAATTCAGTGTGTTAATGTATGGGTTAGGACCTCGAGATTCGTAATGAGAGTGGTATGTTCTGGGGAGAGGAGGTCTCTAGGACCAACCATAGTTCTTGATTCTGCCACTAAGTGAACCATAACTGTGAAGGGCGCAAAATCTCGTATCTTCTTTCTGAACAAGTTTTTCTTTTTCTAAACGAACAAGAATGTAGCAAAGCAATTTCCTGTAGTTTCCCGGCCAGCCAACTCTATTAAAGTACTGTGATCGAAAAGTTTTCCAATGTTTTTCTAGCGCTTCCGTTTGAAAGTTTCCATTTATATTTGTAGCTTTTTGCAATCTTTATTTCCAAATCCATAAATTAAATTGCTCTTCGTTGTGATTACTTACTGGTATCTTCCCAACGCAGCGATCATTGTTTGTTGGCCCTCTATCTTTTGGTCCAGATTTTCTAGTGGTTTATGTATAGTTTGAGATCTAATCTGGGATTTGATGTGTGGCAGTCTTTGTGAAACCGATACTTGGGTGATGGCGCCACAGTAGCCGAGCGGTTAGAGGCGAGACCCGCAAAGCTAATATGCATTGTGGTCCTGGGTTCGATTCCCCGGTCTTTAGGCCTTGGATTTTATTTAAAGGTTAATAAAATAAATTTACAATAAAGTATGTTTGCTGGTCGCCTCCGTCCACGACACCTAATTGGTAGTTGGACGTAAAGCCCGCCTGAAAAAATAGACAATTACTTTACTTGGGTGATTCTACTAGCTCTGACCCGTTGGCGAAGATCCGGCCATTATTCCAAGGTATACGCCTCCACCTCTACATTCCTTGCTGCTTTAGAGGATTGTTAGCTAGTAAGCGGTACATGCAATTTTTTTGGCTAGTGGGCCAGAGCAAGAGGCCCACTTCCGGAGAAAGCCTAATTTGACTTAATAGTCCTTTCGCCTAAGCACAGCAAGCACTGAGAACATCCTGTTCACAGTAAGGCGGTCTGACTATATAAAAAGGACAGTCTCTCCTACCCTAGGTTCTAGGTAATCGTTCTCATTGGTTTCAAGTTCTTGGCCCGTACAGTAACTTTACTACACTATCGTTTGTTTTTTATTACCGGAAAGAGTTGATTCATTTTTCCATTGCCACCTGGTAGTTATCGCCGAAGAGAAGTTGTTCAGCAAGTTCTACTAAGGCTCGTGAAGATCTTATTGCCTTCTTAAAGCCTACCCAATGTTCCTTGCATCAATATTTTCATTTCTGAAAAAAAAAAATCCAGCATTCTTCGATCTTCAATAGTTTAGTTTACAGCAGCTAAAACTGTTTTCCTGGCTTAGTGCCGGAAGTATGACGTCCGGGCTGGACAGTTTCCTGCCAAATACTACGTACTCTCACGTGTAATGTCGTAATTAGTAACGTTGTTTCATTTTGTAATTTACTTGGCGGGGAGGGAAGAGATAAAAAATTAATACATTTCCACCGCCAATTATAATCTTTCTGCGCAATGCAAACCCTCTACCAATCCCCTCTTATTATACCATTCTATATCCAGCTTACCATTATCATCTTTATACCCAGCTTTTGTTCTGCCATGGAGGTTACCCTAAAGTATTTCATTAGTATTTATTTGTTCCAAACTCTCTCTCTGTCTATCTATCTATCTATCTCTTTCACTCACTCCATACCCAAAACACATGCATTATATATTTATAATGAGTATAATTCAATTACCTTGTTTTGCAAATACAGAAACAATTTGTAATTAACGTTCGTCTCTCCCTCTGAAATAAAATGAAAGCAACTTTTTTAAAAAAAATTTTAATTTAGTAATTAAAGAAATAAAATAACCCGTGTAATCCACATTCGGATTTTCATTCATCATTAGGAGTTGATCAATTATGTACGGAGAATAGGACTTCCACATTTAATGATTCTGTAACATACACGCACACTACCACTTGCTTGCTTAGTGAGTGAGTGAGGGGAACCAGAAACAAATTACATGTTAAACCAACCTCTAATGATGGATAAAGATACGAAACCGTTTGAAAGAAAGAAATTTCTACACGCATGATTTGACGGAAATAGAACCATCATATTATCCAGCAGCAAATTCCGTAGCGCTTGTTCGAGCATCAACTTCTGCAAGTTCTCTTTTAGAGTAGCGGGGTCAAGATTTTGAAACAGGAGGTTCAAGGGGTGAAACATTTGAGAGATGAAGGCCACGAGATGAGCATTTAGTGGCCAAAGTGTGTCACTTAAGTTGTGTTTGTACCTGTGGTTCATTTAATTCACTGCAAGATGTACGAAAAGGCTTTTGTTACACCAGCTTAAATTAAAACACGAAAAAGAGGTGATCATCTCCCTTCGTTGTCGCTTTAGCTGCTGGGGATTCCTCAAAAAGGATTTTGTCTAGGAAAACAGTTTAAAATCTTTTTTAAAACCAGTTAAGCGCGTTCGACGTGTATACGCGGTAATCCAAATCTCTGTTACGGTGCGTTCGACGTGTATGCTCGTGAAAAATATAAAATATGCCATTAACTTTAAAAACTCGAAATTTTAATAAGAATACAATAAGAATATTATTTGGTGGGATGTTTCCTTTATTTTGCCCAATAGAACTGCGGTGGGAGTCAGTCAAATGATAAGTGGTTGGTACATGTTTGGTCTCCGCATTAGAGATTGGGGAATTACGCGCACAAATAGAAGCTTTCAATCCTTGTGCAATGCCCGTTTTTACCTCTTAGATAGAGGTTCAGACCTCACAGTACGGGCATGATTTCATTTTGTACAGAATTCAAAAAGCTCTTTTCTTCCTTGTGCAAAGCTCTTGGCGTCCCTAGTTATAACTAGAGCAATGCATACGTGAAGCGGTGCATAGATTTTTGAATGAGCACAGAATGCTCTGGTAATCTCAAGCCCCAGAGTGAGAGATTGCAGAAAAAGTCGCTTGCAGGGACTATTACGACGTTGTAAATTTTTGGTCGTTTTGCTCTGCGTTCGACGGTGTATACACGTAATTGTCTGATTCTAAATTCCGCGCTTAACTGGTTAACAAAGACAGCAAAAGAGAGTGTTAAGTTGCATCGCCGATCGGCCGGTTGTGGTTGTATCCTTCAGTCCCAGAACCGAGGGATTTTTCCCGAATTTAATTCAGACTCATTAACAGAGAGCAGTGAACAGCTGGACTTCCGCCCAGCGCCATTTCAGGCCCAATTTCTCCGTGGAAGGTACAATGTGCGAATGGTTGATAACAGAGCGTGTTCTCGGTTTACCATGCACAGGCTAATAATGAGCCCGCGGTGTGTTCATGTTTGATAGCCCCACGATCAGATAGGCTGTGGGCACAGTTGCCGTTGGTAATTACCTACAAAAGGTCTTTACATTAGATGGTACCATTATCAATTTGTGTTTGGTCCTTTGTTCTCATAGTGAAGTGTCTAACAGGGCTGTAGCTTTAGCTCTATTCTGGTCTACCTTTATGTTCCTCATTATTTTCAACTGCCTAACACCAAATAGGTTCTATACTATATATCGCAGGAAATGTATTAAAAATAGAATAAATCGGAAACTGGTGAACAAACTCAAACGACTTCCTGTAAAAGCGATTTAATGTTCTTAAATTTTGATGAAACTAGATTTTGTATTTTAGTTAGAATGTTTGCCTCAATGTTATACAGGTTATCTGTAACAAAAGGATATTGTTAGAGGAAGTGTGACGTCACTGCTCCCTTAAGAGTCCCACTCTAAGTTTCTTCCCATAGATTCCGTTCTAAAGTGACGTGCTTACAGGAAGTCAAGTTTCCATTACTGAATAGTTGTGAAACTAAACTGTAAAATCACACTTCCGGTTCACTGAAATCCTTTTAACCCGTAATTTTTTGTATATTGATTGCCGATAAATGTAATGCAGTTGTTTCCAGCGAAGAAAACGGCAGTTTCAGCGCAGGGAGAGTTTAACTTCATGCTCCCTGTATATCCCTATTTCAAAAAAAATTCCTTGTATTTTTTTTTTGTGGAACCATTTTGGGAAAATATCGAAACCAAAAATCTTTTACAAGGTAATATTGCGGAGGCATTGGTAATATTGCGGAGGCATTGGTAATATTGCGGAGGCATTGGTAATATGACGAAGTTTGCTAGTGCTGTCGGTCTATCGAAAACAAGGCCGGATTTGATAGTATACTCAAATTACACAAATTGAATTTCATTAATACCCAATCGATTGTTGTTGTATAATCGTCTAGAAATAATAATATTTATTGTTATTAATAACTATTGAATTTCTATTGGTGATAAAGTAGTAAGTTATACTAAAATGGTACATTAGTGTGCTATTTATTTCCACCTTCCCCTAAAATGGCCACCCCCTAAAGGATTTTCTTAGGAGTCAGCAAATGTACGAGGTCGTTTGAAAAGTCCGTGCAAAAATACACTTCGTCCAACGCTGCTCTAGTTTGTTGATCCCTTCCGAATAATAGGATTTGTCCAAGTCTGAAAAATAGCCATTCGTTTCTGCAATCACCTCCTCGTTTGAATAAAATCTTTTTCCCGCCAGCCATTTCTTCATATTGGGGAACAAATATTAGTCCGAGGGAGCCAAGTCTGGAGAATAGGGGAGATGTGAAACGAGTTGGAACCCTATTTCCATTAATTATGCGACCACAACTGCTGAGGTGTGAGCTGGTGCGTTGTCGTGATGGAAAAGGACTTTTTTGTGGGCCAATCGTGGGCGTTTTTCTTGCAGCTCGGTTTTCAAACGGTCCAATAACGATGAATAATATGCACCTGTAATAGTTTTACCCTTTTCCAGATAGTCGATGAGGATTATTCCTTGCGAATCCCAAAAGACAGTCGCCATAATCTTTCCGGCCGAAGGAACGGTCTTCGCCTTTTTTGGCGCAGATTCCCCCTTGGTAACCCATTGTTTAGATTGTTCTTTGGTCTCTGGAGTGTAGTGATGTATCCATGTTTCATCCACAGTGACGAAACGACGCTTAAAGTCCTGCGGATTCTTCTGGAACAGCTGCAAACCGTCCTTGCAACACTTCACACGATTTCGTTTTTGGTCAAGCGTGAGCAATCGCGGCACCCATCTTGCGGATAGCTTTGTCATGTCCAAATGTTGATGCAAAATATTATGTACCCGTTCATTCGAGATGCCCACAGCACTAGTAATCTCACGCACCTTCACTCTTCTGTCATCCATCACCATATCATGGATTTTATCAATGATTTCTGGAGTAGTAACCTCAACAGGGCGTCCAGAACGTTCAGCGTCACTTGTGCCCATATGGCCACTCCGAAAATTTTGAAACCACTTATAAACTGTTCTAATCGAAGGTGCAGAGTCACCATAATGTTTATCAAGCTTCTCTTTAGTCTCCTGAGGCGTTTTGCCTTTCATAAAGTAGTGTTTAATCAACACACGAAATTCTTTTTCGTCCATTTTTTTGAAAATCACTCGACTTCCTCGATTCAAACGAATGCTAAACACAAAGAAATAGACCGATCTGGCTGAAACTTGGTGTGTGTTCTTCCAAGAGATGCTACTAACTAAACATAACCTCGATACGCGCCAGTAGTGCTATCTCTCTGACTTTGCACGGACTTTTCAAACGACCTCGTAATAGAAAGATAGTTGAAAATTGATTTCTCTACACCAAATTGATGAATCAACCTCTGATGGTGGATGAACATCAGAAATCGGTCAGAAGTGGGGGGAAAAAACATATCGTGCTATGGTTGATAAAAACTGTGTTATTACCCAGCAGACATTTGGAAAAATTTAACTAGTTTCTGTAATTCCAAGTGTGGCGAAGAGCACAAGCCCGGAATTTGAATCTGTTTGAACGATTTCTTTAAGCTTCCGGTGTCCCGTCTACTTTGATCAAGTTGTATCGCCTTGTTTTGGTGTTCTTTGGATAGAGTTAAATTTTAAGGAGGGGATTGGGACGCCAATCTATTTGTTATAAAGTAAAGTAATTGCCTATTTTTTCAGGCTGGGTTTAACGTCCAACTACCAATGAGGTGTCGTGGACGGAGGCGATTAGCAAACATACTTTACTGTAAATTTCTTTTATTATCCATTAATTAAAATCCAAGACCTCTAGACCGTGAATCGAACCCACTAACCAACAATACATCTTAGCATTGCGGGTCTAGTCTCTTAACCACTCGGCTACCGTGGCGCCTCAATCTATTTATTATATTTAATCCATATAAAAGCTAAGAATTATTTAATGAAAACTTGAAGTTTAAAGCTTGGGAATTTCAATAAGAGATAAGTCATGTAAGTATTCAAAGCTGGAGTTTTTCTAATTCTCTTTCAGCATTTTCACCAAAGTTTGGAACATTGCGTTGAAACTTGATGGTCTAAAATAGAATATTCCATCTGACGATGAGAAGAAGATGTAAGAAAGGCGTGGTTTACTGACAGTGGAGGGGGGGTTTCCAAGGCATCCATACTTTGGAAACTTTCACCGCAGAATTTAGTAACTCATCGTGTGGGCTGGAAACAGAAATCTTTTTAGACTTTAACAACATATCGATTTCAATATCCGCTTCTCGTCGAAAGTAAGCCCTACGATTCACTTGGAACAGATGTAAAAGCTTTAATCTTCTTTATTAAATGGCGAATGAAGCTGAGGCAGACTCTTTACTGTCCTCTCTTCTAATAGCATTTTACTTTTCTGTACTTTAAAGCTCCACAAACAAACTTTCCACCGGAAAAGAGGTCAAAGCTCAAAGACTTGCAAAGTCCTAATAGAATAGAAAAAGGACTTTACAATCGAGTGTTTGTTTATTCAACGTACAACTGGTATATTGATAAAAGGCAATAACATGTACATTTCGCTCAAATTGCGTCACTTCCATTGTTTCATTGTTTCTACATCTAGTTACTACTTTATTGCAAACATTTTCTCCATTTCTGCGCAAACCGAAATGTCTTTGTATGTCTCATCAAAGTAGAGACCATAGTTAATCACACAATGGAACCCTGTTTTCGATTAGGTCTAATTTTCGCTAGGGAATATAGTTGATTAGCCTCAGGCTCCCAGAGGATCAGATCAATGAGGACGTATTCTCAGAAATAGATAGAGATAATCCTCAACCCAAAACCTCTTCACTTTGTTCAGAGATAAGCAGAGAGAATCGTACTCAGGATGTCTAGAAAAGCGCTGACAAATAGAGGGTCTAGGTGCAGCAAGGACTGTTCGCCTCCGCATGGAAACTTCCTCCAGATGGACTGGCCAGAAGATACAGCTTTTGTTGAAAGTTTTCTTTAAAGCTGATCGCCGGAAAGGAGGGGTGGTTCAGTAAATCCACTCCCTTTTTTGCAATCGAAGAATGTGCGAACGCGAGGAGCGGATTGAAGATTGCAGACGGGTCGAAGGATGGACTGTTTACCAGGTGGAGTTATTCCGCTGTTACGTTACGTGGCAAAAACTATCCTAAGACAGAGACTTCCGTAACTTCTATTTTTGTGAAATATCCTCAAAAAACACGCACCTACAACTTTATTTCAGATTCATGGCACCTCAAATCATTGTCCTCTTTGAGGAAACTCATTGAGGCGAATTTTGCCCTAATCGCCTTAATTTCTCTCAACAGGAGTTAGCGAGAAGAAAGAGATAGAAAATTATTTTTTAAAAAAAGATAAAATTTTGGAGTACCAAAAACTGACTGTGTAGTTTGTAAAGTGGGATAAATATCCTATTAGTTCCAATCCAGGGGAACTTCTTATCTACCATTTAAAATCTTAAAAGGTTCATTTCCGGCAGAAGTCATTTCTCATATTTAGCAGAGAGAGTGCGCCACGCTACTTCTGCACATTGCGAGTGTGTGCTCGTGAAACGAGTGATGATTGTATTCAGTGTTGGCCGTACAACAGAACAACAGCTGTGTTGGCGGCAATATGTTCCCGCCAAGCCTCTGGCTAAATATTAAATCATGGGAAAACTGCCGACAGATAGATGGATGATCTCAGTTCGTTCTATGACGTACATTATTGCAGCTTCTCGTTCTTTTCGAGGATTTTTTTTTTCTAAAACAATCTTTCATTTTAGTGTATCGATACTTTCATTCGATCATTTCTTTTATGAGAACGGACGGAAGTCGCTACTCTCAGCATGCTCAATTTTCCTCCTTCATTTTCGTGATTATGATTGTATCATGAAAAGGCAGCAAGGGCGATTAGCACTTAGGTTTCTTAGCTACCTGAATTCGGGGAGTCGTTGGGTATCCAGAACTGGGCGAGGATATGGACTCGTGTTTCTCAGAACACCGTCCCACATGACGCCCTTAAATTGGGCCTCTTGAAGTGATGTCACTTAGTGCGCCAGGGCGTCTCCCACTAACCTCTTCAGGCAAGGTAAATGGCCTTCCGCCTAACGGATATCTAATCACCTGAAATTATTCCTTCTTTGCAATCAAATGTTTAGAATAAAAAAATAATATCCTACATATCTTATTTTTTTCGTAAGAAATAGTTCAAGGTTATCGCAGTAAATCGTGCGAATGATTCAAATGAGATTTACTTACAGCTATAATGTTCGAGACTAACCTGGCTGAACAGTTCAACGCCTTTAGATAACAGTAATAATGTTGACATCGGCTATAGGAGGAAGCGTTCAACAAAGAAAAATGGTTCGATAAGAGCAGAGGAAGCCACTTTTCCGCGCCATTGCTCGCATAAAAGGAATATCTATATTATGGGAATTGGTTGGGCTAATACATACCATTCATACACGGAGGCGGCCGTATTGTGCAAAGAAAAAGACGATTTCCCCCATATTTTCTGTTTACTTTTCTTTTTCTTTTTTCCCCCGTCTCACTCTTTTCCAGTTTTCCTTTTTCAGTGTGCTAGATTTGATAAACCCCCCTCCACAAAAAAAAAAATGGATTACCTTGCACTTTCCAAAGATATAAACGAGATTTTCCAAAATATTGTCACTATATCCAAATTGTGGATTCCATGGTCTAAGATTTGCATTTTGCTATTAGTATTTATTGTGTGGGGACCCTATTTCCACAATCATAATACGTTGGCCCAGTAACTCTCCTAACCTATATCCATCTCTGGCGCCATATTACAGCAAATAACATGTACCAAATACTTCCAGTAAGTTATGGCGATAAAGTTAAGCAAGAAAATACACGACTTAACATGAAAATACAGATCCTCTTCCTTTTTTTGGTATGGTTTCCTACTTGAAGTCCGTTTTTTTTGTCAGCATTTATCCAATGACATTTGGGGCCTACTACGGCGACTTTTTTTGGCTTATCCATTTGTGCTTATGGTGGGAGCTAACGTTTAACAGCCGGTCATCCAGTACTTTGTTGTGTACCTTTTCGATGTATCCATCTTCCACTTTTGGGCCCTACAGTTTCAAGTGAAGCACGATCAGGAAGTATATCCAGGTCTGCCCTTATTTCTTCATAAAGTAGTGAACTCCTTATAAACCTCCACCAACCTTAGATCAATTTTATGATGGGATTTCCGGTTTGATTTTGTCAGATCAAGTTGATCGATATGTTACGTATTCCGATATGTGAACCAATATAAAAACAGAAACAAAGAATTGATAGCAATACCTTGTCTGAACATGGCGACCATGTTTTTACTTTTCTCGTTTCTTTATTTACTTTTAAAGTGCCCTGATGCTCCAAAGTAAAGATATTCATGGAGTAAACGGAAATTCCGGTCAAACTCGCTCGATATACTTACTTCCGAGCGAAAAATTTCCAAGAAATATGATTCATTAATTTTATGATAATATAAGGTGTGGTAGTACTGTGTAATTATTGTAACAGTATTGGTATTTCATTGAATCATTGATATTGGTTATTGATGTTTTCCATCACAAGCTGCTTTCCTCACTGCGGACGATGTAAAGAAACCTCTCAGTATATGCGCATTTATATTGTGTTTTCAAGATCCGGTGTGGGGAACGGAAAGAGTTTTGAATACATTTACCAGAGAATGTTTCCCTTAGGTTTGGTAATGCCACCTGTCAATGTATAGGAACATAACAGTTTGCATGTGTACTGTCAGAGGAAACAGTCTTCCCAACTCCCCAGCGGCGACACATGTTCCCTTCCGCCGCCGTACCATGGAGGACCTCTTTCTACCTGGATGTGATCATTAAACTGCCTGAAAGCTGTCGTAAATGTTCAATACAGGCGCCATTTCCATACAAAGCGTATGTTATTCTCACTCGTTACATATAGTTAGCATATTCGGTTGGTAGAATCTTATTCGAACATAGTGGCGATTTAATAATTTTCCTTTATTCTTACTCTGCAAAGTTTCCAAATCAGAAAAGTATGTTTAGACTCCTCTCTGAATGCAAAAAAAAGGTGGATTTTACAAATTGGATTTTATGCGCGTGTCTGCCGGGTGACAGTCCAACTCAAAATGAACAGAAAAGGTCAGGCATTTTGAAACATGGTGCGAACAGGCCGGATAATAGTAGTAATCGGCCAATAGCCTTTGTTACACATTAAGTACAATTGTTATGATTTTTTTACTGAGTAAGAAACCCTTCTTACTTGTCTAGGCACCCTCCTAGACACGGTTTCACACTTCTCTTCTTGAACTCACTGAATGTGAAGCTGTGGTTATACCTAGCTGTGGTTATATCTAGCTGTGGTTATACCTAGCTGTGGTTATACCTAGCTGGGGTTATAACTAGCTCTGGTTATACCTAGCTGCGGTTATACCTAGCTGCAGTTATACCTAGCTGTGGTTATATCTAGCTGTGGTTGTACCTAGCTGTGGTTATATCTAGCTGTGGTTGTACCTAGCTGTAGTTATACCTAGCTGTGGTTATACCTAACTGTGGTTATATGTTCTCATCGTTCATTATACGAAGAGCGAACAATCGGGCTCCGTCCCTAAAGCGACAGGCAACAGTTTTGGCTGTTGCTTCAACCTGTTGCTGTTGCTTGCGAAGTCAATTTCGGGACCTTATCATGTTAATAGAGTTGCTCCAGAAGAGTGCAACCTTAAGACAGGCTTAACACTTAACAGGTTTTTGCAACATACTCGAACACACTTTGATCTTGATGGCTGGTTATATTCTTGCAAAGGTGTTCTCTCCTGAGGCATCAGTTTAGAATACCTGGATAAAGAATAAATTTTATTAGTAAATCACTTTGACTATTGGCAAATTCAGCACTGTTGATGCTATTCAGTAAGCCAATAGAAGACGTTTTGAATGAATATAAAATTTACAGAATATTGCTATCACATTTGCGTGATCTAAACAACGTATTCCACTTGATCTAACACATTATGCTTTTATTAAGGTAATTAAGGGATTGCAGGTGTTATCTGGAATAACGCAAGAACTCGGGGACAAGTTGTTGCTTGCAAACTGTATCCTCCAGCTTCCACGATTCTCTAAATCATAACCGGAAGGCTGAACATTACCTAATGAACTGAATGAATTTCATATCAATGAATTCAGTTAAAAGAATTCTAAATGAATGAAAATATAGAGAGGTGGGGGCAGGTTTAGAATCAGGGCTGTCCAACCACTGTCATCATGATTTTACGGAAGGAAACACTAGTTTTTTTTTTGTAAATTTTAGCATTTAATTTTGTTACCAATATCAATAATAATGAAGCGCACCCTTAACATTGCGCATCACTATAAAATATCACTTCCGTTTGATTGATTTCTACAGAAATTATTATTACACATTAAAGAATAAAGGATAATTTTCTGTTGCAGGTTGGTCTCGAGAGTAGTTTGTCTTAGATCGAGGCGCCCTTACAGCTGTAAGTTAGATCTAATTTAGTTTGCTTTTAAAACGAATTATCATGGACGATTTGGTGGAAATTATGAATTGCCGTATTCAGTTGATAACTTTGTGGGAAAATTTACGCAGAAAGATTAACAGTTCTGGACAGTTCCGGGGGGGGGGGATGGATCAAGGAGTCTAGGGGTAATTTCCCTTATTTTGAACAGTAATACTTCATGCGCATTAAATTCAAGTAGAGACTTTAAGCTTCTCTCTAAAGCCATTTTGATTTTAATGAAACCATATTGAAGTTTTTCCATCACTTAGTAAAAATTCCAAGTTCAAAGGAACACGTTGCGAACTAAAGCAAGTTCATACCATAGTTTCCGTTTTATTAGCATCGTTTTAACTGACCGTCTGGAACACTAAGGTTCGCCCAGATATCCTGTAAGTGTATCCCGTAGGGTTGAAAAGGGAAACCCCCTCGGGTATACGTATTCCTTACAGCTCTTGTCTGCCCTTTTATAGGGGCTCTGATAGCTGACACTTTCCAATAGAACGGCCCTGTTGAATCACCCCTCTATCGTAATCTACCCTCTCACTCACGCTGCTCCATTTACCATGTCTGTCTGCAAGAATCCTTTTCAACTGAAGTGGATGGTACTTGAGTACAATCGTCCTCCTCCTTGTGTACTGAGACACACAATGAAGAGACTTTGGTCTCCACACATCGATCTGGTCTGGATCTGGTAGCACTTGACCTTGCTTTGATTCCAGGAGCTTCACTTGAAATAAAAACTGTTTCCCTGGAAAAGGTGCAAAGAATAAGGAGGATAGAATGAATCTAGGATTTAGATCGGTGGTTCTTGACGTTGGCTGCAATCCCCCTCTTCTTGATAATGGGAAATTGGATGTTTGAAAAATAAGAAACTTCGGCAGTTATTTTAAACTTCAAGTTATTTCTTTAAGATACCCTAATTATCAACTTCATTGTTATTCTAAAATGGAATCTAACTGCCAGCTTCTTTGGGAATTTTTTAACTTGCAAATTGTCCGCGAAAGAGTATTTTGTTCTCTCACAGAAAACCTCACGAGTATTTGTTCTCTGTTCTCTTGCTACAATAATTCACGAATAGAATCTCTCGCACAAGCTCGAGTTTCTGATTCTTTTTTGTAATTCTCAAAAACGCTACCTGAACCTCCAACAACCCTAAAACAATTCGTTTTCGCCGGTGCCAAACACCCTCCTCGTCAGTAGCTCCTATCATCAGTACCATATTTATGAGCACTGCACTTTGTAGAAAAGACAAAAGATTGTGGTGGGCAGCTCTTCCTCCTTTAGAACATGACTTCCTGGCGAATAGGTGGTCCTGGGTGTTTCTAGCTGAAAGTAAGTCACATTCCTTCTAATAAAGAACAAGAAGTTCCCGTACTTCTTTACTTCCTCTGGTAAAAGGAAGTATCGCGTTAGTGCACTTTCAGCTTCCCTTCTCGAAAAAGTGGTCTATTGAAATTTCGACGATATTTATAAGTGTTTCGAATGTTTTTTCGACTTTCTGAAGAGAGCTCAAAAAAGAAACATTGTAAAGTTCGAATTTTATTTTGGACTGGGGAAGAAGATGGAGGCAGACGTGAAGGAAAATAGCCATTAATTATGCAGCTTCACTTCAAACATTCACTGGCTCATTATGGGATAAAAAAGGGAAGAGTTTTCCAGAAGGGTCGCTAGAGCCTTTCATTAAGGTTGCAGGATTGTGAACAGGTTTAAGGGAGAGCCACGTTGTGTTCATTGTTCAAGGGCTTTTTTAAAAGAGCTCTTAGGTAAACTTAAATGTTTCTAAAACTTACCCTTGAGAAATTTAAAATTTAGACTAAAGTTTTTCAATTTAATTACAATAAATATTTTTTTGAAAATGAATTTATTTATGAATTTAGAATTCCACAAAAAAAAAAAAAATTGTAAAGGAAGATGTCCATAACAGGGGAGGAGTGTCTGGAGTTGTTTGTAAGAAGGATTTTTAAAGGGCAAGTTTGAACTAGGAGGAATGGGTGTGGAGGTCTGGCTAGGGAGCAAAGCAGTGGAGGGAATCCAATCCCTTTGTGCTTTACTTGTATATACGTACATCCCCACCCACACTCTCCAAGCACATTCATGCTTTCTATTTATGTAGAAAGGCGTGGCACGTATACAATCTGGAAATCACGCGCTCTAGCTGCTTTGTGCCGCTCTTTCCAAGTAAGCTGTGCAAGTGTGGGTCTGTCAGTGCATGCTTACTCTGTGCTTACGCTGTCACATACGCACGCAAGCACAAACTTCTCCTCCAAAGCCCACTTTATCTTCCACACAGTGCACAAAACTGATATATCAGAAGTCTTGCCGGCTACAAATAGTAATTCATCCTCTCGTATGGCAGATAGACCAAGAAGAGTAGAATGTGAAAGAGGCGAGCATATTGGGGGTTAAAGGTTCAGCCAGAGAGTCACGCAGCGCCTTGTATTCAAGGCGTAGTCTAAGTCACCAAGTTCTGTACACTCCCGGACACTTCACCATCCACAGTTCCAGGATCATCCGGAGCCCACAATATTTCTTACAAAAAAATTTTTAGTCCTGGTATTAAGACAAAGAGTTGGCTTCTATAACTGCACAGAAATACATGCAAAAAGTAAAACAGATGGCTTGTAATAGTCCATTAGTGAGTGCGCAGAATGGCTTCAGGCTACCAAAGAACACACTGAGCGTATTTGACGTCAACAATGGCATTCGTGATATGTGATAACAGCAGGAGGTACACAACTGTCATACTAGACAGCTAACGAAGTCAGTCGCAAGGCTATCGACGCTGCAGGCATTGGACACCTAATTGGTAGTGTGAGTGAATAGTTGTGATTAGAATTTTAGATAACAGAATTTGACGAAGAACTATTTTATGGTTATCGCATGTAGTGTGGTTAGGGTCGCAGAAAGGAGCTTTGATTAGAGTAGTCAGGATTTGGAATGGAAGGGATTGATATGTTCGTTCTTGAGTGTGGTCGTAGTAAATAGTGAATTGCATGAAGTGGTTGCAAACATAAAAGGGTAGATAGGGCTTTGGATTGAAGGGATGGATGTAATGTAAGATTCTTTGTCTCGTATAGTTCTATTCCTTACATCCTGTTAAAGGCTAGTTGTCGTCTTTTGTTGTGAAATGATAGTTTCGCACGTTTCTTTAATAATTTTGTCAAAAGATTATAAATCTCATACGTTTTAGTATTTTATTTTGAGAGTGGGGATAATCAGCGAGAGTTAACTAAAAAATCTTTCAAAGTAATGCGATAAGTTAGCAAACGGGATGGAGTAAAATGTAAGTTGTTGAATTCCAGAGAACTGGCTAATGTATTTCCTGATACTACGTCAACTGATTTTCCATTTCCAGTATTTCCTTCCTAGGCACGTCATTATTATCAACATTCAGAGAGTGACGTCATCATTTCTTGCTGCTTGCTGAGCACGTACTGTGTGTGTGATATCACCGCTAAGAGAGTATTTTAGCACGGAAAAAAAAAACGGCTGAACTTTTTTTCAAGTCATGTTGGCTACACTGCTAGCTCTATATTATATATATAGACACAGATGTATTTATTTATGAGCTTGAGCTTTCCAAATCTAAATGGAATCAGCTAGCGAAAATGTGTTTCAAACCTCACGCCCATCCCATTACACTAAAGTTTACATAAAAATCCAACAGACTTACCAAAGTTAATGCTTCTTTGAATGGAGCTAGCAACTCGCTTTCTCCATTCACATGTCTCTCTCAGAGTATGGGGTTTTCCGAATGTACCTTGGGTTTTTTTTTTTTTGCTTCAACTGGACTTTTTCTGTTCGACAACTTAGGTATGAGGGAGGCGCAAATTTATTACGGAAAAACCCAGGTTATTGTTGCACCAACAAAAACAAAAATTACGAAAAACTGGTGTTTACAAGTTGGTTCACAAGCGTTTCCTGTGATTTCCTTAAAAACAAAAAAATAAAAACAAATCCAAAAATGTGCTATAAATTCCTTGCGATATTTTATTTAAAGCAACAATTTTCCCAGTGAAATAAGGCGCCACGGTAGCCAAGCGGTTAAGAGACTAGACCCGCAATGCTAAGATGTATTGTTGGTTAGTGGGTTCGATTCCCGGTCTCTAGGCCTTGGATTTTATTTAATGATTAATATGAGAAATTTATAGGAAAGTATATTTACTGGTTGTCTCCGTCCACGACACCTAATTGGTAGTTGGACGTAAAGCCCGCCTGAAAAAATAGGCGATTACTTTACTTTACTTATATTAGCGGAAGGGTTAAAAGGAATTACCAGAATTAGTTCGAAAAGAAAATTCATTGACTGGAACAGCCAATTTCCTGTTTGGATTTTTCTAATTTTTTTTAAAATTTTCTTGAAAATTGTTTCTGCGGTTTTCTTTAACTTATCAGAGACAAAACTATAACTACTATTATAACTATTTTTCTAGAAGAATTGGTTTTAGGAAGTTCCGGTGGGTATAGGCTTCACTCTAAAGCGGTGATTCTTAAATTTAGAGGCGCCGAAGTTTCATACAAATTATGGAAAAATGAAGTTTGAACAGCTTCAGATTCTGTAGAATTCATGCTGAACCATTAGAATAAATTCTAGAAGAACTAACGCGTCCTTGTATTTATTTATGTTTTTTTAAGAAAGAAAAAGTTTAATCTACAACAGAAAAATCAGCGAACGAAAGGAAAATGCGAGGAAAAGAGAGCAAAATTGAATAATTGGAAAATGATCAAAGTATTTGCTCAATAGAACATGGTATGAGTCAAGAATTACGATTGATGTAACAACAAACCTTGATTTATACGTTTACTTCCGCCTTGAGCAAAAGATCAAAAGGGAAAAGGATTTGCTCATTGATTCAAGTAACAGAGTATTCCTTCCGGTTTTATTTACACTACAGGAGATTGCCTTATTTACTTTAGATTTCCCACTTAACTGGATTTCCTCCAATACTCATACGGTCCATTATTTTCTTTGGGTCAGGAAGTGGAGGAAACGGCCTCTCACCTGCTGTTTGATTGCGAATCGAGCGGTTGCGCTATAAAACCTTTGGAATTTACCAAAGGAGATAGTAGCGCAAAAAGAACTAGTAGGGAAAGTCCTCAACTTTTTAAGTAGTGGAGGTTTCGTCGACTAGATCCTGAAAAAGGGGAAGGCACAATAAGCTTCTTGTGGCTGCGGTGCCGTGGGTCATAGCTGTAATAATCTAATCTTCAATTGCACTAAGCGCATACATCGATATGCATCCACGGTGAAAGTGTTTATAATAAAGATGTTAATCTTCCGTTCCATACAATCTCTTTCATATTCTGTTTCATAATTTCCTGTGCAATACGTTCTCAGGACACAAAGAATTAAAGGATCTGCCATCCATTTCACTCTGATCCATGTTCACAGCCGAAGACTGAACAATGTTCAGTCAAATTTTGAGAAAATTGCGGTAAAAGGAAGTCATTAAGTATGGCTGCTGATTATTTCAATTTAAACAGTAATGATTGGGTCACTGTTTATGGGTATTGCGTGTATTAATTTCCGGTCAAGTTTCCATAAAGACGTACTTACGTATTGGGAAAATTGGTGTAACAAACTGGTATAACCAAAGTTTTCTTTTCCAAAAATATTTTGGGTTAGACTCAGGTTTGCCGCCCAACAGGAAGTTACGTCATGGAGAGGAGTGAAGTAAACGAGATCTCTAGTTCCCTTTCGAATATAAATCTACTGCAATATAAATGGTTAAATTTGTTTTTTTTTGAATTATAAACTCGAATAAAATTGGCTTTTACAATTTCATTTTATTTCCTAATCTCTTTAGAAGAGCAGATTAGATAAATAGTTGCTGAGGAAGAGGTTTAATATAAGGGTGAATGCAATTTATGTGTTCCGAGATGTGAAGGGCAAGAATCCTGCAGCCGGGGGCGGTTAAGCACTGAGAATGGAATGTCCCTTCTAAACGCTTCTTGGAAGCGGCGCGAGAAAAAATTCTTGCCTTTATATTGGGGGTGGTCTGCTCCTCCATTTAATTTTTGTAAAGTACAAAAAAAAGAGGCCTGCCTTTGCTTCCAGCCGCCTCCAAGTTAAAGAGAACTAATATATAATAAAAGAACGGGAAGAAAAAAATGAAGTGAGGAGGGTCAACAGAATAAAAAAGATTCTTTCCCGCAGAAACTATAAATTTGTCTCTGAGATTTAGTGACTGGAGAATGAAATAGATGGTTAGTGGGTGGAGGGAGTAACTCGCTCATAACACTCCTGTGGCAGTGTGTGTGTGTGTGGAGGCGGCAGTATTTGGGCGGCGGGTGGAGTGGAAATAGCTTGCGTAACTCGGTCCGTCCCGGGTTCCACTTGTTCCACTATCCAGCACCCAGAACTGGTAGACCCGCCGCTCTCGCCCCAGCCCTTCCCAAGTAACCAACTAAAAGAACGACCTGGTGCTCGGGAAACATTTGTCAAAACTCAGGACAACTTAATCCCACCACGAAAACTAGCTCCTCGGAGTAAAGCAAAACGTGGCCAAATGCACTGGGTTAGTGAAGCGATTTAACTCAACTTTAAAATATCCTGACATTTCACTTTGAGCTATGTTGTTGAGTTGTTTTAGAGCTGCCACTTTATTAATAAATTACAGCTTACTTACTGTATTATTAAACAAAACTAGTTCCTTAACAGTAACTTCAATTTGGTTTAGAATTACAGTTTGGATAGATGTAAAACAATGGCTGTAATTGTGATATCTCTCAGATTGCCCTAAATTGAACAGTATCATTCCCTGAAGAAATGGTGTAGAATTAAATCTAAACTGCATGACGTAGATCTCAGAGGCGGAAGTGTAATCTTTCATTTGGGAACTGTTCCTTGAAAGACGCCCAGAATTGAAGTAATCCAGATCACTTTTTATTTCTATTTTCCATGAAAATGAAATTTAAGTAGAGCTTATGGTAGTTCCTGCTTCCTTTAAAAACTCCTTATTGTAAGGACTAACTATGCTTGAGTAAGTAAAGTTATAGCCTATTTTTTCAGGCGTGCTTTACGTCCAACTACCAATTAGGTGTCGTGGACGGAGGCGATTAGCAAACATACTTTACTATAAATTTCTTTTATTAACCATTAAATAAAATCCAAGGCCAAGACCAGGGAATCGAACCCTCTAACCAACAATACAGCTTAGCATTGCGGGTCTAGCCTATAACCGCCTAACATACTTTACTATAAATTTCTCATATTAACCATTAAATAAAATCCAAGGCCTAGAGTCCGGGAATCGAACCCACTAAACCAACAATACATCTTAGCATTGCGGGTCTAGCCTATAACCGCCTAACATACTTTACTATAAATTTCTTATATTAACCATTAAATAAAATCCAAGGCCTAGAGACTGGGAATCGAACCCACTATACCAACAATACATCTTAGCATTGCGGGTCTAGTCTCTTAACCGTTCGGCTACCGTGGCGCCTAACCGTGGACTAACTAACCTTTAGTAAAAAACGGGTAAGTTTTCTTGTCCCAGAAGACATTTTATTCCTGGTAACCATGGTGATAATTTGAAAAGATAATAGCAGCAGCCACAAAATTAGCCAATTAATTAGTTTAAAGAAAGGTTAATCACTTTATGGTAATGTTTAAATAAAACTTGGAAAAATATTTAAATTATTCTTAATTTACTTGCGATAATTTTAGGTTGTTCCATTTTTGGGTTTGTTTAATGAATGTAATTAGAAGGTTTACTTATGGTAATCTAATTGTTTACCTCCTGGCCTCATCCAGTCTTCCCAGCTCTTCAGTTCATTCCACTTTTTATAGCGATAAGCACTCCGGCCCGCTTGGGAAATGGGATTAGAATTATAAAAGAGAAGGTTATCTTCTTTAGTGCGGTTCAATTATGAGAAATTATTTGGATAATGTCTTACTATCCCGGGCTGTCGGGATGAGGCGATTTTGGGGCGGGTCTAAATTGATTTTTCTTCGAAAATATGTCTTCGAGATTTTGTCTTCGGGTGCGAACACACTCACACGAATTCCTGAATTCCTCTCATCACAATTCTCACGATAACTTGTAGCCACAATTCAATGTCTTCAAATGAATTCTCAAACCGAAATTCCCTCCCCCCTCCCCTCCCAAAATTATTTAAATAAACATTTTCGATCAAAATACCATATTAAAAAAAATTGTAATAACCATTAAGAAAAAAAAGATTACCGGAAATCGGAAAAATCCATTCTTTAAAATAATCGGAAACTTCTTGAAATTTCCACAAGGCCTTCTTTAACACGCTGAAACTGTAAATTGTACTAAAATAGCGGTTACGAAGGAAGCATACCTTACTCCCAGGAGACCCTTTAATCGATTGGTAATATCCTAAATCAAGGTTGTTGACCAACACTGGGGGCCGTAAGGATATCAGGTTTAAAGGAAGTCCTTGGGAAAAAAAATGTCAAAAAAGAGGAAAACTATTCAACGAAATGGTACTTCCGGTTGTGCTATACTCTTAACAACACTGAATTTTGGCGAAATATTCAACTCTTCAATGATTCAGGCGTTTTGAGATCTTTCAAAACAGTAAGAAATCAATTACATAAATTGAGACTTCCGTTTTAGGGATTTCGATCGATAAGTAGGACTAGTTTCCGCTAGCGGAACTAAAACTAATTATAAAGTTTGAGATTTTCATGAATTTTTTTTTTGAGTTGTGTTTTTTAACTGTACTATCTAAAAAAGGTTTTGGTGATTTTTGAACGCAACTCAGATGAGACTAGATAGTCAGAGGAAGTAGTATCGACTATTTAGGAAGGAGGTCTCAAGATGCAAGAATTGCATCGTATCCAACAACTGAAATGATGAATAAAACATAAAAATAAAATAATTGGGTAAGTGCGTGAAGTTTGTGGCTTAGATAAATATCTTATATCCCAAAATGAGAAACGATGTTTGATCGATCTTCGGCCCCCCTCCCCTGTGGATTGTGGACGAGTGATCCAAAAGCAAACAAAGCTACTACCATATTATCATTCTGAACATGCTCCGGTCAACACACTGGAGAGAATATTGCTCTCTTTCAGATTTCAGCATAACTGCCATTCTGTGGCTGATTTTTTGAAACATTTGTATGGATAAAATGTTGGAAACTTTGATTTTGATATGGATACAAAAAAAGAAAAAGAAAACACAACTCCTGTATCATCTGAACTTGCAGCAGTTGCATTGTTCTTTTGTTTGAAGCAAAGTTTAGTGTATCGTATTCTCTTACAGAAACTTTTTTCTCTTTGGCAAAAAAAAAGCTCCACGCATACTAATGCTCTATTAGAGCAAAGTTAGGGACCACAGATTGGGCATAGTTTTGCAGGAAGTCCCAAAATCTTCAGCTGGCACTCGTATGCTCCTAAGCTTCTAACGTATCCATTTTCTCTAAACTCCATATTTTCTAGAATTTTGTACATTTTGTCTTTATAGCAAAGAGGTACATCCGGTTTAGGAATCTTTGCGAAACTTGGAACTTTGGGGAACAACAAGAAGTCATAATGCAGCACATTATACGTAAATCCGGTTTTAGGAAGCACTATAACCTCTCTTCACTCAGGAGTGACTTCAATAGAATTTTCTTAAAAGATACTAAAAAGAAAAGTTGTAGAACTGCGTATAAATGGGCCCACGTAGTTCACACACACACACAAAATAGTTGTAGTCATTTTCTTCAAAATTTTAAAACTATTATACAGGGGTATGGGGGCCATACATCATGTACTTTGCAATGACACTGTAAGGGGAGAGATTTCCGGTTTACTGATACTGTTCCTAACCGGAATTTGGCTACGCATTTCCGTCTTAATATTATTCATTATCCGTGCATTTCGACTTCAGCAGAGTTTCAAAACTAGAGTATTGTTTAGAGCTATTGTTATTTTATTTATTTATTTTTTTGGCGCATCAACAGCTGAGGTTATTAGCGCCCGGAGCTTTTTTCAGTGCACTGCCGGCCTCCGGACAGTGTTCTCTCGTTACAGACAACACTGTCCATCACCGGACAGTGAGCTGTAAGAAGCCCCTAGGAAGACAAAATCTAAGAGGTCAGCCGAGCTGGATTCGAACCCGGGACCTCCGCGTGGGAGTCCAGCATGCTAACCGCATAGCTAATCCCTTCCCTGCTATTGTTATTGTTGAGATTGAAACACCGAGCGGCTCTTTATTGAGCTCTCCTTTATCACAGCTACAATAAATTCTAAATTTACTCAATTTATTGAAAAAAAAAAACTATTTTTTAGAGATAATTTGATAACAAAAGAGGGAACATCTGAAAGAAAAGGAAGCCCTCCTCGGGCCCACCTCCATCCCGATAAAAAAGGGAAAGGATAAACCTTTAATTATATTTGGGGGACAAAAAATAATATATAATACATAATGTCTGATAAAAAAAAATCTGAGTTTCGGTTTTAGGAAGCGTCCAGACCAAAGCAGCTCTCGTAATAAAGTTTATTAAGCCCATTATTCTTTAGCGGAGCTCAGAGGAGAGTTCCAGGCAGAACTGTGGGTGGCCAAGACAATGCAGCGGAAGGAGAATGAGTACAAATTAATGGGAACTCAGGCCTACCAGCACCACAAAATGGAAAGAAAAAAAAAATAATAATAATGAAAATGAGGATAAAGGGTGATGCTATTAAGAAATAAAAAAAATTAGGTTGGTAACACTGTTAAAAGTCCGGCAGGTTTGAGTTAACGGAGCATTGTTTTGTTGGTGTTATTGCTGCACTGTGTACTGCTTGATGGATAGTTATTGCCATCAACTTCGTCTTTCGCTTCTCTTTCTATTACTGCAGTAAGCTTAAGCTCGCTTTTTGTTTGGGCACCATTTCCTTCTTTTTCTGCTACGAGCCGCAGCACCCATCTTGCGGATAATTTTTTCATTCCCAATTCTTCGGTTAAAATGTGATATACCCGTTCAGATGACATCCCTACAGCTTCATCAATCTCTCGCACTTTCAGTCGACGATCCTCCATGACCTTTTTTATGCACTTTTGTGATAAATTCTGGGGTCGTAGCACTTTTTGGCCGTCCACTACGCGGATCATCATCTAAACTCTCCCGACCAAATTTAAACTCGCTGGTCCACTTGGCAACAGTTGAATATGAAGGAGCAGAGTCCCCCAGTGTGTCCTGAAAGTCGGCATGAATTTCCTTTGCTTTCATACCTTTCTTTTCAAAGTACTTAATCACTGCTCGAATCTCAGTTTTTTCCATTGTCACAAATCACTACGCGGAAACAACAACAAAGAGTCGTCACTACCACTCTCCTGCAGCAAGAGCACTGACGCGCCACTTGTTCACTCACAAAGGATTTGTGATTATTGCGCGGGAACCTCGTTGCCAGCACTGACATCTAGCGGTGATTCCGAGAACTTTTCAAACCACCCTCGTAATACAACTTCGCAGAAAGTTTTCCGCAAAATGGAACCAAAAGTTTTCTTTGAATTCCATAACCTATAATCGGATCGCGAACATCCCTGGAGTGGAAATGAGGAAAGTTCCTCCACTCTTCTTCCTCCACTCTTGACCACTGATCAATTTTGTTACCATGGTAACCAATAATGATTCTAAAACTAAAACGTTTGAATCATTGTCATCACACTTTTGGTTGGGTCTCAAAATATTTGTCTTTCTGTACGTGCCAAACTTCTGCTAACTGATATCGACTGCCATCGACTGTGGCTCATATAAATATAGATTCGAACATAGGGGACACTCTCAGGGCCCCAAAACCCTGGAGCCATACATTCCCCTTGCCCCGCTGAATCCGTCATAGGCCAAGCCTCCTCTCTTTAATTTACAGATATTTACGTTTTAAGCTAGATGATTTCTTTTATTGGTGCCAAAATCTCATAATGCAATCAACATATGTTTAAGGAGGATGTAGCCAATTGAAAAGATAAGATCTTTACCCAGACTCTGGGTACCATATTAGGGTCCGAACGTTTTATTCAATGCAGCAAAAGAAGCGCATTGAATCCCCTGGGCAATGGACACAGCCACTTAAGCGCCGACTTGTCTTGCAATTCTTTAGCCAAATTTTGCTTAAAACTTTCCAAGTCGCGTAACTTTTATTTAAGGCGCTTCTCTTTGAAATGTAGTAAAAATAGCTGAACTCTACTATATGAAATGTTTTTTCAAGACGTTTTGAACATAAGAGGGAAGCCAGAAGAAAGCTCGCGCAAGACAAATGAACATATAAAGACATAGGAAGCGGAAGATTGTGCACCAGTAGCAGAGAAGCTTAAAGCTGCATTACTGTTTGAAAGAGCAGGGCTATGAAGAAGAAGTCGTCAATAAAGCTAGAATTTGAACAGCTACAGCATCCTGGGCAATTTGCTCATATTCTTGGGAAGAAAATTTGGGTAAATTACCATGGACTGTGTTGGAGATTTGAACTATTATATGCGAATGAATTGTAGAGTGAAAAGTGGTGGGGAGAAGTAAATTATGTAAACAGCTGGTCTGCTTCTAAATCAGTACTTTATAACCAGCAAAAACTACATAACCTCTCCCCGCCCACTGCAATCTACAAGCACAAAACACTCCCATTCTGACATACATTAAGTTGGAGAGTGTCCCAGACCACCTTGTTAGGATCACTACATTTGGGTTTTGGGATACCCACATTAAAGTTATGTCGTTTAATTCAATCTCCATATTAATTAAGGTTTTTTTTTAAAGTACAATCTTGTTTTAGAAGAGTTTGATGACTTGAACACACAGTTAGCAACACTCTTCAGGGCTTAGTTGTAGTACAGCTCATATATTTTACAAGTCTGTGTTTCAGCCTATTTAGGGCAGGCATACCAAAAAAATCGCAGAGATTTTTCACACGTGAACTTCAAATCGTGTTTGGCTGTCCTAAGCCTGTGTGGGCTTTACATTCCCTAATCCCACCCAGTGGAGTATCTCACGTTGTAGGCTAACTTCAAGCGCTGGATTAAGCATAAACCTGTCTCATAATCCGGGATTGTACTTTAGTAAGTGTAGTAGCTTTATGTCCAACTAGCAAATTAGGTGTCGTGGACCAGCAAACCTACTTTACTACAAAGTTCTCTCGTATTAACCACAAAATAAAAAATCCAATACCAAGACCGGGGGAATCGAACCCAGTACCACAATGCACATTAGCTTTGCGGCCTCTAACCTCGTCGTAGTTTATTTGTTGATGATCTTTTCTTTCTTTACTTTAAGCAAGATTGATCCGCGTGGAGGTTGCTCTCTGATGTGGTCAACTGCAACGATGTTCTGATGCCAAGATTGAGTTTTGATTGGTTTTTCTATTTGGCTTCAGCGAATGTTTATTGATTTCGACCAATGATTACTCTAGTTGTACAGCTCCAGTAGCAGCTGCTCTAAAAGCTTTTAGAGTATATCGAGTTAATCTCCACCCGACGAATCAAGATTTCAAAATATTCACAGTATAATTTCAGTGACAGATTAGTGCGTGTTTCACAGCAGAGTGATTGCTTCCCTATTTTGACTATCGAATAAATCGTAATCGTAATCGTGAATGTGAACGTAGAAATGCCGGCGGAAATTCAATTTAGATGAAAATCGTACAATGATGACGTAGAGATGTGGCAGCTCGTTAGACCGCCGACTGACAGACAGCCAATCAATAGGAGGCCAGCTCGTCACAGTAGGTTTTCTTTCAGTGTTTGCAATTTATTTATCATTTTCTATTGGCTGGCTCTTCTTGGGTAAGAGTTTTCACAATAAAAGTTCTATTTGAGTTCCTTTAAGACCAAAAAAAAGAAAAGAAAAGTGGTCTCTAAAAATTGAGTCCACTGTTCAAATCTAATATCCGGTTCAGGTACATCAGACACCGGAACAAACTTTTAGAAACTGTAAACAACGGGAAGTGCCAATGTCTGTATTGATGAACAGATTTTTAAATTATTTAAAATATTCTCGACGCAGTTTCTTCGAACCCTTTCAATACTTTTTATATTTATTGTGCGTTTACAGGTTCATTAGAAATATTTTCCCGGTTTAAGGGAATTCTTTCGTAAAAGGAGTGGGTGCGGCTGGTGGATTTATCACTTATTGAATATAAAAAAAAAGGATAAAATATTTTAATTCCCAAATTTCTAAATCTGAAGAAAATTTGTTTAACAGGAAGTGATGTCATTGAACATATTTTTCAAGTTAAACTCGAATATTCCAATAACTTTTCTTGTTCTTCGCAGTTTAACGTAATAAATTCATTTAGAATTTAGAATTAGCATTAAAGCGATCAGTAATTTCAATGATAACATGTAACCTGATCAATGACGTCACCATAGTAACGGAATACTGTTGAAAGAAACGTCACTGGAATTAATATTCCCTGAAAAAGTATTTGAAACTAAAATAATAGAAATAGCATGAATTATTCCACACTTCAAATGAAACCTTTTGAAAATTGACCGTTTGAAATATACTCGTACTTCTTTCGCAAAAAGTAAGAGAAAATAGAAAAAAAAAAAAATATTGATCTGCCATTATGGTGGAGCTAAATAGGGCGTGGCATGAAGTGCACAAAGTAGGCGTGGTTTTATAAATCGTCAACCGCTTCTGATTGGCTCTTTCAACAACCTACTTTTCGCACGTCCATTCTTCATCGTGATTGGCCAGTACTTTATTCCTCAAAATTTCTATGAAAAATGAAAGTTTATTTTTTTTAACTAATTTTTCCTCCGTAGGTATTTGATGAAGGATCAAATTATGCCATAAAAACTTTTCTTAATAAGCATTCCTAAAATAAAAGATTTTTCTCACCTAATATCTGGTATTCTGTACCAGTAATTTTATAATTAACGGAAAAGTTAGTATTTTGTTTTTTTTCTGTTAAAAAGTAAAAATAAAGAAATCTTTGAGTCATGATCACTTAATATGCCGCCATTTTTAGGTTTACTTGCAAATGGCTGTAGAGTAAAGATCCTTAAATTGAAACAGTATAATATTAAAATTTACAAATTCTTAATGAAGGAAGTCACTCCTAATTTTTGCCTTCGTTTTTGATGTTCTTAATCTAAATTAGGACGACCTAATAGGTGTATATTTTAGATCTGCTACAGATATCGGTGATGAGGGCCTAAATGCTCTGATTTGCTGGTCATTCTACATGGTATTTTCTGCTCTTAACAATCATTCAAGTATGAGAATGTTGCTTTGTTGCGGAAATGGCCCTTCAGCGGAAATGGCTCATTTTACCCCACCTTAGATAACCCTTTATCCACGAAGCTTCTTTCAATATTTTCCTGAATAAAAGTAATAGACCTACAATAGATGAGTGCATTGTGCTACCAAATTTTATTGGAAATCTTTGTTGATTACAACACTTAGGAGAAACTGGGCATCAGTGTAAACAAAAACGTCTGGAAAGTAGTTCAAATAGTTGAAAATGAGGACACTAGACGGTAGGCAAGGTGAAGAAAACAATAGTTAGAATAAGAAAATTTATAGTTTTATCGGACTGCATAATGAAACTTGCTCTAACTACAATTCGCACTAAAAGTGCAATAAAACCCGAATGCAATAAATACCAAGACCATATAATAAACCCATAAGAAATGCATTATTACTGCATCTCAAGACGCGCACGGTTAATGTTTCACACAGCAATAATGCCCCTTTTATTGCATTTAATGAAAAGCCTAAATGCAGGGAGGAAATGGCAATAAAGTTTAGTTTTATGATTGTTGTTTTGTCAAACTGCAATAATTATAGTTTCATCAACTGCAGTAATTAATTTCTCAAGATTTAAGCCGGTTGAGAAGTGATTACTTAAGTTCTTTAAAGTTCAAACTTTAGCCAGTCGGCTCTAAAATCAGCTTAAGCTAAATTAGTTTTATCTTTATTAGATCCCCCTCCACAAAAAGAATTAGGTAATTTATTAATTTCATAATTTGGAAAAGTTTATCTAAAAGATGTTAGATTAATAGCAGTAAAAGGAGTGGATGAAGGATTTAATTATATATGAATAAAGGTTAGAGACTCCGGCAGGAATGAACATGTCTTGTCGGAGAACAGCAAAAAAGGGAGTCGGAAAATACAAATGAAAGTAGAGCGCCTGATAAAGGAAGAGCACACAAAGGACAGCTGAAGTTGTGCGAGAGGCGGGGAGATTGTCTGAGTCAGATAGAATCTTCATCACGACTTGATAAGCTCTGACAGGCGTGCAGACTCTACAGGGCCCGGATATGTTACTGCCTAAGAGTTAGAGTGGAGTGCCGGCGGCGAGATCTGGTAATCAACAAGTTTTTCGTCACTGTCATGACGTATTTTAGTTGGCACTTATCGTGTTAAGAAGCCGCTCCAACATTGCTGCCTCCTACATCCATTATCCGACTCTTTGGATTTATGCGAGCTCTCTTTTGGTTATTAACTGCTTAGTCATTTATTATCTCAATTATTATTTATTTAACGTTGAGTCTCTCTTAGTTGTCGTCCAGTCGTTAAGTGCCAAAACTTTCTCGACGTCTTTCTCTACATTTACTTGGACACTTTTTATCTTTGCCTTTTTATTTTTTTCCATCCATTGGACCAGCCTTCCTGATTTGAGGACCCGTTCTGCCTGCGCAATAAGAACTGGGTGGGGCCGAACTGGGGCGTGTCACCGCCTAAATTGAGGTCAGAGGGCATCTGAAAAAAATCTGGATTTGGGATCAGCAAATTCCATGGGGGAGATGGAAACTCCATTACAGCTTCTAAACGTTTTGTTTCCACAAAAAGATGTGTATTTCCGGTGTGAACTAGGTTCCAGAAACTGCGGCAATTTGATATCGCAGACGCAATACTTCCTCTTGTTTTTTAGCGAGAAGAAATAAAATAAACTAATAATCACTTTGACTCTCTGTTATTTTTAGTTTGACCTGAAAAAAATAAGAATTTTTTTCACGCTTGGAAAAGCTAAAATGGAGGAAAAGTAAACAAGCTTTTCCGAGGTGAAAATTTTACAGTGAGTTGTGTTGTAGAGACAAGCTAGTCAGCCAAGTCTTTTTTAAAATATGAAAGAGAACGAATTAAAAAAAAACAAGGTGGCAAATTTTTCTTGAAAATAGAAAATGAAAAAGAAAAAGAGTTAAAGGAAAAGTGTTAGAGAATTGGAATTAAATCAGATTTAAGGTACTGCTAATTCAGTGAAGAAGGGGGATGGGCCGTAGGCTTTCCCAGGATTAAAGTGGGACAGAGAATGGTAACCCGGCAGAAGGCATGGAGTAGTTAATGGAAGAGACTGGAAAAGGGAAAACGGAGAGAATCTGTGTTTGTTTGGCTCAAATTTAGAGTCTTTCTTTGCTCTCTTCATTATATCTGGTCCTCGGTCCTTCCGCAGGACTCTTCCCTCACCGCCACCAGCATGGACTCATTCTTGCGCTGTCTTTCAACAACTCCGCTATCTCCTCTCCATTCCTTCTTTTTTAATCTTCTCTCTTGTTTTCTTCACCCTTCTCTCGCCAAGGTCCCCGGCTACACTGTTATTTCTTACCCAATTTCCCGTGTCTTGATTTTTATCTGACTTGTGTGCACAGTTCTGGGTCGGGGTTCCTGGTCTTCGAGAGTGGGTTGCTGCTCCAACTTAATAAGTAAATGAATCACTGCTTTATAAGCAGTGGCGAAGCTTTCCTTTTTGGCTCCAAGGCTAAGCATATCCAAAAATATATTTTTTTTTTTTTTAAGAAAAAACATAGACTTAGACTTTTGGACAAGTAGGTATTCCACCAGATATAGAAGAAATGAGCTGTGATGTACTCGTAAGTAATGAACCAGAAGTTAATAAAAATATAATCACAATAAGTCCAGGGAGTAGTGGTGTTTTAAATAAAAATAATTCCAGACAGAATATCTGTATGGAATATAGAACAAGTGATCTGGGTCCATTTTATATTTTAATTGAAAGTAGAGACAAAGATAAGAAAGGTATTGCTAGGATTCACCCTATGTCTATCGGAAAATTGTTACACATTAATCACCCAGAAATAGCAGATAATATCATTTCAATTAAAAAACTGGGTATTAACAGGCTGAGAATTGAATTTAATAATGGCGTATCTGCGAATAAACTAATGGAAAGTGTACTATTAAAAGAAAAAAATCTAGATGCTTATATTCCTAGATATTTATTACAAAGGAGAGGAGTGATAAGGGGCGTAGATACTGAGCTAACTGAAGATGAAATTAAGGATGTTATAAGGGGTCCACCTGGGGTAAATTTTGAAATAACTGATTTACGAAGATTAAAACGGAAAATAGTGGACAAAGATACAAACGAGGTTAAATTAATACCCACTCAGTCTGTTTTGGTTACTGTTAGAGGCCAACAGTTGCCTCAGAATGTATATATACACTATGTTAGATGTGAAGTACACTGCTATATACAGAATGTAATTCAATGCAAAAAGTGTTTGAGATTTGGTCACTTCCAGGATCAGTGTAAGGGTTCTGTGAGGTGTGAAATATGTGGAAATAAACATGACCTTAAAGAGTGTAAAAATACAGAGATAAAATGCATAAATTGTGGTGGTACCAATCACATGGCCTCTGATCAAAAACTATGTCCACGTTATAAAAAAGAAAAACTTATAAAACAAATAATGGCGGAAAGTAATATTTCTTATTTAGAAGCTAAAAATTTTTTTGATAATGGGAATTCATTTTCTGCTATTGCAGGGAAAGATGCCCCAAATATAGATAATTTGAAAGAGTTTCCTATTTTTAACAAAAATACGGGCGGGTATAATAGACCTTTTGCTACGACTGTTTCATATAGAAGGGCAACAAAAAGACATAGGTTACTGCCACCTAACTTTGACAAACAAGAATTACAAAATTTATTAATTGAAGAAGAGGTGAAGAAAAATGTCCCTGGCGGCCTTGTTCCTCAAAATCCTTATCGCCCAAATGAAGTAAATAAATTGAAGGAAACTTTTCAAAATAACGATAATTTAGACATAGTTTTTGAAGCGGTGTACTCTATCATAAAGAGTGTTAACCCAAATGAATTGAATAAAATTACTGATGAAGGTTTGAAAAATATGATAAAAGAAAGAGTGATTAATTTAAATGAGGCTATATAGATACAGGCTCAATACAAAGCTTGTATCTGGACAGATATAAGAATTTTGTAAATAATTTAAATGTGTAGCTATAATTATTTTATAAAAATATATATAGGTAACTGTACATATATGAATGAGTTGTATGAACGAATGTATAAATTTCGTTTTATTAGGTATGTATCTAGGTTTGACTGTGCGCGAATGTATGAGAATGTATATAGAGTGTAATTATTTTTTAAACGTTTGTACAGTGTATATAGGGATAGTTTATTTAATTAAATGTACATTTAAGTATAGGAATAGTGTGAATGAGTGTATAATTTTCATTTTATTATATATGTATATAGATTTGTCTGTGAATGAATTCGGAAGAAGGTACATAGTGGGTAACTATGTTCTTTATTTTTGTCTATTGTACAGTGTATATATAATTATTTATTTTATTTATTTATTTATTTCTTATAGTTTACTTAATTAGGAAAAAAAAAAAAAAAAAAAAAAAAAAAAAAAAAAAAAAAAAAAAAAAAAACCTATGAAATTACGACCACTAAAAATTTTACAATGGAATGCTAGATCCGCTATCGCTAACAAACAAAATTTAGAAGTTTGTTTAATGAATGAAGAAATAGATATCGCTATATTAAGTGAAACATGGTTCAAACCAAACATTGATGTTAAATTTAAGGGATATAATGTCGTAAGAATGGACCGAAAAGACGGAAAGTCAGGTACAGCAATTTTAATAAAAACTGAAATTCCTTACAGCGAAATTAAAAAGTTACATAAAATAAAAGATTTGATGTTAGTGGGAATTGAGGTGAATTTGCATAATGGTTTTAAATGTTCAATTATTTCTTTGTATAATTCACCTACGAATAATATAAGTTACAGAGATTGGGATAAGTTGATAAACAGTATTAACGGTCAAATAATATTCGCAGGGGACTTTAATGTACACAATCAAGCATTTGGCTCTAGCTATACAGATTCTAAAGGTCGCCAGTTACTAGATGCAATACAAGATAACAATCTCGTGTACTTGAATGATGGGTCCCCCACTATTATTGGAAATATCAGACATAAAAATAAGTCAGCTGTTGACCTTACTTTCTGTTCCCCAAACTTAGCTTCTAAATTTAAATGGACCATTCTGGAAGATGATATGGGCTCAGATCACTATCCTATAATTATAGAATCAAATTTATATTTAATTGAAAATATGAAAAGACGTCCGTATTGTAAGTGGGATACAAAAAAAGCGGATTGGAATGTTTATAGAAATAGTTTTAATGTAGACCATGTGAATTCTTTAACTTATGAAGAATTTATCAATGAAATAAATGACGCGTCTCAAAAAGCAATACCTCTAAAAAAAGAAGTAAGATATCAACATGTTAAATGTTGGTGGACGAAAGAATGCGCCACTAGCATTACAAAGAGAAAAGAGGCACTTAAGAGATACAAACAACACCCAAATATGAATAATTTTCTAATGTATAAAAGACAAACTGCCTTAACAAAAAAAGTTATTAGAGAAAGTAAAAAGCAATCGTGGCAGCAATTTTGCAAAAATCTAAATAAAAATGTTCCTATAAAAACTATATGGAATAAAATAAAATCATTAGGAAACCAAATAGTTTATAATAATATTTTAGAAAAGGGGGATTGGATTTATGATTTTCTGTATAAACTAGCTCCTGATTATGTTGAAAATAAAATTGATTTTAATATTAATAATTCGGATAATAAACATTTTTTGCTGGAGCCATTTGAACTTAATGAACTTTCGTCAGTTATGAAATCACAAAATAATAGTGCGCCTGGTATTGACCAGATTCAATATAGTCTTATTTATAATCTTCCTCTTCCCTGTAAATTAACTTTATTAAGTATTTATAATGAAATGTGGATGAAGGGGGAATTCCCTTCACAATGGAAAAATTATGTTGTTTGCCCGATTTTAAAATCTAACAAACCAAAAGAGAATTGTTCATCTTACAGGCCAATCTCTTTAGCTTCATGTTTATTAAAAACATTAGAAAGATTGGTAAAAAATAGAATTGTATGGTGGTTGGAAATTAACGATAAACTCCCTAAAACACAGTATGGGTTTAGAGAGCGGAAGTCAGTAAATGATTGTCAAATTCAGTTAATAACAGACATTTTACAAGCCTATACTTCAAATAAGATACTTTTAGCCCTTTTTTTGGATTTTACCTCAGCATATGATTCTGTTCAATTGCCAATCTTAACAGAAAAAATGAAAATAACGGGATTGCCAGGAAAATTTATTTTCAATATTATTAAGTTAATTTCTAATAGAAATATATATTTAAGAATAAACAATTCATTAGTAGGCCCCAGATCTACAAATCTAGGTCTCCCGCAAGGCGGAATTCTCTCCCCAATTCTTTATTCCCTTTATAGTGCGGATTTAGAAACCCTTTTTTCTAATGAAATTAAAATACTGCAATATGCAGATGATGTTTGTATCTATGTTATAAAACCCTCCTTTCAAGAATGTAAAGATTTGTTGGAAACTGCCTTAGTGAAACTTGAATCATGGATATTCGAAAATGGTATAGAAATCTCAGAACAAAAGTCGGTCATTTGCCCCTTTACAAAGAAAAGAAGGTTGCCTGTTTCGGATTCAATGACATTGGCAGGACGTGCTTACCCATGCAAAAATTCCGCTAAATTTCTTGGCGTCATCCTTGATAAGACATTAAGTTGGAAAGAACATATTAAATTGGTTGAAAAGAAAACAGAAAAATATTTTAACATTTTAAGAGCAGTCTCTCACCATAAATGGGGGGCTGACCCTGAGATCTCGTTACTCTACTATAGAGCCACTATAAGATCGGTAATGGATTTTGGATCTACATTCTATGGCATGGCGAAGAAAACAATTTTTAGGCCATTACAAATAATCCAAAATAAATGTTTAAGAGTATGCTTAGGTTTTCTGCGCAGCACTCCAATAGATATTATGTATGCAGAAGCGAGTGAACTTCCTTTAGAATACAGATTCCAGTTATTATCTCATAGATATTTGTTAAAAACTTCAGTTTTTGATTATAAAATTTATAATAAAATTTGTCAGTTGAATTCTAAAGTCCTAACCAATAATTATTGGAGAAATAAGATTTCACCTGTCTTCTGTGATAGTTTTATAGAAATTTCCCAACTAAAACATTTAGTTAAATTAAATGAAAGAGAGCCGCCCTCCATAATGAGCTATAAACTGGCAGTGTTAGATATTGATTTAAAGTTAATAGGGGACTTCGCCAAATATCCATCTAACATTAAAGAAATAGTATTTCAAGAAACTCTTGAAAATTTATGGCCCGGTGTTTATGCCATTTTCACAGATGGGTCTAAACTGAATGGGAAAGTGGGATGTGCCTTTTATGATCCACAGAAAAATTTGTTTCAAATGGCCAACCTGCATGGATATGCATCGGTCTATACTGCTGAATTGACTGCGATTCTTTTAGCCCTTAAACATATTATAAGCTTGAAGGAGAAACACTGCTTTGCTATAATCAGTGATAGCCAAAGTGCCCTTATAAAAATAACTAACGTGAGAAACTATTTTGAAAATAATTTTATAATTAATGACATTTTAGACGCGGTGAGTTTGTTACAGGAAAATGGGATTATAGTAAATTTTGGTTGGGTAAAGGGACACTGTGGTTTGAAGAACAATGAAATTGTGGACTCAATTGCAAAAGATGCAACAGTTAACGGTGAGAGAATAGACTACATTTCCTTGCCAATAGAAGATTTAAAAAGAATTTTAGGGAAGTTGGTAGTACAAAAATGGCAAGAGAAGTATAGTAGCGGTATTAAAGGCAATTTTTATAAATCTATGCGCCCATTTCTTAAGAAAACAGTGTGGTTTAAGGGTTTAAGTGTGGATAAAAAGGTGGTCACGATGGTAAGTCGTCTAAGAGCCAATCATGCAGTCTGTAAGGCCTACATGAATAGATTGGGGCTGTGTCCTTCCCCTCTATGTGAACAATGTCAACAGAATGAAGATTTTAGGCACATTACCATGACATGTTATAAGTATTCACGGGATAGAAATATCTTTTTCAATAAAATATTAAAATATTTAGAGTGTCCTTTCAATTATGAAAGTATTATATTTTCAGATAATTTAGTAGTTCTACAAGAACTAATAACTTTTTTAGGTGTTTATAAATATAAGAATGATTAATTTATTGTTGATGTCCGTTTATATCTAGTCAAAGTTTCCTTGTAGGTTTAAGTCTAATGGGTTGGAGGAATATCGAGTACTCCACCCTTATAAAGTATTCTTATGTGTGCGTATGTATGTGTGTGTGAGTGTTATAAAGCATATACGGCTTTGTATGAGTGTATTATATAATTTGCATGTACATATATTATTTATTACCGGTATGACTGTATTTATTTGAATGAAAGTATTTATTGCAGTGGCTGTATAGTAATAGTGTAGATATAGAATTAGAATCCTTAGTCTGCATAATTGGTACGATTGAGTGCGAGGGGGGACCAATACCGGCCAGGGGTGGCAACTTTTGGTCGTGTAGGAATAATAAGTGGCTATGGCTTAACAGCTAATGCCAAAAAAAAAAAAAAAAAAAAAAAAAAATTTTAATTAGTGGAAACTCATTTTCAAAAAAATTGATTATCGTCATTTCCTCTCACCAAACGTAGGCGGAAGGAAAACTCTCCCAACGAAAAGGTCTGGGAGTTCTCTTGTAGCTCAGCGTTGCTCTTGAAAGAAGACCCAGTCGTACTCGAGGTGTGGCGAGCTAATTCTCTAAACAAAGCAAGTAGCGATATCTAACGCTTAGTAACCGGATATTGATTCTATAATCTAACAATAGTCGTCAATTAACAGATGACATTGCCGATAATTTCCCTAACATGAACTCTGAATACGGCATTATCCGCTGAACTATTGTGGCAGCTGTTATTGTTGGAGGATAAAAAGTAATCTGGATACGATGGCATACAGGGAGAATGAAGGTAAATAGTGGTCCTTTGTGTCCTAAAGCTCGCTATAAAGGGGGAACTGACAGCTGTTAGTTCTTGATTTCACTTTTACGAATATAGCAACGGAAATAGACCAAGGACTCTAGGTAATATGTATTGTGGTACTGGGTTCGATTCCCGGTCTTAGGTCTTGAATTTTATATAATGGTTAATAAAAGAAGTTTACAGTAAAGTTTGTTTGCTAGTCGCTTCCGTCCACGACGCCTAATTGGTAGTTGGACGTTAAGCCCCGCCTGAAAAAATAGACGATTACTTTACTTTACTTTTAGACCAAGGACTCCTTTGGAAAAAGTCTACTTCTTTGGGGACCTTGGGATCAGATACTGGGAATCCCAGTTACACTGACTCGCCGAACACGCACAAGGGCCAGCTGAGGCGCTAACTCTAGACATACATACACTAACTTCTTACAGACGTCTATATTTACAGTACCCTGGTAGCTTAAGAGTGTCACAATAGTTTTCTTAGGACGCAGTGGATCTGCTTATATCTCTCTAATTTCTACTCTCTAAGAAATGGTAATAGCGGCATGGTAGTCTGGGGCATAAACAGAAGGGTTCTCTTTGAACATGGGAGAAAGAATGAGGAAGAAGAATCATTGGAGAAGCTAGGATTCCTGTGATTTCTTTAGGATAACAACACAGATTCCAGGATAAGGCTGCTGAAACCTTCCCGATATAGGTGTAACCACTCTCAGCCATTAGATTTCCTTCAGCAGAGCAACACACTCTAGCACAGGGTGAACATCGTGCTTGTAAGGGCTAGGACATCTCAGAGGAACTCCATTTAGTTCCAGTAATTCTCTTTTTGGAGCCACATCCGTTGAGCTTACTCGCCTTTTGTATGTTGCCAAGATTTTTCATTACAAAATATGGAATGCTTGCTGCAGTTATATCTAGAGGAGCTAAACTTTTAGTAAAAATATTTTAATGCTCCAGAATTTGGGAAGTTCGGCTAATATAATTATAATTCCTTGTCCAGGGAATTGCGCAGATCGTTGGCTACATGTCTTGCCAAAATTGTTATCTCCAACGTACATTTCTCGTAGCAAATGATATAATGAAGATAGCGCAAGTAGTAACGAATCTACTATGTCGTAATCTCGTTCCTAATAAGAAAAAATTTGTCGGTGACATTTCCAACGATGAAAATTTGTCCCCATATAAGCATTTTACAATTTATAAATTATGCACAGAGGCTCCATTTCACTCTCGTCTAGAGTGTGCACACCAGAATAATGTACAAGGCTACATTTATGAATAGAGAATTTCTTAAATATTTAATTTTTACAGCGCACTTACTCTATAGGAGTTGTGCTTAAATTTTTATTAGTCAGAGTAGGCAAACTGAAGAGGCTTAGAAGGTTTGGTAACAGTAAACCAGTTCATCGTGAATTATTACAGAATAGCCTAGAAGAATTAAGGTAAAGGTTTTGTTTCAATCTAGCTGGAGAACATTTCTGGAGGTAAAGAGCTGTTTAGTGAACACACGACTTGCAAGTCACTAAGATACTCCAGTTTCTCTGACAAAGGTTTCAATTTATACCTCAAAATGGCCGGAATGAATTTTTTCCAGATCTATTATTTCAATAAACCTTCGATAAAAAAAAAATCTATAGCATAATGCAGTACTTCCGGTACTCGGAATTGAATCAAGATAATTTTCTCTTTGTAGACCTGCGAAGCTAATATGTACTGTGGTATGGGTTCGATTCCCGGTCTTACGTCTTGTATTTTATTTAATGGTTAATAACAGAAATTTATATCAAAGTATGTTAGGCGGTTATAGGCTAGACCCGCAAAGCAAAGATGTATTGTTGGTTTAGTGGGTTCGATTCCCGGTCTAGGCCATGGATTTTATTTAATGGTTAATATGAGAAATTTATAGTAAAGTATGTTTGCTAGTCGCCTCCGTCCACGACACCTAATTGGTTGGTAGTTGGACGTTAAGCCCGCCTGAAAAAATAGGCGATTACTTTACTTTAATTTACTCTTTGTATTATAAAACTTGCAGAGTCGTACATTATGCTGAAATGGTAGTTTCGAGGGAAGAATAGCCATCCCAATAATCGATTGTTCCTTTAATCGAACTGTACTGGAAAAATTTACCAAATAAACAGAAGATAGCAGACCAACATTGTCCAACGAAAATAGTTAAATAGTTAAAAGGAAATAATTGGAAGCTACTTTTAAGGAAGTCTCAAAGGGAAGTAAATAGTCCATTTAATAAAGTGGGTATTTCCGGTTGTGGAAATAAGAAGTGAAGCACCCAGAAGAGCCCGTAGTTAAATTTCCCTTGGAAAGTATTTGGTTCCCGTAAGTGCAGGGTCCGTAAAGAAAAAATCTCAGTCGAAAACCAGTGGTATTTCCGGTTGTGGCCAAAAGTCAAGTTTTCTGCTTCCTTTGATTTTTACTTTTTGTGAATTTTGTTTTACCCCCTCTCTCACTATTCCTCTCGTTACGATTCAGGCCACCTCAAACCGGATAATGAGGAATCGTCTAACTCAATAAGAACACGATGCATCAACATTGGCTGATTTCCCCCATACAACTGGACGACCATCCTATCATTATTTCCCAAATATTTATTTTTTTTATTGTCTTCATTTTTCAGATATTGAACGCATACATTTCATTAGAAATCTTAATTCCAATTGACCAATTTCGAGGCAGCTGAAAAAGTGAGAATCACGATAATGTACCAAATTGAAATATCAAATTTAGCTTTTTGCCACGTTACGATTTTAATATTTAAAAAAAAAAAAACGCAAATCTCACATTATTTGATAAGATCACAATATTTCGAAACTGCTAAAGTTTAGATTATAAAGTAGCAAAAAAAGTGACCTAGAAAACTCAACGATTTTAATTTTCCGACGAGAAGAAAATTAAAATCTCCATTTTGAATTTAATTACGAAAATTCTAATAAGATTGCAAGTGGATGTTGTCAAGTGCTGAAAAGGAGGAAAATTAAAAGGAAGCTCTCTATTTAAAGAAAATTTGAAATCTAAAAACTGCCGAGGTCGCCCTCGGAGGACAATAAACTGGGTTTGGGGCTGGCTGAAGACAGTATTTTTAGTTGAATATAAAATAATGTATAAACATTGTTGGGCTTAATAATGAAATTCCCTGAATCTCTGCTGTTTCAGCTTCAAAGCTTGATGAAGTTGGCCCTCCCCTGGCAGTGGCCCCCTCCACTTCAGAAAGTAATTATTTTAAGAATGTCTTCGCCTTTTGCACTTCGGCCTTCCCTTTATCTCGTCCTCGCTTCCTGTTTCAATTCTTCTTCTAATTTATTTATTAAGCACTTCCATCATTCTGTTCCTGATTTCCTTTCTTCTTTTTTGTGTAGATATACTTAGCGTATAATTAATAAAAGGTAAAAACGTAAATATTGATAATCCGAATGGAAATCTAATTCTATTTGCTTGATAAAGCAAGTGGTTTTGGTAGTTTTTTTGGTCTTGGATGGAGAAATTCTGTTAGGAAACGTTAGGTCATTTCCGGGAGGGAAAGAAGAATTTTCAGACTTGCATCTAATGTGCCATTCAGTAGCATGTACAGCATTATCACTGTGCCGCTAAAATAGCAAGTTCGGAGAACAAAAAATCGCTTGACCGGAAATTTGATTCTCCTGAACGATTTCTTTATGGCTTCCGTTTTGCACAAATAAATACCTCTCTCTTTTTTCCTCTACAAGGCAAACAGGATATTGGCTTTCTCGTTAAAAGTTCAAAATCTAGATCTTACCGGAAATATTCGTTTTAATATCGTTTGACTTCCAAAAAAAATAAGTGATTTCTGTGAGTTAGTCTGCGCGCATGAGCAAATTGTCTCTAAAACAATCACAGAAAGCGGAAACATTAGATTTGGATTTAGTCCCCTACAAAGGGCTGTAACTTAGCGATCAAAATTATCCAGAGCTACTTCGATTTTCCACGGATTCTAAGATTATCACCAAAAGGCTTCAACGATTTTACTTAAACTTTGCACTGACATTGCACTTGTTGGTTAGTGAAATGGAACATTTTTCTTGGACTATTCGACGGAGGGTACATCTCTTGGAGAGATGTATTGGTAAGGTTCCAATACATTGCAGTACCATTCCAGTACATTTATTTGTACAGTATACCAGTAAAGTGATTGTTTACTCCAAAGTAAAATTTAAGATAGACCTGTCTCGTATAGGGGCGGGGTTAGTTTACAAATTTTCATCAAATTTGAAATGTGAATGCAATTTACTTAGTAAAGGATGCAGAAGTGCAGATGCAATAACATTACTACGACATCATAAATGGTGCAATAAAGGATTATATAAAGCTTTCTTTTGTTATTATACCATAAATTTTATATATCGTGGATAAATTGTTGAGATAACAATAAATACAAACAGAATGTACATTGCAGAGGTAGATTGTGTGCCAGTCACAGAGAGCTTCAAAGAGCAATAAGGCCCCCGGCTGGACGAGTCCGAGTCTAGCGGCGACAAAGAAATAACTTTTTATCTAGCGCTCTGGTGGTCCATTGGTGGAAGGAGGTCTCTATTCCATTTCCCTATTATTGTTATCTAGTTAACCAACCATACGTTCAAGTGTGTGTAGCCCATATTACTGCCAGGACCCTGCTTTTCTCTCCGGGGGGACCCTTGCAAAACACTGTAATCTGTACCCTTTTAAGATGCCTTTAGTTTGCACACTAATCTTTCAATGTTTATGTTTTATTTGTGTGAGCAACATACCTAGAAATACAACTAATACCAATGAGAGCGCTACTGTTGAGTTCTTTCTGATTTTCGTATTCCTGGGCCACTTCCTGCCATTCTTCTTGAGGTATTGTGGGAGGTACGCATAAGCGGAAGATGAGAGGATTGCCATGGTGTGCTAGTGTGTCGCCTGATTAGGACAGTCATGTGTGTTATGGTGGGTATGTCAGTTCGAGACAAAAAAAAATTGTGCGTTTTATTTGTCACAACAGTGGGATCGAAACCTTTCCTCTAGATAAGCATCATCTTGCAGGAACTGGTTCATGCTCTTGAATCAAACCTAATCGAGAAGGTTTTGGCGCTGTGGTCTAAGTTCAAGTAGCAGAGCTTAGACTCTTTGAAAAATCCAAAATCCTTCCTGTTTATTCAAGATATCCAACAGGATCATCATGAGTTGCTGAAGCCCTACAAGAATTATGTTCCTCTTCTTGAAGTTCCTCCTTGAAGAAAAAACTGATGACAGTGTTTTATTCGACTGCCACAAATATAAATTTGAGCCGGGAAACCCTAATTGCACAAAATCAAAAAACAAAACGATAGTAGGAACTTGTGGCTCGAAACTGGTAAAAGATCTCTCAAATCTGGGAAAAGAGTCAGTCAATTTCTTCGACTTTGACGGAATAGGTCAACTTCATTTGACCAATCCCGTCGATTCGCTTGAATACATTCTGACAATATGTGATTAAATACATTATTAGTAAGCATTTTTTACTATTTTAAATTTTACTACTTTAAATTAAAATCATATTTTCATAATGATTTAGATTAAAGAAGTGTCATTTGCAATGCATTGGAAACGTCTCCAGGTAGTTAGATAGAAGAAGGGGAAGGACTTGCGGGCCTGAAATGGGAGAAGTAGGGAATACACTCTGCGAATCCAAGTAAATCGAAGTAACTATTTGGTTTATACCCAGGCAATCTAGCCCATTTGTAGCCTAGGAGAAGATCCCCTGCCTGAATGCCCTAGCCCATTCCCCCCGAACCTGAGCAGGGACCACCTCGTAACACACACACTTACGCTTTATATCCAGTGCATTTAGTGCTGGCAGGGCTGTGTGGATATGAGCGTAAGTGGTTGCACAGAGACGGGGAATAACCCGGCGAGACTCCTGGTCTCCTATATTGAGCTGAACAGTCTGCAGAGCTCTCTAGCCGGTTCTGTTCCCTCGGGCGCCCGATATTAAACAAAACTCAATCTCCTTCCAATATTACCCCCTCTCGCGGCATGGTCTTCTTTCATGTTTATTTATTTAGTTATTTATATTGTATCGATTTATTATCACCAATCTCTTACTTGGGAAAGATAAAACAGTGAGCTGTGAGATAGATCCCATCATAGGACGATGTTCTCTCTGTACAGGAGAGGAAGTGATACATCGAGAGCTGAAGGCACCGAACTCTTTCCGGTTTTTTCCCCCCCGGAAAGTGCCTCCTTCCTCGTAACAGACAACACTGTCCGTCACCGGACATTGTAAGAAGCTCCCAGGAAGAGAAAAGCTAAGTGCTAGCAGCTGGATTGGAACTCGTGATCTCCAGGTTGGAATCCAGTATATGCTGACCTCTGTGCTAATTCCTTCCATTTCTTGTCACTGTTCTTCCAGAAATTAGTCCTGGAAGATTGAAGAAGTCTATAAGATGAATCTACTGCCAAGATTGTTTTAAGGTCTACGATATTTGGCCAGCTAGCCTACTGAGACACAGTGTGTCTCAACGGATTCGTGTGTTGATTAAATTGAACCATTTTGTTGAAACTGACGTGATCTGAATTTTACAGCAACTTTGGTTATTGTAACTCCAAGCAAAACTTGTAACTCCAGTTGCACTGGAGATACTTTCTTCTTGATAGTAATTACTTGTGAACACTCCTGGTAACTCTCCTGGTAACTCTCCTGGTAACTTACAGACTCTGAGATACCAGATTCTGAAACCCTGATTTCCCAGACTTGTAGCTTATGAGAAAACACTATCAGAGCACCGGTTCGGGTGTGAGAAGAGGATGTGGATGGTGGACATCTCTTTTATAGGCCAAATCACACTGACATATCATTTCTGCATGCTGTAAGGCCTGTCTTCAGTAAACCCTGAGCTACTTCTTTTCAGTCTTCGTGTGTGAAAGATAAGAGGATTGGGTTATTATGCAAGCATGGCGTGACCCTTTCTGCATTTGGTTTGGATTATTTGGTAGTCTATTATTACGTTAACTGTACAACAATAACCGGAAGTGGAAAATTCGGTGACGCAACAAGTAGAGTGCGTTCGCGCCAGACTTCCTGTTTACGTCATTAAATGCAGTCTCTTGACGACTAATATTTATTCAACAGAAACTTTGTTATACAGGAAGTTCCTTATTGATACTTAATTACATAACCTAATTACATTAAAAGTGCTTTTAAACTAAAGTTTTTGAAGCCCTAAAGTTAATGAGGTTAACGAGGTTAATGAACATCAGTATTGATGATCTTAAAATTGCAACAGTATTCACACCGAGGGGAGAATTAATAACAGAATGGATTTTTTTTTTATAAAAGAAACCCAAATCATGAGAAATGTTTACAAGACATTCTATTCGAGCCAACAAAATTAGATTAACCGATTTGTGAAACAACAAGATTAGGAGGCCTGAAAAAAGTCATCTACCCTCCAATATTGGATTCACCATCGAGAATAGTTTCAGCTATCTTTGGTTGTTGAAAGGAAACGGGGTCCCCCTCCCCAGCAAGGGTTGCTGGCCAAAGTCCATTAGTGAATCTTATTTACTTTGGAAGAAACTTTGTCAAAAGTAGAGCAAAAAGAAAGCTGAAAGGAAGTAATGGAGGGAGGGAGAGACAGGAGGAGGTGGAAAGTAATTAAAACACAATAAGTGGAAGAAAGAAAGAAAACATTAGCCGTGAGAGCGGGTGGGGGGGGGGGAGGTCGCATTAAAGGAGGATAGAAAGTTCCGGCCAAAGTTGATGCTGTTACAAGTGAAGCGTCACATCTAGTTTACACCCTTCATCTTGGCCTTCCTTTGCACTTCTTTCTATGGAAAACTGAAAGTAAAACTTTCTCTTATTGCAGATAAAGAGGAAGGTATTGCAATCGTATCAAACGTTTGATATTGCTCTGTCCGGAAGTAAAATTTTATTATAAAAATTTTTCCTTCCAATGATTTTCTTTGCTATAATACATCCGGCCCACATGAAGGCTAATTAGTCCTGTATTAAATGCTTTTCTAGCAAACATTACTTAAGGGAAGCCCTTACAGAAAGCGCAGATAAAAACTAGTCTCTACATAACTGAATAGAATAGAAATAGAATAGAATAGTTTATTTGCAGGAAAAAAACATTACATTGATACATTTAACCATATTACATAAACTACATACAACATTGGTAATAAACCGTCTGCCGGAAGTTGACTATTATTGAAAATATAAAATAAAAAAATAATAATAAAAAATGAAAACAAAAATAAAAAGTCTTCAAAAAGTTACAGAGCTAAATTAAAAGAAAAGTAATATGACAATAACAGAAAATACATAACTTCAATATTCAAAATAAACGACCACGCGGATATTATACGACCACGCGGATATTATAAGAATATACACAAAAAAACATGGAAAGTCATCATGTAATAGACTTAATTAATAATCTAATTAACAATTAGGAGAATATAAATTAGTGATAATAACTATTACAATAAAATATAAGTTAACCAGCAAGAAAAATATCAGTAATAATTGATTTTGACCGTTTGCCGAGCAAACTAGAAGTTAAATTTAGCGACCATTTCACTCCTGAACCTCCATGCCATTTTGGGTATAAAGAACGAACCTGGGCCAGTCCGTGCCATTTATTAAGTCTATGAAGGTTTCTCTCGGTAAAATCTCCAAGACCAAATACGGAGATTCGAACGTACATATAAAATGAATGGTGTCCTCCTCTCTTGGCCGTAAGTTACAAAAGGAACTTTTTCATCACTGCCTTCCGAATTATAGGGCCTGAAAATTTTGAAGAAAGTAGCTCACCTCTTAAGCTTCATAATCCAACGTGAGATACTGATATCAATGGCAGTGCCAGTGAGGAGACTGGCCCGCTACGTACTTCATAATCCAATGTGAGATACTGATATCAATGGCAGTGCCAGTGAGGAGACTGGCCCACTACGTACTCCATAATCCAACGTGAGATACTGATATCAATGGCAGTGCTAGTGAGGAGACTGGCCCGCTACGTACTCCATAATCCAACGTGAAATACTGATACCAAATGGCAGTGCTAGTGAGTAGACTCCCGCTATGTACTCCATAATCCAGTTCCAGTATACAAAGTGAACCTGTGAGAGGTATTAGCCCGGGCAACCATATCGCCACAACACTATCTAATAATATTTTTAAAGTAGACTTCAGATCCTCTGACTCATTAAACCCATGTAGTAACAACTCAGGAGCGTACTCAGCAGCAAGAGTCCTCCATTTGGCCAACCAGAATGTTCCTGTTCTTAGAATTTCTGTCGCCAAAATTCTAGACCTCTACATAACTGTTTTAACCATATTTTACTGCTAAAATTCCCGTATGAGGGGTATGTCCTGTGACGTCATGTTGACGCAATGTGAGGTCATCACTTCCGGCGCAAAAAAAAGACTCAGAACGCCCGAAACTATACTACTAACATTCATTTACATTTAATGTCTGAAAACATAATTACTAGTTCTGAATAAATCAGCCCGCCATCAGTACGATTCTATCGCAAGGTTTCTGTAATTCTCTAGGACGGCTCCAGAAAGTTTTCCTGAAACTCATACAACTGTCTGACTTTTAGTTTTAATCTATTTCCTCAGGTAATGTAGTGGGGTTTTGGGGTGACTGTGGCGTTTTGTTTCCCTAAAATGTATATTTTAATATTGTGAACCTGTGAAATATTTGAGCAAACTTATTTTGTTTGTGTAAATGAAGATTTAATTGTGTAAACCGCGATGTTATTTTAAATAACATACTGACACAATGGGTAGCGAATTCAATATCAAAATGCACATACCTTATCACTAAACACTTAAATTTATTCTTTATCTAGTTATTTCGCAACTCAGATCACGAATGGGTTAAGTACAAAAAGAGAATTTCAAAATGGAGTAGAAGTCGTAGAATTGACAAAACTCAGTAATTAACCTTTAGCAGAGAAGAACGGCAATAAAGCTAACATGAGTGGTGATGGTGATGATGATGATGATGGTGTCGTCACACAAACGCTCGCTCGCAAAGATGATGTCATAGGAGAGAGAGTGGGCGCGAGTGAGAGAGAGAGAGAGAGAGAGAGAGAGAGCAGTTCGCCTGTTAAGCGGCGTCACTTGTATCTGCTGAAATAATATTTACTTTGAGGCAAACTGTGTGCTCCTCTAGGAACATATTTGTGTACAAATTGTCACCGCAAGCTTCGCCAACAATGGTTGGCACGTCTAACTTGTGTCAAATTTCTGCTAAAAGTCTTCTTGTTGGTTATTAATAGTTGCTATTGAAGTTTAACTAGCTTTAAATTAAATAGTGTAAATTTATAAATTTTCCAATTTTGCTTTAGTTTATCTTCATTCTAACATCTTCAGTTACAAGCAGAAGTTTTTCCTTGATTTTTTTGCCGCTCCCAACGAGAAGACACATTGTGTCCAACAGGAACAGCCCATTTCTTGATTAGTCCATCTAGGTTCTCTGGAGAAGTTCCGTAAAGAGCAATGACAGCCGCTAAGACACTTCTTCTTTCCAACGCCCTTCTTAATTTTCTGAAGAAGACACATCCCCCACGGTGAATTCTAGGCAGGATGCTTTTCTTTCTTCTAAGATAACCTGATAACTCTAGATAAGAACAGGGGAGTCACCAGTTAGGGCTAGCCGTCAAACTGAAGGCATCATACTCTCCTACCCTATTGCTAAAGAAACCTTAATTTTGCGCTGCCAACATTTACCACAATTACCTCGGAGCTTAGTTGGTCTGTACATGGATTCACTATTCATTTTCAGCCAATATTCATGTAATTACAGTGATCAACAGGTAAGGCAGAGGCAGGACCATAGTTTGCCAGTACAGGCGTTGCGTGCTGTTTGCGGGCCGTTGAAAGATTACCAGGATGTTCAATTACTGGGCGAGCCGAACAAAGCAACCAGTAACAACCATGTTCTCCCTCCTCCACCTTCTCCACCTCCTCCCCACCCAGTTGTGGAATGTAGAGCTTTAGTTGGTGGCCGGAAAGTGGCAACAAGCTGCCCTCTCTAGGCGGACACTACAATTAACTCTAGTTCACATTTAATTGGAGAAATAACCTTACATCTCTACCTAGATACGCCTCTCAGCTGGCTTTACACCCCACCAGGAACCTGAATCGCCATTCAAGCTTAATCTACACCTGTTCCCAAAACACTTTGTTACCAGTTTGTACCTTATTTATGTTTCCTTATATTTTCAGTACCGCTGTATAGATCGTCACTCACCACTACAACACCAGCTTGAAATCTCATGCTCAAACTATCCGATTTTTTAGCTGATTATTCACAGTCTCTTTCACTTTGAAAAAAAAAAAAATCTAAATTCATTAAAATATATTTTCTTTTTTAATTAGTACTTCTGTACGCGTAATCGGAAAATCCATCTTCAGCCCTGAAATAGACGCAATGCACAGAGTAAAAACACCTTTTAATACTATTGTGCCCCTGATACTATCTTTAAATACTATTGTGCTCCTGATACTATCTTTAAATACTATTGTGCCCCTGATACTATCTTTAAATACTATTGTGCCCCTGATACTATCTTTAAATACTATTGTGCTCCTGATACTATCTTTTAATACTATTGTGCTCCTGATACTATTTTTTTTTTTTTTTGCAAATTTTACAAAATTAAACCGAACCGATTAAACGATTGGCTAAATATACCACCCACACCACAGGGCCACCAATCACTCATTCAGCCAACTTAAATGACGAGTCGATTTTTTTTAATTACATAACAGCCAAGCAAGAAAAAGGACAGAAAACTGGATGTGAAAGCTATGGGAAAAGAAAGTTAGCTGAGGAAGTAGAGTTCCAGCTCCCACAACTCATCGCTATCGAGGCTATAAAACTGGGCAAAGTGTCCTCAAGAATGAGATCGTTCAGATGATAGATATTATGCAGGGGAGTCGGGTAAAGGGTTGCTTTTAATGGTGAGAGGTTTTCTATTGGTCTCGTCTCTTCAACAGTGTCTATCCCCGAATTCATGGGCTTTCTTCTTTTTTATCTTGGCACATCTTCTACTTTTCCCTTCCGGGAGAGAATAGTCGCCCTTCTTTACAAGAAATATCTCACTATGGAAAAATTCTAAGGTTACGCAGTGTTCTACAAGATTTGGTTACGAGTTTTTGGTGTGGAGAAGGAAAGGAAAGAAAACGATTTAGGTTTCTTTGGCAGGCTTTTATCTTCGAGACATTTCCGCTTCTCGTTATTTCTTTTTTTTGTGTGGTCGCAGATTGCTGTTCTCTAGTTTTGAGGAGTTTAAAAATATTTTCACTGTTCAAGATTACAGCCGGTGATCACTTAGTAAATATGATCCCTACGATACAATCGATCCTTTTTTAGTCTAGTTGGGAACCACCTTTTTCTTTTTGCATTGGTTATTATCTTTCCTGTTTGTGGCATCATCTCCGCTGGTCTCAAAATTACAAAGATCTGAAAAGCAATCGACAATGGCGCCGCTCACAAATAGAATTGGTACAAGGAAACTATAATTTAAGTAGACTCTGCTATGAGAGATGTTTCCGGAACTGTTCCGATTCCTACCTTAGTTGCAGGTCTCCTTCTTAGATTAGCCATGAGCCACTTTATTAGTTTAATTCGCGAAATGGTCATTCAGGAATCATCACATTGCTCAAGAGAAGTTTGAACGGTCTATGTGACATCTTTGAAGATCTTCTCCTTGACTTAAGAGAACTGGGTGCTCTATTCCGGGCCAGCTGATGTGGGCAATTTCTTTTCTCCTGATGCCAGGATTCACAAAGTAGTATTTAAAGTGGACAGAGGCTGCTAGCAATCTAAACAGCAATATTTCTAAACCTTATTACGTTTATATTCACTCGTGACAAATTGAGAAAAGCTATGACGTGCAAAATCTTTTTTTAATATCAGTTTTCATGAAGGGAACTTCAACCGGAAGTGATTCGACTTTCATAGAGTACATGGCTAACGGATGGAAAAAATCCTCACTTCCTGAAAAAAATCAAGCGATTTTGTTTCCCCCAAATTTGGCATTTTAGTAATAACCCTATTCGTGTCTCCTCCATTTTTATCAGTCGGCCTTTTCTTTTGAAAAATACCGATGTTATGAGGCGGATGGAGGGGATTTTGTACAAAAACGCCCTCAAGCTTGTAAACTACCCAATAAAAGCAAAGTCTTGTAGGAAAGTGTACTAAGTAGTTGAAAAAATGAGTTGATAAATGCAACCCTTGCATTCTTTGCATCAAATGTTTATACCAGAAATTAAATTCAAATTGATTAGGATGCATTTAGCAAAAAAAAAAAAAAAAAAATATCAGCAAATTGTAAACAGGATGTAGGGAATTTGGCGATTATTTTATTTCCTTTATTTTTTTTAGATAGGAACTGCAATAGAAACAGTGAACAGATAAGGAAATCACTGTTTCCCATATCTGCCGCCCACGAAATTCTAGCGTATCACCGACGTCGCAATAAGATAGGCCCCTTAAGTAATGAGCTATCCTAACACAGTGCCATACAAATTAAAAATAATAAAATCTCCGCCCCTGGGCCGCTGCATACCCTTCCATTACAAAATCACTCGGCTCCCTGGCGAGATACGAGGACAGAGGTTTCTTTTTTATCTCCTACTTCTGGAAAGCAAGGATTTCGATCGATACATCTTTTGCCATTATTTTGACAAATCAAAAGATCAATTTTGACCGAAACTTTGTTATTGGGTCTTTTGAAGTCATCCATTTAAAATACCAAATTATCAGCTGTTTCCGTTTTGAGTTCTACTGATCACGGACTGACAGAAATGCATACAGCCTCTTACATTTTGTAAAGCTAAAAATACATTTTTTCTGCAACCATGTAGGAATGTTCTCATTACTCAATTAAAATCAGCTGTTTTTCTGCAACCATGTAGGAATGTTCTCATTACTCAATTAAAATCAGCTGTGTAATGCCCAACTTTACCTCACTAGTGGGGAAAAATTCCCCACTAGTGCCACTTTCCTCACTAGTGAGTGAAAAAACTTTATTGTGCTTCCTTTGATATAAGAAGTTTTGTTATTAACATAAATATTTTCTATAAAACTTTAATAAGCTTATTTAACGTAACTAAATAATTAAAAAACGAATATTAAAAAAATAAATAAAAATTGAAAGAAATATAGAAATAAAAATAATACTTTAATAAATAATTAGATATTTTTAATTATAACAGTTAAAAAGGTTAAAGTGTTACCTCATAGAAATTTAAAATGGATTCTAGTGATTCCTGTTTAGTTTTTTTTTTTTTTTAGTTAATAACCCTAATGGTTGCAGAAAAAATATAATATTTAACTCGAGTGTAAAGTATTTTCCTCACACTCGGCAATTTGCACTTGTACTCGCCTCGCTTCGCTCGCTCGTGCGTGCAAACCCTGCCTCGTGTGAGGAAAAGTGTACTTTCCACACTTGTTAAATAAATAACTATTAAGCATTCAGGAAACCTTAAACAATTTCACTTCAATATGACGCCTGGCTTTTAAAAAACTGTATTTTTAATAAGAAATTCTATCATATGGAGTTTAAAGGGAATGCTGATATTAGAACGGATGTAAGAGGAAGTCGTGTGAGTGGTTTTCCGATATTTAGCCGACGCAAAGTCCTGTTTAATGTATGCAAAAAAAGTACGCCACCATTGATCTTTGTTTAAAAAAGAGGAAGAATGAGTATACCTAATGTGTAACACTTTCCAAGATACAGCATCCAGTCAGAACAGGCGTTGGAGAGATGTGATTCCTTCAGGCAGGAATTGGAGGAGAGGCTGAGAGATTCCACCATGGTGGAGGATGAGGGCAAGGTTTGCATTGAAAATTCTCTCAAGTAGGTCTTTAACTGGTATGCATATTTCATGAGCAATATCGAGGGCGGGGCCCACAAAGAGAGGATGCTGCAGTTGGGGGGAGAGATATCAGAATGTTGGCGAGGGGCGCTCGCGATGCTGCTGCACTCTGTTTGCATTATTCATTTTTTGTTTGTCGTATCTATTTTCCTTAAATATTTTTCTTCATATTCAATCAGGCTGGTCGGATCATTAATCTTCTTTTTCTGATTTTGTTTCGTTTTATTGTTTACCAAGATCGATAAGAGTAACTTTCGATGTCAAAAGGAAATATTTCTGAAAATTCATTAAAACAGTTTGAGGCTAGACGTTAATATATTGTGAAGTTTTGTTGTGGATAATACAGGTTATCATATGTACGTTGTTTAAGACAAAATTGTTGGAGCTGATACATTTTGATACATTGCTTCGGTAAAGTCCGAAGGTCACCTTTACCTTTTTTTTAACTGTTGGATTTTGTCAGGAATCTCAAGTGTCAGCAGCGACGTAAATATTTAAATAGGATGACAAAAATTTTGAGCACAAATCCTGTAAAAATGTTTTTTTTTCCTGTTTCTCAGGAACATTGGGTCTGTCAACATAACTTAATTTGGAAAATAGGATAAAAAAAAATAATTGCCATTTCAGTCGAAATACATTTATTCTGCCGAGCTTTCGACCTAGGGATGACCTAGGTCATCTTCAGGGCTAGTTTACAAAGTAATACTTTTACATTACAGGGTCGGTGTGTCTTCTTCTGTCTTGTCAAACAGACCGATCACACTCAGTCCATGAACAGACAAGACAGAAGACACACCAACCCTGTAATGATATTATTATTATATTTTTTTATTTGTTTTGTAGGTTATAAACCTGTAACAAAAGGAGTCGGTTTTATCCTTAACAACAATGCATACAACTTGGTACAAAAAAGTACAAACAAAATAATAAAAGATCTAACGTACAATTAAATTCAAACATTACTCATTCAACAGAAATGACCGTAACATTAGTATATTTTTAACATATTTGTACACTTTGTGAATGTTTTTATGAGAATAATCATTCGCTAATATTTCCATTTCTCTCGCTAAATTGTTGTTGTCAATGTTTAAACTTTGCCTATAAATGCTATATGCAGGACATTCTGGAAACAAATGAGCAATATTTTCACGCTGACCTCCATTACAAACCATACAAAATTTATTTGAATCTATTTTATACATAATATTTTTGACATTAAACTTCAGTACATAAGGTCCTGACATTCTGAATTGAAAGAATAATCTAATAACCAACCCTGTAATGCAAAAATATTACTTTGTAAACTAGCCCTGAAGAACCTAGGTCCGAAAGCTCGGCAGAATAAATGTACATATCTCGACTGAAATGGCAATTAGTTTGGAAAACTTGACTTGATCTTGAGCAACACTACAGCTTACAGGTTAAACTTGGGCAAACAAAAAAAGGGAAATACAAAACAACATTTAATTGTGTATGAAGTTAACTAAGTCTTTAGAAGCTGTTGATGCCCCTAAGTGGTACAAGAACATAACAAGAATTACATGGTCATAAAACTTGAAGAATAAAATACCTTCTGTAAAGAGGAACAATCATTCCGAGAGGAAGGAAGAAGTAAGTACTTCTTAAACTTCCACCGGAACAGATGATAAAAAAAAAAAAAACAAGTTGGCCTATAAAGTGATGGTCGTAGAGACTAAAAGATACAAAAGTAGTTTGGTGGGTGATAGAATTTAGTGGGTTCATAAAAGCCGTGTGATAGTTACCCAGGACAACTAGTTTCTGTAACCCTACAAGAATGTTGGAACTGTCACTAAAAGTTTGTTAAAATAAACTCCAGGATGGTTGAGAAAGTGGCTAGTACACGAATAAAGTAGAATATCTTATTTCGAGATACAGCGTCTTCCTTAACATTCTAGGCTAAATAATCACTTTGATTCATCGCGCCTGTCCATTACTCACCGAGTCCAATAGCATCATTTTGCAGCTGAACAACCATACTGAGGCTGACCTACAGAAGTGGTAGGAATTAGAATCACTGGGTAGAGAACCTGTTACGCGCATCAGCAAAGCTTCGCCTTAAACAACTTGAAAGGGATAACTGACGTCGTCAGTGCTTCCCTGAGGGTTTAATGTCCCCCTATTACACAAAGACAGCGGACACAAGGAAACCGTCGACTCCTTTATTGTCCCGCAGTTCTAGAGATAATATTTAAGGGTTGACTGGTTTGTGGAAGATGATTGCTGTTAAACTGATAAAGCTGTATTTGTGTTGTAACAAGATTATCGTGGGTTCTCTGCCCTGTTTATAGGTATTGAACCAACTAACTTCCCTTTTGGTCAAGATTCTGGAGACAACTTCCTTAGCTTAATTATAATTTTGAAATCCTAATAAAATATTTTATGAAATTATTTCTGTTTTATTAGTTATATAAACTGTTATAATGATTTATTAGAACCGTTTATAAAAATATATTTTTTCCATCCAGTTGGCTTCGAAACGGACCTATCTCGTGGAGATTCAGAATTGAAAATCGGCACGGTCGGTTGATTGATTATCTTCACCTCATTTCAACTGAGATCTGATGGTGGAAGCAAAGGGCTTCTGTCTAAAGGTACTTCTACTTCTACTAAATTGTACGATATTAACACTTGTGTAAAATTATTAAGAATTGAACGTGTTGCTAAGATCCGAGTTGGAAGAAGTCGCTGGGCCGGAAGTGTGAATTTCTTGATCGAATCATTTTGAAGGAACATCAGCCGTCTAAGTTTCCTTCCGTTTCTATCTTACACATTGTCATCCTGTACCTTTTTTTTTTGTTTGAAATTATTTTTGTGAAAAAGTCATCACGCATCAGATTTAAGACCTCCAGTCGTGAGGGTGTCACATCACAGTTCTTCACAAAACATGTGCATCCGATGGTGAAATGCGATCCTGGTGCTACCACCACTTTCTCCACAGCAAGAGGATGTGTAAACATTTCCCTATTCAAGATGGTGAAGCGAACTAAGTCGCTCTCTTTAAAACCTTCTTAATATTCGCGCAGTCTTTTCTGGCGTGCAAAGTTGGGATGAAAAACTACGGATATATTCTGTACCACTCTGGCAGAGGGTTGGTTATTTAGCCACCTCTGAGACTTACCTCAAGTTGATCATTACTTCAGTGCTAATACTACTTTAAGAACGCTTCCCTCTCTCTCTCACTCTGTCTCACACACATGAGGATAATTCCACCTTTCTCACTCTTTGTTTCATCACTGGAACATCCTGTCTTTGCAGGAAGTACGCCAAACAATGGTAATCGTGGATTTTTTCCAAAGCAATCAAATACTTTACAAAACTTTTCGCTTAAAAAAAGAAAAAATCAATACTTCTTCCGTTTTAACCCTTCAGCCGTCACGTCGGGTTATATTGACCCAGCTCATACTTTCAAGTCTTCTATTTTAATATCTATAAGGCTGGGTTCGCGAAATTTTTATTTTTAATTTTTTGACGTATTTTGATTGAGATGGCATAGGATTTTTTCCCGCTGCCTGTGTACGGGCGCGAACCAGCCATTTTGACCCGAGGTGACAGTTTGTGCCGTTCATTTCTTAGTGTTCACTTCTCAGTCCTAGTTCTTTTCTTAATCTTTGTTGGGACTCTTAGGAAAAATAAGCCGGAAATCCTCACTGCATTTCTGCCACACAAGTCAAGGGAAGCGAACAGCTACCTTTTTTGGGTTCACAAAGAAAATTTCTATGGTGTCTTATGTACCCAAAAAATCAAGAGCAGTAATTTTGTTATCTACAACGCATAGCGATAAATCCATTGAAAGCGGAACAGGGAACAAAAATAAACCCGAAATTATAACATTTTTTCAATGCTACCAAAAGAGGGGTAGACACTAATGACCAACTTTGCACAAATTATTCTGTAGGAAGAAAATACAAATAGATGGCCCACGGCCATTTTTTACCACTTACTTAATGTGTCAGGGCATTAATGCGTATATCACATATAAAAATAATGCTCAACGTAAAAATATAAATTTCAAAATGGACCGACGCACCTTCCTCAAAAGTTTGGGGTATCAATTCTTGCGAAACATCATTATCAGAAGGTCGCTGAGCACCGTGATCCCACAGAATTTGAAGGTGAGGATAAATATGTATCTGCAAGAAGAAGGCGCAACAATTCTTCCGATTGCAACAAATGGAGAAGACTTTCCTAACCCTAAGATGCCACATATGCCCTAGTACAAGGGACAATAAATATCCTACTTTTTGCAGTAACTGTAGAAATAGTAATTAATTAACTTATTTAATTTTAATTGTAAACTGTAAATATTTTCTCTGTTTTTCATTACACAACACAACTAACATGAAACTTAATATGGAGGTTGGTCAATGAAACGATCGTTTCTCAATTCCTGAAAATATTTACCCAATTTAAAGTTGAATTAGAATGTAGAATGTACTTTTGAGCTGATGATATTAGTATAAATTGATATAAACAGAAATTGAATAACCAAGCAGTAATGTGACCAGAATGGCGGACTCAATAGAAACGAGTAAAGCATATGTAATCATGTTATGAAGCGGCGGAAGTGGAAAACAGAATGTAAAACAAGACCCAGTTGGAATCCCGGAAAGAGGACAGTGGGAGACAGACAGAGGCAGGTTTCGAGCTGGCAGCCTGCGCACATCCATCCGCATGTCGCCGCCTTTTACATCACTCTCGCCATATGTTTATGTGTACAAGTAATAATTACAAAAGCGTCGGCAGGGATAAATTTGACATGAAGCAAATTATAGCATTGTAGGTGGAGAGGTGTGGAGGGGTGGGGGAGGTGGCTTTAGTTAGCTGCTGGCCCATTACCATACATTTTAGGAGCTGATGGCATTACTGTCAGTAACAGGCAAATTGTAATGCAAATCTCGCAATGTTTACCTTCATACAGACAGATGTACAAACACGCGTGATGACTCTTACCTAAGCTTTAATTTTCAATTTAACAGCTTTGTTTTCTAATTCAATTTTTTTTTTTTTTAATATTCTAATTTCAGTTGCTAGCGGGTGACATGGAGCATCAGGGCTGTTTTAACGTAGATTTCATTTTCACCACCTGTAAGTGATCGTGCCAGTTATCGATTTTAGGTTTGCCAAATCGCGTCATATCAAATCTGGTGTGTAGATTCACACGACTTCCTCAACGTTTGAACTCACAAATATTCTCCAAACTAAAACATTTATCTTTTGGATAAGTAAATAGCCTCCTCATCTAAAGAGAACCTTCTTGAAGCATCAGGCGCTGGAACGTGTGGCAGGCCTGCTCTTTTCCTTCTGGATTCGCAGCGTTTGACATCCCAACCAACACATGCGCCACTGTCAGCTTTTCTCAGCGTCAAGAGCACCTCGGTCTTCAAAGGTGCCCACTTACCTTTAGCCTGGTCATAATCGCTCTGCGGGTAGCTTTCGACAGTAGCATTCGAGAACACGTGGTTTAATTTTTTTTAAGTTTTTAAGTTTGTTTAGTCCCAATTTTTCTTCTTATTAGAAGTTCCAATGTACAACGTATAGATCGGTGAGACGCATAGGTACAATATCTTCAGCCCAATCTAGAGGCGGCGCGTTTGGCCTCTTCGCCCGCTCGGTTATTACCGGATACACGGATGTGGCCCAAGGGGTCGGCAACCTATTTCAAGTAGAGAGCCATTTCTCCTTAAATAATTTTAATAAATCTTACCAAGAGCCGCAAGGATGATAGTGTAAAAAGCCTCTGAAGATCATTTGTATTCACAAATTATTATTTTATGATATTCAATAACATTTAAATGTTTTAAAACTGATCCTTTTTACAGAGGTAAAAGGGTTGATCGTCGAAAACTGCACGAAAAAGAGTAACGTTGAAAAACACCCAACTTTGATAATTTTATATATTTATTTTCAAATATTCAAAGTAAATAAACGAATAAATAATAACTAAACCTGTATTTGAATGAAAATGGCGACAGTCCTATATATTTTAAAATAATTCTATTCAATATCAAACCTATCACATTTAAAATTATCTTACCTGTTAATAAATGAAATTTTCATTTGTTTCAATAAAATTAAAATATACAATATATTTTGGACAGGCTGAAGAGCCACAAAATTTGGATAAAAGAGCCGCGGGCTGCCGACCCCTGACCTAGACGAACGTCACCCCTTGACCATGTGCAAGCAATTCGAAAGTATCATGGAGAATATTGAAAACTGTTGGGTCCTTCGAGAACTAATCCCGGAAAACAATTACTTCACTTAATGAGTATTAATTCTAAACTTGAATTCTAATTCTATTGTTAATGAGTTTTGAAATAATTAACCAAAATTACGACTTGGGAAAATGACTTTTTTAGGGATACCGTACAGGCTAGAATCTTCTTTGAGGGAATATTGATTTACATTAGGGTTATGTTTAGGTTATTTTGTTTAAACAATTACAGCAATAAAAGCAATAAATTAGTAAATTAAACTGTAATGGAGCATTTAATTGAGACAAGGCCGGAAAACAGCACTTCCTCTCATTTCCAGGGAGCATTTCTCCTAAAGTAACCATTCTTCACTCCCAGATCCTGAATTACAATTGAACTTCTTAGAATATGTATGAGCCGCCGAGGAGAAAACCTTAGCCAGAAAATAGGACCAACAACTATACTGTGCGTTCGCTGGGTTTTGAGGGTTCCAGGACCGGGACCAAGAGGTAAAGGAAAAGCTTCCCCTTTATTTGGCTTCTCTCTTAGAGGGAATTTCTAGACAGAAACTAATTGGAAATACATGGGCGTCTCCATTGCTTTTACCAATATTGTAATCAATTAGTGCCTAGGCCCTTTACTGCTAGTTATAATAGATTTGTTGCCACAATTGAAATTGTATTCAAATTATTTTAGCTGAATGGTTTGTTGTTAAATTCAAATTAGAGAACTATTGAATATCCTGAATTTGTAGAGTTACTCACAGACGATTAAAATGGAAACGTGTCTGACGGAAACGAAATATGATGACACGTAAAGAAAATCTTGTAATAATTCTCTTTTCTGATGGCTCTATTTCTATAAATTCACTGTTGCAAAAAATTCGGAACTGCATGTGGTACAGGAACTTTAGAAACTACAGGAACCACATGTTTGCAAGTCTGTTACTATTATTTGATATATTTTCTCCAGAAACCTTTATTTAAGCGAGTATTCAGGGAGGGATTCTCCTCTTGTCATTTAAGGATCATCTAACGCCTGCGCAATAACAGGATCGACTTTCTTTTTTTTTTTTTGCCCTGTTAGTGCGTCATCTGACAGGCGATGTCTCACAAAGAAATTATTTTGTAGTAATTTAGTGGTTTTAAGAGCTTCATCAGTTATAACTTCCATCAGTATATGCATCCATCGAAAATTCCACCGGAAATGTGCTTTCTAAGGCTGATTTTTTTATTTTTGTTTTTGTTAAAAAAAAAAAAAAAAAAATGGCTTCAAAGAAAGACGTTTCTTATTAAGAAGAGCCCTTTAAGAGAGAGTATAAAAAATTATTAGTATAATAATCAGGGCAAAGCATTCTTAGAGCTTTAGTCAACATTTTCTGAAAATATCTTAATAATTATTTCACAGAAATAATTTCTTTATCTGGAATTCGTAGAGGTAATTAGAGAAGATAATAAAGCGCCAGTTATATCGAGGAGTTTTCCTGGAAAAGAAGAGATCATTATCGAAGAAAAGCCCTTAGCCATCCATTGACTTCCAGTAATTTTTCTACTTATAAGAAAATCTTTGAAAACAAAGAATAACTTTCGTTTGTTTGGCAAATTAGCAGAAACAAAACAATCTTTCAATAATGGCCAACAAAATCTACAAAATTTTATCTCTAAAATCCAGAAGAATAAAACATAGAGTTTAAAAACCACATTCGTCTATAATTGTATATAATTTCGTAAAAATCTTTCGAGTGAGGAACGAGATATTTAGAGTTAAATTTCGGTTTCGTTTGAAACAATGAAATTTTTAACTTCAAATATCTCGAAAACTACTCGATAGATTTTGTTTATATTTTACTTCTATATGGAGACCACTATTGTCTATAATTGTATAAAATTTAGTCAAAATCTGTCGTGTAGGAAACCAGATATTTACAGTTAAATATTGGTTTCGTTTGTAACAGTGAAATTTTAACTTCAAATATCTCGAAAACTACTCAATAGATTTTGTTTATATTTTACTTCTATATGGAGACAACTATTGTCTATAATTCTATATAATTTAGTAAAAATCTGTCGAGTAGGAAACGAGATATTCAGAGTTAAATTTTGGTTTCGTTTGAAACAGTGAAATATTTATCTTCAAATATCTCGAAAACTACTCGATAGATTTTGTTTATATTTTACTTGTATATGGAGACAACTATTGTCTATAATTGTATAAAATTTAGTAAAAATCTGTCGTGTAGGAAACGAGATATTTAAAGTTAAATTTTGGTTTCGTTTAAAACAGTGGAATCTTTAACTTCAAATATCTTGAAAACTACTCGATAGATTTTGTTTATATTTTACTTGTATATGGTAACAACTATTGTCTATAATTGTATAAAATTTAGTAAAAATCTGTCGTGTAGGAAACGAGATATTTAGAGTTAAATTTTGGTTTCGTTTAAAACAGTGGAATCTTTAACTTCAAATATCTTGAAAACTACTCCATAGATTTTGTTTATATTTTACTTGTATATGGTGACAACTATTGTCTATAATTGTATAAAATTTAGTAAAAATCTGTCGTGTAGGAAACGAGATATTTAGAGTTAAATTTTTGTTTCGTTTGAAACAGTGAAATCATAAACTTCAAATATCTCAAAAACTACTCGATGGACTTTGTTTATATTTTACTTGTATATGGAGACAACTATTGTCTATAATTGTATAAAATTTAGTAAAAATCTGTCGATTAGGAAACGAGATATTCAGAGTTAAATTTTAGTTTCGTTTGAAACAGTGAAATTTTTATCTTCAAATATTTTGAAAACTACTCGATAGATTTTGTTTATATTTTACTTGTATATGGAGACAACTATTGTCTATAATTGTATAAAATTTAGTAAAAATCTGTCGTGTAGGAAACGAGATATTTAAAGTTAAATTTTGGTTTCGTTTAAAAAAGTGGAATCTTTAACTTCAAATATCTTGAAAACTACTCGATAGATTTTGTTTATATTTTACTTGTATATGGTGACAACTATTGTCTATAATTGTATAAAATTTAGTAAAAATCTGTCGTGTGGGAAACGAGATATTTAGAGTTAAATTTTGGTTTCGTTTAAAACAGTGGAATCTTTAACTTCAAATATCATGAAAACTACTCCATATATTTTGTTTATATTTTACTTGTATATGGAGACATCTATTGTCTATAATTGTATAAAATTTAGTAAAAATCTGTCGATTAGGAAACGAGATATTCAGAGTTAAATTTTAGTTTCGTTTGAAACAGTGAAATTTTTATCTTCAAATATTTTGAAAACTACTCGATAGATTTTGTTTATATTTTACTTGTATATGGAGACAACTATTGTCTATAATTGTATAAAATTTAGTAAAAATCTGTCGTGTAGGAAACGAGATATTTAAAGTTAAATTTTGGTTTCGTTTAAAACAGTGGAATCTTTAACTTCAAATATCTTGAAAACTACTCGATAGATTTTGTTTATATTTTACTTGTATATGGTGACAACTATTGTCTATAATTGTATAAAATTTAGTAAAAATCTGTCGTGTGGGAAACGAGATATTTAGAGTTAAATTTTGGTTTCGTTTAAAACAGTGGAATCTTTAACTTCAAATATCTGGAAAACTACTCAATAGATTTTGTTTATATTTTACCTCTATATGTAGACAACTTTATTCTATAAATGTATAAAATTTCGTAAAAATCTGGCGACTAGGAAACGAGATATTTAGAGTTAAATTTTGGTTTCGTTTAAAACGGTGGAATCTTTAACTTCAAATATTTTCAAAACTACTCGATAGATTTTGTTTATATTTTACTTGTATATGGAGACAACTATTGTCTATAATTGTATAAAATTTAGTAAAAATCTGTCGTGTAGGAAACGAGATATTTAGAGTTAAATTTTGGTTTCGATTAAAACAGTGGAATCTTTAACTTCAAATATCTTGAAAACTACTCGATAGATTTTGTTTATAATTTACTTGTATATGTTGACAACTATTGTCTATAATTGTATATAATTTAGTAAAAATCTGTCGTGTAGGAAACGAGATATTTAGAGTTAAATTTTGGTTTCGATAAAACAGTGGAATCTTTAACTTCAAATATCTGGAAAACTACTCCATAGATTTTGTTTATATTTTACTTGTATATGGAGACAACTATTGTCTATAATTGTATAAAATTTAGTAAAAATCAGTCGTGTAGGAAACGAGAAATTTAGAGTTAAATATTGGTTTCGTTAGAAACAGTGGAATCTTTAACTTCAAATATCTTGAAAACTACTCCATAGATTTTGTTTATATTTTACTTGTATATGGAGACAATTATTGTCTATAATTGTATAAAATTTAGTAAAAATCTGTCGTGTGGGAAACGAGAAATTTAGAGTTAAATTTTGGTTGCGTTTGAAACAGTGAAATATTTATCTTCAAATATCTCGAAAACTACTCGATAGATTTTGTTTATATTTTACTTGTATATGGAGACAACTATTGTCTATAATTGTATAAAATTTAGTAAAAATCTGTCGTGTAGGAAACGAGATATTTAAAGTTAAATTTTGGTTTCGTTTAAAACAGTGGAATCTTTAACTTCAAATATCTTGAAAACTACTCCATAGATTTTGTTTATATTTTACTTGTATATGGTGACAACTATTGTCTATAATTGTATAAAATTTAGTAAAAATCTGTCGTGTAGGAAACGAGATATTTAAAGTTAAATTTTGGTTTCGATTAAAACAGTGGAATCTTTAACTTCAAATATCTTGAAAACTACTCGATAGATTTTGTTTATATTTTACTTGTATATGGTGACAACTATTGTCTATAATTGTATAAAATTTAGTAATTATCTGTCGTGTGGGAAACGAGATATTTAGAGTTAAATTTTGGTTTCGTTTAAAACAGTGGAATCTTTAACTTCAAATATCTGGAAAACTACTCAATAGATTTTGTTTATATTTTACCTCTATATGTAGACAACTTTATTCTATAAATGTATAAAATTTCGTAAAAATCTGGCGACTAGGAAACGAGATATTTAGAGTTAAATTTTGGTTTCGTTTAAAACGGTGGAATCTTTAACTTCAAATATTTTCAAAACTACTCGATAGATTTTGTTTATATTTTACTTGTATATGGAGACAACTATTGTCTATAATTGTATAAAATTTAGTAAAAATCTGTCGTGTAGGAAACGAGATATTTAGAGTTAAATTTTGGTTTCGATTAAAACAGTGGAATCTTTAACTTCAAATATCTTGAAAACTACTCGATAGATTTTGTTTATAATTTACTTGTATATGTTGACAACTATTGTCTATAATTGTATATAATTTAGTAAAAATCTGTCGTGTAGGAAACGAGATATTTAGAGTTAAATTTTGGTTTCGATAAAACAGTGGAATCTTTAACTTCAAATATCTGGAAAACTACTCCATAGATTTTGTTTATATTTTACTTGTATATGGAGACAACTATTGTCTATAATTGTATAAAATTTAGTAAAAATCAGTCGTGTAGGAAACGAGAAATTTAGAGTTAAATTTTGGTTTCGTTTAAAACAGTGGAATATTTAACTTCAAATATCTTGAAAACTACTCGATAGATTTTGTTTATATTTTACTTGTATATGGTGACAACTATTGTCTATAATTGTATAAAATTTAGTAAAAATCTGTCGTGTAGGAAACGAGATATTTAGAGTTAAATTTTGGTTTCGTTTAAAATAGTGGAATCTTTAACTTCAAATATCTTGAAAACTACTCCATAGATTTTGTTTATATTTTACTTGTATATGGAGACAACTATTGTCTATAATTGTATAAAATTTAGTAAAAATCTGTCGTGTAGGAAACGAGATATTTAAAGTTAAATTTTGGTTTCGTTTAAAACAGTGGAATCTTTAACTTCAAATATCTTGAAAACTACTCGATAGATTTTGTTTATATTTTACTTGTATATGGTAACAACTATTGTCTATAATTGTATAAAATTTAGTAAAAATCTGTCGTGTAGGAAACGAGATATTTAGAGTTAAATTTTGGTTTCGTTTAAAACAGTGGAATCTTTAACTTCAAATATCTTGAAAACTACTCCATAGATTTTGTTTATATTTTACTTGTATATGGTGACAACTATTGTCTATAATTGTATAAAATTTAGTAAAAATCTGTCGTGTAGGAAACGAGATATTTAAAGTTAAATTTTGGTTTCGTTTAAAACAGTGGAATCTTTAACTTCAAATATCTTGAAAACTACTCGATAGATTTTGTTTATATTTTACTTGTATATGGTGACAACTATTGTCTATAATTGTATAAAATTTAGTAAAAATCTGTCGTGTGGGAAACGAGATATTTAGAGTTAAATTTTGGTTTCGTTTAAAACAGTGGAATCTTTAACTTCAAATATCTGGAAAACTACTCAATAGATTTTGTTTATATTTTACCTCTATATGTAGACAACTTTATTCTATAAATGTATAAAATTTCGTAAAAATCTGGCGACTAGGAAACGAGATATTTAGAGTTAAATTTTGGTTTCGTTTAAAACGGTGGAATCTTTAACTTCAAATATTTTCAAAACTACTCGATAGATTTTGTTTATATTTTACTTGTATATGGAGACAACTATTGTCTATAATTGTATAAAATTTAGTAAAAATCTGTCGTGTAGGAAACGAGATATTTAGAGTTAAATTTTGGTTTCGATTAAAACAGTGGAATCTTTAACTTCAAATATCTTGAAAACTACTCGATAGATTTTGTTTATAATTTACTTGTATATGTTGACAACTATTGTCTATAATTGTATATAATTTAGTAAAAATCTGTCGTGTAGGAAACGAGATATTTAGAGTTAAATTTTGGTTTCGATAAAACAGTGGAATCTTTAACTTCAAATATCTGGAAAACTACTCCATAGATTTTGTTTATATTTTACTTGTATATGGAGACAACTATTGTCTATAATTGTATAAAATTTAGTAAAAATCAGTCGTGTAGGAAACGAGAAATTTAGAGTTAAATATTGGTTTCGTTTGAAACAGTGGAATCTTTAACTTCAAATATCTTGAAAACTACTCCATAGATTTTGTTTATATTTTACTTGTATATGGAGACAATTATTGTCTATAATTGTATAAAATTTAGTAAAAATCTGTCGTGTGGGAAACGAGATATTTAGAGTTAAATTTTGGTTTCGTTTGAAACAGTGGAATCTTTAACTTCAAATATCTTGAAAACTACTCGATAGATTTTGTTTATATTTTACTTGTATATGGAGACAACTATTGTCTATAATTGTATAAAATTTAGTAAAAATCTGTCGTGTAGGAAACGAGAAATTTAGAGTTAAATATTGGTTTCGTTTGAAACAGTGGAATATTTAACTTCAAATATCTGGAAAACTACTCGATAGATTTTGTTTATATTTTACCTCTATATGTAGACAACTTTATTCTATAATTGTATAAAATTTAGTAAAAATCTGTCGTGTAGGAAACGAGATATTTAGAGTTAAATATTTGTTTCGTTTGAAACAGTGGAATCTTTAACTTCAAATATCTGGAAAACTACTCGATAGATTTTTTTTATATTTTACTTGTATATGGAGACAACTATTGTCTATAATTGTATAACATTTAGTAAAAATCTGTCGTGTAGGAAACGAGATATTTAGAGTTAAATTTTGGTTTCGTTTAAAACAGTGGAATCTTTAACTTCAAATATCTTGAAAACTACTCGATAGATTTTGTTTATATTTTACTTGTATATGGTGACAACTATTGTCTATAATTGTATAAAATTTAGTAAAAATCTGTCGTGTAGGAAACGAGATATTTAGAGTTAAATTTTGGTTTCGTTTAAAATAGTGGAATCTTTAACTTCAAATATCTTGAAAACTACTCCATAGATTTTGTTTATATTTTACTTGTATATGGAGACAACTATTGTCTATAATTGTATAAAATTTAGTAAAAATCTGTCGTGTAGGAAACGAGATATTTAGAGTTAAATTTTGGTTTCGTTTGAAACAGTGGAATCTTTAACTTCAAATATCTTGAAAACTACTCGATAGATTTTGTTTATATTTTACTTGTATATGGAGACAACTATTGTCTATAATTGTATAAAATTTAGTAAAAATCTGTCGTGTAGGAAACGAGAAATTTAGAGTTAAATATTGGTTTCTTTTGAAACAGTGGAATCTTTAACTTCAAATATCTGGAAAACTACTCGATAGATTTTGTTTATACTTTACCTCTATATGTAGACAACTTTATGCTATAATTGTAAAAAATTTAGTAAAAATCTGTCGCGTAGGAAACGAGATATTTAGAGTTAAATTTTGGTTTCGTTTAAAACAGTGGAATCTTTAACTTCAAATATCTTGAAAACCACTCCATAGATTTTGTTTATATTTTACTTGTATATGGAGACAACTATTGTCTATAATTGTAAAAAATTTAGTAAAAATCTGTCGTGTAGGAAACGAGATATTTAGAGTTAAATTTTGGTTTCGTTTAAAACAGTGGAATCTTTAACTTCAAATATCTTGAAATCCACTCCATAGATTTTGTTTATATTTTACTTGTATATGGAGACAACTATTGTCTATAATTGTATAAAATTTAGTAAAAATCTGTCGTGTAGGAAACGAGATATTTAGAGTTAAATATTTGTTTCGTTTGAAACAGTGGAATCTTTAACTTCAAATATCTTGAAAACTACTCGATAGATTTTGTTTATATTTTACTTGTATATGAAGACCATTATTGTCTATAATTGTATAAAATTTAGTAAAAATCTGTCTTGTAGGAAACGAGAAATTTAGAGTGGAATCTTTAACTTCAAATATCTGGAAAACTACACGATAGATTTTGTTTATACTTTACCTCTATATGTAGACAACTTTATTCTATAAATGTATAAAATTTCGTAAAAATCTGGCGACTAGGAAACGAGATATTTAAAGTTAAATTTTGGTTTCGTTTAAAACAATGAAATCTTAAACTTCAAATATCTGGAAAACTACTGGATAGATTTTGTTTATATTTTACTTGTATATGGAGACAACTATTGTCTATAATTGTATAAAATTTAGTAAAAAACTGACGTGTAGGAAACGAGATATTTAGAGTTAAATTTTGGTTTCGTTTAAAACAGTGAAATCTTTAACTTCAAATATGTCGAAAACTACTCGATAGATTTTGTTTATATTTTACTTATATATGGAGACAACTATTGTCTATAATTGAATAAAATTTAGTAAAAATCTGTCGTGTAGGAAACGAGATATTTAGAGTTAAATTTTGGTTTCGTTTAAAACAGTGGAATCTTTAACTTCAAATATCTGGAAAACTACTCCATAGATTTTGTTTATATTTTACTTGTATATGGAGACAACTATTGTCTATAATTGTATAAAATTTAGTAAAAATCAGTCGTGTAGGAAACGAGAAATTTAGAGTTAAATATTGGTTTCGTTTGAAACAGTGGAATCTTTAACTTCAAATATCTTGAAAACTACTCCATAGATTTTGTTTATATTTTACTTGTATATGGAGACAATTATTGTCTATAATTGTATAAAATTTAGTAAAAATCTGTCGTGTGGGAAACGAGATATTTAGAGTTAAATTTTGGTTTCGTTTGAAACAGTGGAATCTTTAACTTCAAATATCTTGAAAACTACTCGATAGATTTTGTTTATATTTTACTTGTATATGGAGACAACTATTGTCTATAATTGTATAAAATTTAGTAAAAATCTGTCGTGTAGGAAACGAGAAATTTAGAGTTAAATATTGGTTTCGTTTGAAACAGTGGAATATTTAACTTCAAATATCTGGAAAACTACTCGATAGATTTTGTTTATATTTTACCTCTATATGTAGACAACTTTATTCTATAATTGTATAAAATTTAGTAAAAATCTGTCGTGTAGGAAACGAGATATTTAGAGTTAAATATTTGTTTCGTTTGAAACAGTGGAATCTTTAACTTCAAATATCTGGAAAACTACTCGATAGATTTTTTTTATATTTTACTTGTATATGGAGACAACTATTGTCTATAATTGTATAACATTTAGTAAAAATCTGTCGTGTAGGAAACGAGATATTTAGAGTTAAATTTTGGTTTCGTTTAAAACAGTGGAATCTTTAACTTCAAATATCTTGAAAACTACTCGATAGATTTTGTTTATATTTTACTTGTATATGGTGACAACTATTGTCTATAATTGTATAAAATTTAGTAAAAATCTGTCGTGTAGGAAACGAGATATTTAGAGTTAAATTTTGGTTTCGTTTAAAATAGTGGAATCTTTAACTTCAAATATCTTGAAAACTACTCCATAGATTTTGTTTATATTTTACTTGTATATGGAGACAACTATTGTCTATAATTGTATAAAATTTAGTAAAAATCTGTCGTGTAGGAAACGAGATATTTAGAGTTAAATTTTGGTTTCGTTTGAAACAGTGGAATCTTTAACTTCAAATATCTTGAAAACTACTCGATAGATTTTGTTTATATTTTACTTGTATATGGAGACAACTATTGTCTATAATTGTATAAAATTTAGTAAAAATCTGTCGTGTAGGAAACGAGAAATTTAGAGTTAAATATTGGTTTCTTTTGAAACAGTGGAATCTTTAACTTCAAATATCTGGAAAACTACTCGATAGATTTTGTTTATACTTTACCTCTATATGTAGACAACTTTATGCTATAATTGTAAAAAATTTAGTAAAAATCTGTCGCGTAGGAAACGAGATATTTAGAGTTAAATTTTGGTTTCGTTTAAAACAGTGGAATCTTTAACTTCAAATATCTTGAAAACCACTCCATAGATTTTGTTTATATTTTACTTGTATATGGAGACAACTATTGTCTATAATTGTAAAAAATTTAGTAAAAATCTGTCGTGTAGGAAACGAGATATTTAGAGTTAAATTTTGGTTTCGTTTAAAACAGTGGAATCTTTAACTTCAAATATCTTGAAATCCACTCCATAGATTTTGTTTATATTTTACTTGTATATGGAGACAACTATTGTCTATAATTGTATAAAATTTAGTAAAAATCTGTCGTGTAGGAAACGAGATATTTAGAGTTAAATATTTGTTTCGTTTGAAACAGTGGAATCTTTAACTTCAAATATCTTGAAAACTACTCGATAGATTTTGTTTATATTTTACTTGTATATGAAGACCATTATTGTCTATAATTGTATAAAATTTAGTAAAAATCTGTCTTGTAGGAAACGAGAAATTTAGAGTGGAATCTTTAACTTCAAATATCTGGAAAACTACACGATAGATTTTGTTTATACTTTACCTCTATATGTAGACAACTTTATTCTATAAATGTATAAAATTTCGTAAAAATCTGGCGACTAGGAAACGAGATATTTAAAGTTAAATTTTGGTTTCGTTTAAAACAATGAAATCTTAAACTTCAAATATCTGGAAAACTACTGGATAGATTTTGTTTATATTTTACTTGTATATGGAGACAACTATTGTCTATAATTGTATAAAATTTAGTAAAAAACTGACGTGTAGGAAACGAGATATTTAGAGTTAAATTTTGGTTTCGTTTAAAACAGTGAAATCTTTAACTTCAAATATGTCGAAAACTACTCGATAGATTTTGTTTATATTTTACTTATATATGGAGACAACTATTGTCTATAATTGAATAAAATTTAGTAAAAATCTGTCGTGTAGGAAACGAGATATTTAGAGTTAAATTTTGGTTTCGTTTGAAACAGTGGAATCTTTAACTTCAAATATCTTGAAAACTACTCCATAGATTTTGTTTATATTTTACTTGTATATGGAGACAACTATTGTCTATAATTGTATAAAATTTAGTAAAAATCTGTCGTGTAGGAAACGAGATATTTAGAGTTAAATTTTGGTTTTGTTTAAAACAGTGGAATCTTTAACTTCAAATATCTTGAAAACTACTCCATAGATTTTGTTTATATTTTACTTGTATATGGAGACAACTATTGTCTATAATTGTATAAAATTTAGTATAAATCTGTCGTGTAGGAAACGAGATATTTAGAGTTAAATATTGGTTTCGTTTGAAACAGTGGAATCTTTAACTTCAAATATCTGGAAAACTACTCGATAGATTTTGTTTATATTTTACCTCTATATGTAGACAACTTTATTCTATAAATGTATAAAATTTCGTAAAAATCTGGCGACTAGGAAACGATATATTTAGAGTTAAATTTTGGTTTCGTTTAAAACAATGAAATCTTAAACTTCAAATATCTGGAAAACTACTCGATAGATTTTGTTTATATTTTACCTCTATATGTAGACAACTTTATTCTATAAATGTATAAAATTTAGTAAAAATCTGACGTGTAGGAAACGAGATATTTAGAGTTAAATTTTGGTTTCGTTTGAAACAGTGAAATCTTTAACTTCAAATATGTCGAAAACTACTCGATAGATATTGTTTATATTTTACTTGTATATGGAGACAACTATTGTCTATAATTGTATAAAATTTAGTAAAAATCTGTCGTGTAGGAAACGAGATATTTAGAGTTAAATTTTGGTTTCGTTTAAAACAGTGGAATCTTTAACTTCAAATATCTTGAAAACTACTCGATAGATTTTGTTTATATTTTACTTGTATATGGAGACAAATATTGTCTATAATTGTATAAAATTTAGTAAAAATCTGTCGTGTAGGAAACGAGATATTTAGAGTTAAATGTTGGTTTCGATTAAAACAGTGGAATCTTTAACTTCAAATATCTTGAAAACTACTCGATAGATTTTGTTTATATTTTACTTGTATATGGAGACAAATATTGTCTATAATTGTATAAAATTTAGTAAAAATCTGTCGTGTAGGAAACGAGATATTTAGAGTTAAATATTTGTTTCGTTTGAAACAGTGGAATCTTTAACTTCAAATATCTTGAAAACTACTCCATAGATTTTGTTTATATTTTACTTGTATATGGAGACAACTATTATCTATAATTGTATAAAATTTAGTAAAAATCTGTCGTGTAGGAAACGAGATATTTAGATTTAAATTTTGGTTTTGTTTGAAACAGTGGAATCTTTAACTTCAAATATCTTGAAAACTACTCGATAGATTTTGTTTATACTTTACCTCTATATGTAGACAACTTTATTCTATAAATGTATAAAATTTCGTAAAAATCTGGCGACTAGGAAACGAGATATTTAAAGTTAAATTTTGGTTTCGTTTAAAACAATGAAATCTTAAACTTCAAATATCTGGAAAACTACTGGATAGATTTTGTTTATATTTTACTTGTATATGGAGACAACTATTGTCTATAATTGTATAAAATTTAGTAAAAAACTGACGTGTAGGAAACGAGATATTTAGAGTTAAATTTTGGTTTCGTTTAAAACAGTGAAATCTTTAACTTCAAATATGTCGAAAACTACTCGATAGATTTTGTTTATATTTTACTTATATATGGAGACAACTATTGTCTATAATTGAATAAAATTTAGTAAAAATCTGTCGTGTAGGAAACGAGATATTTAGAGTTAAATTTTGGTTTCGTTTAAAACAGTGGAATCTTTAACTTCAAATATCTGGAAAACTACTCCATAGATTTTGTTTATATTTTACTTGTATATGGAGACAACTATTGTCTATAATTGTATAAAATTTAGTAAAAATCAGTCGTGTAGGAAACGAGAAATTTAGAGTTAAATATTGGTTTCGTTTGAAACAGTGGAATCTTTAACTTCAAATATCTTGAAAACTACTCCATAGATTTTGTTTATATTTTACTTGTATATGGAGACAATTATTGTCTATAATTGTATAAAATTTAGTAAAAATCTGTCGTGTGGGAAACGAGATATTTAGAGTTAAATTTTGGTTTCGTTTGAAACAGTGGAATCTTTAACTTCAAATATCTTGAAAACTACTCGATAGATTTTGTTTATATTTTACTTGTATATGGAGACAACTATTGTCTATAATTGTATAAAATTTAGTAAAAATCTGTCGTGTAGGAAACGAGAAATTTAGAGTTAAATATTGGTTTCGTTTGAAACAGTGGAATATTTAACTTCAAATATCTGGAAAACTACTCGATAGATTTTGTTTATATTTTACCTCTATATGTAGACAACTTTATTCTATAATTGTATAAAATTTAGTAAAAATCTGTCGTGTAGGAAACGAGATATTTAGAGTTAAATATTTGTTTCGTTTGAAACAGTGGAATCTTTAACTTCAAATATCTGGAAAACTACTCGATAGATTTTTTTTATATTTTACTTGTATATGGAGACAACTATTGTCTATAATTGTATAACATTTAGTAAAAATCTGTCGTGTAGGAAACGAGATATTTAGAGTTAAATTTTGGTTTCGTTTAAAACAGTGGAATCTTTAACTTCAAATATCTTGAAAACTACTCGATAGATTTTGTTTATATTTTACTTGTATATGGTGACAACTATTGTCTATAATTGTATAAAATTTAGTAAAAATCTGTCGTGTAGGAAACGAGATATTTAGAGTTAAATTTTGGTTTCGTTTAAAATAGTGGAATCTTTAACTTCAAATATCTTGAAAACTACTCCATAGATTTTGTTTATATTTTACTTGTATATGGAGACAACTATTGTCTATAATTGTATAAAATTTAGTAAAAATCTGTCGTGTAGGAAACGAGATATTTAGAGTTAAATTTTGGTTTCGTTTGAAACAGTGGAATCTTTAACTTCAAATATCTTGAAAACTACTCGATAGATTTTGTTTATATTTTACTTGTATATGGAGACAACTATTGTCTATAATTGTATAAAATTTAGTAAAAATCTGTCGTGTAGGAAACGAGAAATTTAGAGTTAAATATTGGTTTCTTTTGAAACAGTGGAATCTTTAACTTCAAATATCTGGAAAACTACTCGATAGATTTTGTTTATACTTTACCTCTATATGTAGACAACTTTATGCTATAATTGTAAAAAATTTAGTAAAAATCTGTCGCGTAGGAAACGAGATATTTAGAGTTAAATTTTGGTTTCGTTTAAAACAGTGGAATCTTTAACTTCAAATATCTTGAAAACCACTCCATAGATTTTGTTTATATTTTACTTGTATATGGAGACAACTATTGTCTATAATTGTAAAAAATTTAGTAAAAATCTGTCGTGTAGGAAACGAGATATTTAGAGTTAAATTTTGGTTTCGTTTAAAACAGTGGAATCTTTAACTTCAAATATCTTGAAATCCACTCCATAGATTTTGTTTATATTTTACTTGTATATGGAGACAACTATTGTCTATAATTGTATAAAATTTAGTAAAAATCTGTCGTGTAGGAAACGAGATATTTAGAGTTAAATATTTGTTTCGTTTGAAACAGTGGAATCTTTAACTTCAAATATCTTGAAAACTACTCGATAGATTTTGTTTATATTTTACTTGTATATGAAGACCATTATTGTCTATAATTGTATAAAATTTAGTAAAAATCTGTCTTGTAGGAAACGAGAAATTTAGAGTGGAATCTTTAACTTCAAATATCTGGAAAACTACACGATAGATTTTGTTTATACTTTACCTCTATATGTAGACAACTTTATTCTATAAATGTATAAAATTTCGTAAAAATCTGGCGACTAGGAAACGAGATATTTAAAGTTAAATTTTGGTTTCGTTTAAAACAATGAAATCTTAAACTTCAAATATCTGGAAAACTACTGGATAGATTTTGTTTATATTTTACTTGTATATGGAGACAACTATTGTCTATAATTGTATAAAATTTAGTAAAAAACTGACGTGTAGGAAACGAGATATTTAGAGTTAAATTTTGGTTTCGTTTAAAACAGTGAAATCTTTAACTTCAAATATGTCGAAAACTACTCGATAGATTTTGTTTATATTTTACTTATATATGGAGACAACTATTGTCTATAATTGAATAAAATTTAGTAAAAATCTGTCGTGTAGGAAACGAGATATTTAGAGTTAAATTTTGGTTTCGTTTGAAACAGTGGAATCTTTAACTTCAAATATCTTGAAAACTACTCCATAGATTTTGTTTATATTTTACTTGTATATGGAGACAACTATTGTCTATAATTGTATAAAATTTAGTAAAAATCTGTCGTGTAGGAAACGAGATATTTAGAGTTAAATTTTGGTTTTGTTTAAAACAGTGGAATCTTTAACTTCAAATATCTTGAAAACTACTCCATAGATTTTGTTTATATTTTACTTGTATATGGAGACAACTATTGTCTATAATTGTATAAAATTTAGTATAAATCTGTCGTGTAGGAAACGAGATATTTAGAGTTAAATATTGGTTTCGTTTGAAACAGTGGAATCTTTAACTTCAAATATCTGGAAAACTACTCGATAGATTTTGTTTATATTTTACCTCTATATGTAGACAACTTTATTCTATAAATGTATAAAATTTCGTAAAAATCTGGCGACTAGGAAACGATATATTTAGAGTTAAATTTTGGTTTCGTTTAAAACAATGAAATCTTAAACTTCAAATATCTGGAAAACTACTCGATAGATTTTGTTTATATTTTACCTCTATATGTAGACAACTTTATTCTATAAATGTATAAAATTTAGTAAAAATCTGACGTGTAGGAAACGAGATATTTAGAGTTAAATTTTGGTTTCGTTTGAAACAGTGAAATCTTTAACTTCAAATATGTCGAAAACTACTCGATAGATATTGTTTATATTTTACTTGTATATGGAGACAACTATTGTCTATAATTGTATAAAATTTAGTAAAAATCTGTCGTGTAGGAAACGAGATATTTAGAGTTAAATTTTGGTTTCGTTTAAAACAGTGGAATCTTTAACTTCAAATATCTTGAAAACTACTCGATAGATTTTGTTTATATTTTACTTGTATATGGAGACAAATATTGTCTATAATTGTATAAAATTTAGTAAAAATCTGTCGTGTAGGAAACGAGATATTTAGAGTTAAATGTTGGTTTCGATTAAAACAGTGGAATCTTTAACTTCAAATATCTTGAAAACTACTCGATAGATTTTGTTTATATTTTACTTGTATATGGAGACAAATATTGTCTATAATTGTATAAAATTTAGTAAAAATCTGTCGTGTAGGAAACGAGATATTTAGAGTTAAATATTTGTTTCGTTTGAAACAGTGGAATCTTTAACTTCAAATATCTTGAAAACTACTCCATAGATTTTGTTTATATTTTACTTGTATATGGAGACAACTATTATCTATAATTGTATAAAATTTAGTAAAAATCTGTCGTGTAGGAAACGAGATATTTAGATTTAAATTTTGGTTTTGTTTGAAACAGTGGAATCTTTAACTTCAAATATCTTGAAAACTACTCGATAGATTTTGTTTATATTTTACTTGTATATGGAGACAACTATTGTCTATAATTGTATAGAATTTAGTACAAATCTGTCGTGTAGGAAACGAGAAATTTAGAGTGGAATCTTTAACTTCAAATATCTGGAAAACTACTCGATAGATTTTGTTTAAATTTTACCTCTATATGTAGACAACTTTATTCTATAAATGTATAAAATTTCATAAAAATCTGGCGTCTAGGAAACGAGATATTTAGAGTTAAATTTTGGTTTCGTTTAAAACAATGAAATCTTAAACTTCAAATATCTGGAAAACTACTCGATAGATATTGTTTATATTTTACCTCTATATGTAGACAACTTTATTCTATAAATGTATAAAATTTCGTAAAAATCTGGCGACTAGGAAACGAGATATTTAAAGTTAAATTTTGGTTTCGTTTAAAACAATGAAATCTTAAACTTCAAATATCTGGAAAACTACTCGATAGATTTTGTTTATATTTTACTTGTATATGGAGACAACTATTGTCTATAATTGTATAAAATTTAGTAAAAATCTGACGTGTAGGAAACGAGATATTTAGAGTTAAATTTTGGTTTCGTTTGAAAGAGTGAAATCTTTAACTTCAAATATGTCGAAAACTACTCGATAGATTTTGTTTATATTTTACTTATATATGGAGACAACTATTGTCTATAATTGAATAAAATTTAGTAAAAATCTGTCGTGTAGGAAACGAGATATTTAGAGTTAAATTTTGGTTTCGTTTGAAACAGTGGAATCTTTAACTTCAAATATCTTGAAAACTACTCGATAGATTTTGTTTATATTTTACTTGTATATGGTGACAACTATTGTCTATAATTGTATAAAATTTAGTAAAAATCTGGCGACTAGGAAACGAGATATTTAGAGTTAAATTTTGGTTTCGTTTGAAACAGTGGAATCTTTAACTTCAAATATCTTGAAAACTACTCGATAGATTTTGTTTATATTTTACTTGTATATGGAGACAACTATTGTCTATAATTGTATAAAATTTAGTAAAAATCTGTCGTGTAGGAAACGAGAAATTTAGAGTTAAATATTGGTTTCGTTTGAAACAGTGGAATCTTTAACTTCAAATATCTGGAAAACTACTCGATAGATTTTGTTTATATTTTTTTATTATTTATTTATTTTGTGCATACAAAATTACAACCAAAGAAAAATTAAAACAAAAATAATACTAAAAATAAAAAAATGAAAATAAATCAAACTTCTATTCACATCTATGCACATAGACAATGGATAAAATCCGTCTGTCAAGTCTGTATTTTACAGAAAGTGTTTTTAAATAAATACCATATAAAATACAATAAACAATTAATTAATAAACTTAAATTAAATGATAAATGTGTAACACATTCTAAATAATAATGATAAATTCACAGTTTCTTTTTCTCTTCTTCCTTATTTTTTTCTAATTTTTCTAATAACAAAAATTACCTACTTTTTACGCCCTCGAAAAGGTAATTGTAAATAAACAAACAATATTTCAGTAAAAAGTGAAAATAAAATAAATAAACATACACCCTTTCTAAGAAGATAAAAACAAAAAAGACAAAAACAAAAGAACACCCGAAATAAAAAATGGCTCAAAATTTAACTTCATAAAATAAAATCATAAAATAAAATAATCCTCCTATGCCCTTTACCAATTAAATTCATTTATTAATTCATTTCTGTAATAACTGGCTTGCCTTAAGTACATAACGAGATTTGACCAGTTTCCACCATTTAACAAATTAAAAACCTCTTCCTTAGTCAATTTTTTCTTTTTTAACCATTTGACCCTCCATTCAGATAGAACGGTACACACCCCAATGAAGTGAAATGTATCCTCTTTTTCGTTAGAGTTACAGAGGGAACATCTAACTGTATTGTCTCGTTTCCAATGTTTAAAATTCAGATTTAGGGATTCAGTTCTAGCCTTACAAATCCATCTCATTGAATATAAATCACTATCATCATTCAAATATATAGTGCCGTCCCCGACAGAACAAAGCTTACCGTACAATTCATACCTTGATTGCATACAGTTATTTAAGGCTTCTTCTTTTTGAGCTTTTATTAGATCTTGCCTCAAACTTTGTAATTTTTGCCGCAATGATGGGATATTTGACAAAGGTAAATGTGCTGCACCCAACTCCCCCCATTTTTTATACCAGTATATATTCCTTTTAATAGTCTCATTACACATAATGTGGGGTAGACGAGTGGAGGGCATTTCTAAAACTTTTAGTATATACTTGAAGTGAAGCTTCAAAGTATAAGAATATATAGATTCAATTCCGGTTTCAAAGTCTACTATATAATTTGGGGTATACCGGGGAAGTGATAATAATTTTTTTATAAAGTATCTTCTAAATTTTTCTAAACAGTCGTAAGGCTCAAATCCCCAGACTTGAGACCCATAGCTGACTACTGAACGAGAAACAGAATGAAATACTTCTAACTTGGTGGAGTAGGGAATATCCTTTTTCATCATTAAGTTAAGCCAAGTAGTGTTCAGCCCAAATTTTGCATGACTAATTCTTTCTAGAAAATGCTCGCTAAGAGATACTTTTGAGGAGATGGTCATACCAAGGTATTTATAAGAATTTACAATATCGATTTGTCGCCCCTCTAAATACCACTTTTCAAATCTTGAAAGTTTACCACCATTTCGGAACACTACGACTTTCGATTTTGCTAAGTTTATATTTAATCCCCACAAACTACAATATTCACTCAGTTTGTTTATCATCCTTTGTAATTTAATAGGGGTTGATGCTAGCATGACAACATCATCAGCATACATGAGACACCTAATGTTTGTCCCAGCCACATCTAAGCCTTCTCCAATGCTATCGTGCAAATCATTTAGAAAGAGTCCAAAAAGTAAAGGGCTCAGAAGACAACCTTGCCTCACGCCAATATTAGTGTGAAAGAATTCAGACATCCCCTCTTTATGCCACACTGTAGCCCTCGTTTCATCGTAAAAACCCCTTAAAATATTTATTACTTTCGCTGACAGTCCCAAATTAGCCAACTTAAAAAATAGCGCATGCCGGTTGACACAATCGAAAGCTGATTTAAAATCTATAAAAAAACTGTAAATTTTTCGCCGCTTTTTTGATAATACAATTTTGAGAATGTTAAGAAGGGTGAAGATATTGTCAACTGTAGAGTATCCAGGACGGAATCCCGCCTGAAATTCGTTTAGAATATTATATAAATCCACCCAATCCCACAATCGTTTTAATAAGATTCCTGTAAATAGTTTTGAAACCACATTAATAAAGGAGATCCCCCTATAATTTGTAACAGAGTTTAAATCGCCTTTTTTATATAACGGATAAATGATCGATTCGTTAAAACTACGTGGAATTTTACAAGTCTCATAGATATAATTAAAAGTGTTCACTAACTGTTCGAGAAAATTATCAGAACTGTTTTTGAAAAATTCGTATGGTATCGAATCAATTCCTGGGGCTTTGTTATTTTTCGCTTTTCTAAGAACATCTTTCAATTCTAGTAGTGTAAACTGTTTATCTAAATCTGAATTAGACCAGAACGGTTCGGCATAGAGAATTACGGCATTAGTTACTGAAGGGTTTAACAATTCCTGAAAATAGTTCATAAATTGGATCTTAGATATATTCGACTCATTAATATAATTACTGACTTTAAATTGCATTATTAGTTTCCAGTAGTCTTTCGAATCTCTCACATTTTTAAATTTATCTTTTAAACTTTCAATATATTTTTTCCTTTTATTTTGGCATACCTGTTTGAAAATACTGTTCGCTTCAAGGTATAATTGTCTCACATAGGTATTATTATGTTTTCTAAAGATCTGTAAAAATCTAAATGAACGCTTACGATACTTTTTACATTCGTAATCAAACCATATTTGTTTACCGATTTTAGCGATATTTGGCTTATATATTTGGTTACCGTAATGGGAACAATCTACAATACAGTTTAACAAAGCATCTAGTTTTTCTTCCGGCTTAATATGTTGTTTTGCCAGCAGCGCTATTTTCTCACTCAATTTTAGTTTAAAATGTTGTTCGTCTTGGTTTGACCATAGCAATTTTGAAAGCATGCGAGGTTTGCTAACATTGTTTGAAAATTGTTTATACTCGAAGGTAATCACAATTGGCATGTGGTCAGAATAAATTTCTGGAATTACCTCAAAATCAGAAACCAGGTTTAACAAATTAGGACTGACGCAACAAAAGTCAATTACTGAATTACCTCTATCTGAAATAAAAGTTAATTCTCCGTTACTGTCACCGTTGGTACGGCCATTTAATATAACAATGTCCGAATCTTCACAAAACTGTAAAAATAATTTACCCCTATTATTTAAACATAAATCTTTTGAATGCCTAAAACTTTCTACAATACACTTTTCTTGTGCAATACAATCAGGTAAGCTTTGTCCGTCAGCAACTCTTGCATTCATGTCCCCTATCACCACACTATTACAATTTATAGTTTCCATCACATTATTTAATTTGTTAAAATCTGAATCCCAGTGTGAAAAATTAAGATATACTGGTATTAAATAAAATTTCTGGTCATAAGCGATAATCTCGATAACATCATAATCAAGAATTTTAACAAATTTACAATTTAAATTCGGATAAATATTAGATTTGTAAGCTAATAACGTACCTCCACTAGGTCTTCCAAATTTATTTAATCTTTTTGCACCCAGCCAGTTAAGTTTAAAGCCATGAAAATATTTATCAAATCTATGACACTCCTCACTAACTAAGAAAGTTTCATACAGCACTATAATTTCATATTGTTTTAAAAACTCGAAAAAGGAAACATCATTAAATTTACTAAACAAGCCATGAACATTATATGAACATATTTTAAATTTGTTAGTTATGCACTTACTTGTGTTAACCTGACAGACGTCTTTATATTATACAACTTGTTTATTACAGACATTTACTGAGGTTGTTTCTCTAAAAGAACTTTGATCTTCTTTCTTCTGTTTATCTTCTCCCATCTCTTCTTTTCTTAAATTTAACTTCTCAGCTGATACTTCACTCAATAACTTTTGAATAACTGTGGAAAAATCATAATTCGTAATTTCTTTTAATTTACTTATTCCACACTCTCTACCAAAAATAAGCCCTTCTTCCTCTATCCAATGAAATCTTGAATTGTTAATAAATAAATTTTGATTCCATACTGATACTTGCAATTTAGGGTTTGTTTCTTTTATGCATTTTCTCAGATATAAAAGTTTCCTTTTTATATCTCTCTGCATCCCAGTGAGATCTTTCTCCACTGATATTCCCGTTCCCCTCAGTATTCTGGCGTTTTTTAAAATGTTTATCCTTTCCGCTTCTTTTGGAAATTCCGCTAGAATGATTTTCTTACTGGCATTTTTATTGCCTATAGGCTGAGCTCGATATATTGTAATATCTTCTGGAGTGTTTAATAGATTCAAGCACAAGTTTTTTACCTTTTGTAAACAGTCTTCTTCAGGGCTCATTGTAATACCTTTAAAAATTAAATTATTTCTTTTCACTTCCATTTGAGTAAATTCCATCTGGCTTCTTAATTTCCTATTTATGTCTTGCTGCTTTTTTATTTCTAATTTCAGGGTGGAATGTTCATGACGAAGAAGCTCCAACTGGGCAGAGAGGATAGAAATATCTTGTTTTGTCGCCATATTTTTTAACTTTAAATCAAATAGCTCACTTAACTGATTCACATTCATATTTCCTACCTGTTCCATTGGGCTTGCCATGATGTATTTTTCCCTTCTCTTAACTTCCTCTTCAGTTTCCGGAGAACTATTACTCCTCTGTCTTTTACCTTTCGATAGTTTTGGCGAGCAAATATCCTCAGAATTTTTGCTCATAAAGAATTTAATGTAAAGGGGTTTTCTAATTCAATTTAATGTGCTATAGACAAATAACCTGTATCAATATATAAGTGCAATTTTTCTTCTTTTTTTTTTTTTTTTTTTTCTTTTAATTCTTCAGAATTAAGATCTAATTAGAAAAAAGTAAAACCACTTCTCAAAAGTTCGGCACAAACGTAACTGAAGAGCAAGCTCAAGCCAAAGTTCAACTGGCCTTGAAACTTCCCCACCACAATTCCTATCACGAATTTGCAGATTTGTGCATTAAATTTCATCAATTAATTTTTGTTAATTACTCACTTATTTTAAGTTCTTAGGCGGTAATTATTTTCTGAATCAAAGGTCTTTTCATATAGAAAACTATTATCCAAAAATTTTTCCGCAAAAGTCACTTTAACACAAATAAAAAAACACTTTAACTTAAGAGAGGCAACAGCACGTCTTACCTCGTTCGCTACTAAATACAGACTCTTTGTTTATACTTTACCTCTATATGTAGACAACTTTATTCTATAATTGTAAAAAATTTAGTAAAAATCTGTCGTGTAGGAAACGAGATATTTAGAGTTAAATTTTGGTTTCGTTTAAAACAGTGGAATCTTTAACTTCAAATATCTTGAAAACCACTCCATAGATTTTGTTTATATTTTACTTGTATATGGAGACAACTATTGTCTATAATTGTATAAAATTTAGTAAAAATCTGTCGTGTAGGAAACGAGATATTTAGAGTTAAATATTTGTTTCGTTTGAAACAGTGGAATCTTTAACTTCAAATATCTTGAAAACTACTCGATAGATTTTGTTTATATTTTACTTGTATATGAAGACCATTATTGTCTATAATTGTATAAAATTTAGTAAAAATCTGTCGTGTAGGAAACGAGATATTTAGATTTAAATTTTGGTTTCGTTTGAAACAGTGGAATTTTTAACTTCAAATATCTTGAAAACTACTCGATAGATTTTGTTTATATTTTACTTGTATATGGAGACAACTATTGTGTATAATTGTATAAAATTTAGTACAAATCTGTCGTGTAGGAAACGAGAAATTTAGAGTGGAATCTTTAACTTCAAATATCTGGAAAACTACTCGATAGATTTTGTTTAAATTTTACCTCTATATGTAGACAACTTTATTCTATAAATGTATAAAATTTCATAAAAATCTGGCGACTAGGAAACGAGATATTTAGAGTTAAAATTTGGTTTCGTTTAAAACAATGAAATCTTAAACTTCAAATATCTGGAAAACTACTCGATAGATATTGTTTATATTTTACCTCTATATGTAGACAACTTTATTCTAAAAAAGTATAAAATTTCGTAAAAATCTGGCGACTAGGAAACGAGATATTTAAAGTTAAATTTTGGTTTCGTTTAAAACAATGAAATCTTAAACTTCAAATATCTGGAAAACTACTCGATAGATTTTGTTTATATTTTACTTGTATATGGAGACAACTATTGTCTATAATTGAATAAAATTTAGTAAAAATCTGTCGTGTAGGAAACGAGATATTTAGAGTTAAATTTTGGTTTCGTTTGAAACAGTGGAATCTTTAACTTCAAATATCTTGAAAACTACTCCATAGATTTTGTTTATATTTTACTTGTATATGGAGACAACTATTGTCTATAATTGTATAAAATTTAGTAAAAATCTGTCGTGTAGGAAACGAGATATTTAGAGTTAAATTTTGGTTTTGTTTAAAACAGTGGAATCTTTAACTTCAAATATCTTGAAAACTACTCCATAGATTTTGTTTATATTTTACTTGTATATGGAGACAACTATTGTCTATAATTGGATAAAATTTAGTAAAAATCAGTCGTGTAGGAAACGAGAAATTTAGAGTTAAATATTGGTTTCGTTTGAAACAGTGGAATCTTTAACTTCAAATATCTGGAAAACTACTCGATAGATTTTGTTTATATTTTACCTTTATATGTAGACAACTTTATTCTATAAATGTATAAAATTTCGTAAAAATCTGGCGACTAGGAAACGATATATTTAGAGTTAAATTTTGGTTTCGTTTAAAACAATGAAATCTTAAACTTCATATATCTGGAAAACTACTCGATAGATTTTGCTTATATTTTACCTCTATATGTAGACAACTTTATTCTATAAATGTATAAAATTTAGTAAAATCTGACGTGTAGGAAACGAGATATTTAGAGTTAAATTTTGGTTTCGTTTGAAACAGTGAAATCTTTAACTTCAAATATGTCGAAAACTGCTTGATAGATTTTCTTTATATTTTACTTGTATATGGAGACAACTATTGTCTATAATTGTATAACATTTAGTAAAAATCTGTCGTGTAGGAAACGAGAGTTAAATTTTGGTTTCGTTTAAAACAGTGGAATCTTTAACTTCAAATATCTTGAAAACTACTCGATAGAATTTGTTTATATTTTACTTGTATGTGGAGACAACTATTGTCTATAATTGTATAAAATTTAGTAAAAATCTGACGTGTAGGAAACGAGATATTTAGAGTTAAATTTTGGTTTCGTTTGAAACAGTGAAATCTTTAACATCAAATATGTCGAAAACTATTCGATAGATTTTGTTTATATTTTACTTGTATATGGAGACAACTATTGTCTATAATTGTATAACATTTAGTAAAAATCTGTCGTGTAGGAAACGAGATATTTAGAGTAAAATTTTGGTTTCGTTTAAAACAGTGGAATCTTTAACTTCAAATATCTTGAAAACTACTCGATAGATTTTGTTTATATTTTACATGTATATGGAGACAACTATTGTCTATAATTGTATAAAATTTAGTAAAAATCTGTCGTGTAGGAAACGAGATATTTAGAGTTAAATTTTGGTTTCGATTAAAACAGTGGAATCTTTAACTTCAAATATCTTGAAAACTACTCGATAGATTTTGTTTATATTTTACTTGTATATGGAGACAACTATTGTCTATAATTGTATAAAATTTAGTAAAAATCTGTCGTGTAGGAAACGAGATATTTAGAGTTAAATTTTGGTTTCGATTAAAACAGTGGAATCTTTAACTTCAAATATCTTGAAAACTACTCGATAGATTTTGTTTATATTTTACTTGTATATGGAGACAACTATTGTCTATAATTGTATAAAATTTAGTAAAAATCTGTCGTGTAGGAAACGAGATATTTAGAGTAAAATTTTGGTTTCGTTTAAAACAGTGGAATCTTTAACTTCAAATATCTTGAAAACTACTCGATAGATTTTGTTTATATTTTACTTGTATATGGAGACAACTATTGTCTATAATTGTATAAAATTTAGTAAAAATCTGTCGTGTAGGAAACGAGATATTTAGAGTTAAATTTTGGTTTCGATTAAAACAGTGGAATCTTTAACTTCAAATATCTTGAAAACTACTCGATAGATTTTGTTTATATTTTACTTGTATATGGAGACAACTATTGTCTATAATTGTATAAAATTTAGTAAAAATCTGTCGTGTAGGAAACGAGATATTTAGAGTAAAATTTTGGTTTCGTTTAAAACAGTGGAATCTTTAACTTCAAATATCTTGAAAACTACTCGATAGATTTTGTTTATATTTTACTTGTATATGGAGACAACTATTGTCTATAATTGTATAAAATTTAGTAAAAATCTGTCGTGTAGGAAACGAGATATTTAGAGTTAAATTTTGGTTTCGATTAAAACAGTGGAATCTTTAACTTCAAATATCTTGAAAACTACTCGATAGATTTTGTTTATATTTTACTTGTATATGGAGACAACTATTGTCTATAATTGTATAAAATTTAGTAAAAATCTGTCGTGTAGGAAACGAGATATTTAGAGTTAAATTTTGGTTTCGATTAAAACAGTGGAATCTTTAACTTCAAATATCTTGAAAACTACTCGATAGATTTTGTTTATATTTTACTTGTATATGGAGACAACTATTGTCTATAATTGTATAAAATTTAGTAAAAATCTGTCGTGTAGGAAACGAGATATTTAGAGTAAAATTTTGGTTTCGTTTAAAACAGTGGAATCTTTAACTTCAAATATCTTGAAAACTACTCGATAGATTTTGTTTATATTTTACTTGTATATGGAGACAACTATTGTCTATAATTGTATAAAATTTAGTAAAAATCTGTCGTGTAGGAAACGAGATATTTAGAGTTAAATTTTGGTTTCGATTAAAACAGTGGAATCTTTAACTTCAAATATCTTGAAAACTACTCGATAGATTTTGTTTATATTTTACTTGTATATGGAGACAACTATTGTCTATAATTGTATAAAATTTAGTAAAAATCTGTCGTGTAGGAAACGAGATATTTAGAGTAAAATTTTGGTTTCGTTTAAAACAGTGGAATCTTTAACTTCAAATATCTTGAAAACTACTCGATAGATTTTGTTTATATTTTACTTGTATATGGAGACAACTATTGTCTATAATTGTATAAAATTTAGTAAAAATCTGTCGTGTAGGAAACGAGATATTTAGAGTAAAATTTTGGTTTCGTTTAAAACAGTGGAATCTTTAACTTCAAATATCTTGAAAACTACTCGATAGATTTTGTTTATATTTTACTTGTATATGGAGACAACTATTGTCTATAATTGTATAAAATTTAGTAAAAATCTGTCGTGTAGGAAACGAGATATTTAGAGTTAAATTTTGGTTTCGATTAAAACAGTGGAATCTTTAACTTCAAATATCTTGAAAACTACTCGATAGATTTTGTTTATATTTTACTTGTATATGGAGACAACTATTGTCTATAATTGTATAAAATTTAGTAAAAATCTGTCGTGTAGGAAACGAGATATTTAGAGTTAAATTTTGGTTTCGATTAAAACAGTGGAATCTTTAACTTCAAATATCTTGAAAACTACTCGATAGATTTTGTTTATATTTTACTTGTATATGGAGACAACTATTGTCTATAATTGTATAAAATTTAGTAAAAATCTGTCGTGTAGGAAACGAGATATTTAGAGTAAAATTTTGGTTTCGTTTAAAACAGTGGAATCTTTAACTTCAAATATCTTGAAAACTACTCGATAGATTTTGTTTATATTTTACTTGTATATGGAGACAACTATTGTCTATAATTGTATAAAATTTAGTAAAAATCTGTCGTGTAGGAAACGAGATATTTAGAGTTAAATTTTGGTTTCGATTAAAACAGTGGAATCTTTAACTTCAAATATCTTGAAAACTACTCGATAGATTTTGTTTATATTTTACTTGTATATGGAGACAACTATTGTCTATAATTGTATAACATTTAGTAAAAATCTGTCGTGTAGGAAACGAGAAATTTAGAGTTAAATATTGGTTTCGTTTGAAACAGTGGAATCTTTAACTTCAAATATCTGGAAAACTACTCGATAGATTTTGCTTATATTTTACCTCTATATGTAGAAAACTTTATTCTATAAATGTATAAAATTTAGTAAAAATCTGTTGTGTAGGAAACGAGATATTTAGAGTTAAATATTTGTTTCGTTTGAAACAGTTGAATCTTTAACTTCAAATATCTTGAAAACTACTCGATAGATTTTGTTTATATTTTACTTGTATATGAAGACCATTATTGTCTATAATTGTATAAAATTTAGTAAAAATCTGTCGTGTAGGAAACGAGATATTTAGAGTTAAATTTTGGTTTCGTTTGAAACAGTGAAATCTTTAACTTCAAATATGTCGAAAACTACTCCATAGATTTTGTTTATATTTTACTTGTATATGGAGACAACTATTGTCTATAATTGTATAACATTTAGTAAAAATCTGTCGTGCAGGAAACGAGATATTTAGAGTTAAATTTTGGTTTCGTTTAAAACAGTGGAATCGTTAACTTCAAATATCTTGAAAACTACTCCATAGATTTTGTTTATATTTTACTTGTATATGGAGACAACTATTGTCTATAATTGTATAAAATTTAGTAAAAATCTGTCGTGTAGGAAACGAGATATTTAGAGTTAAATTTTGGTTTCGTTTGAAACAGTGGAATCTTTAACTTCAAATATCTTGAAAACTACTCGATAGATTTTGTTTATATTTTACTTGTATATGGAGACAACTATTGTCTATAATTGTATAAAATTTAGTAAAAATCTGTCGTGTAGGAAACAAGAAATTTAGAGTTAAATATTGGTTTCGTTTGAAACAGTGGAATCTTTAACTTGAAATATCTGGAAAACTACTCAATAGATTTTGTTTATATTTTACCTCTATATGTAGACAAATTTATTCTATAAATGTATAAAATTTCGTAAAAATCTGGCGACTAGGAAACGAGAAATTTAGAGTTAAATATTGGTTTCGTTTGAAACAGTGGAATCTTTAACTTCAAATATCTGGAAAACTACTCGATAGATTTTGTTTATATTTTACCACTATATGTAGACAACTTTATTCTATAAATGTATAAAATTTCGTAAAAATCTGTCGTGTAGGAAACGAGATATTTGGAGTTAAATTTTGGTTTCGTTTAAAACAGTGGAATCTTTAACTTCAAATATCTTGAAAACTACTCCATAGATTTTGTTTATATTTTACTTGTATATGGAGACAACTATTGTCTATAATTGTATAAAATTTAATAAAAATCTGTCGAGTAGGAAACGATATATTTAGAGTTAAATATTGGTTTCGTTTGAAACAGTGGAATCTTTAACTTCAAATATCTTGAAAACTACTCGATAGATTTTGTTTATATTTTACTTGTATATGAAGACCATTATTGTCTATAATTGTATAAAATTTAGTAAAAATCTGTCGTGTAGGAAACGAAATATTTAGAGTTAAATTTTGGTTTCGTTTGAAACAGTGAAATCTTTAACTTCAAATATCTGGAAAACTACTCGATAGATTTTGTTTATATTTTACCTCTATATGTAGACAACTTTATTCTATAAATGTATAAAATTTCGTAAAAATCTGGCGACTAGGAAACGAGATATTTAAAGTTAAATTTTGGTTTCGTTTAAAACAATGAAATCTTAAACTTCAAATATCTGGAAAACTACTCGATAGATTTTGTTTATATTTTACTTGTATATGGAGACAACTATTGTCTATAATTGTATAAAATTTAGTAAAAATCTGACGTGTAGGAAACGAGATATTTTGAGTTAAATTTTGGTTTCGTTTGAAACAGTGAAATCTTTAACTTCAAATATGTCGAAAACTACTCGATAGATTTTGTTTATATTTTACTTGTATATGGAGACAACTATTGTCTATAATTGTATAACATTTAGTAAAAATCTGTCGTGTAGGAAACGAGATATTTAGAGTTAAATTTTGGTTTCGTTTAAAATAGTGGAATCTTTAACTTCAAATATCTTGAAAACTACTCGATAGATTTTGTTTATATTTTACTTGTATATGGAGACAACTATTGTCTATAATTGTATAAAATTTAGTAAAAATCTGTCTTGTAGGAAACGAGATATTTAGAGTTAAATTTTGGTTTCGTTTAAAACAGTGGAATCTTTAACTTCAAATATCTTGAAAACTACTCTATAGATTTTGTTTATATTTTACTTGTATATGGAGACAACTATTGTCTATAATTGTATAAAATTTAGTAAAAATCTGTCGTGTAGGAAACGTGATATTTAGAGTTAAATATTGGTTTCGTTTGAAACAGTGGAATCTTTAACTTCAAATATCTTGAAAACTACTCGATAGATTTTGTTTATATTTTACTTGTATTTGAAGACCATTATTGTCTATAATTGTATAAAATTAAGTAAAAATCTGTCGTGTAGGAAACGAGATATTTAGAGTTAAATTTTGGTTTCGTTTGAAACAGTGGAATCTTTAACTTCAAATATCTTGAAAACTACTCGATAGATTTTGTTTATATTTTACTTGTATATGGAGACAACTATTGTCTATAATTGTATAAAATTTAGTAAAAATCTGTCGTGTAGGAAACGAGAAATTTAGAGTTAAATATTGGTTTCGTTTGAAACAGTGGAATCTTTAACTTCAAATATCTGGAAAACTACTCGATAGATTTTGTTTATATTTTACCTCTATATGTAGACAACTTTATTCTATAAATGTATAAAATTTCGTAAAAATCTGGCGACTAGGAAACGAGATATTTAGAGTTAAATTTTGGTTTCGTTTAAAACAATGAAATCTTAAACTTCAAATATCTGGAAAACTACTCGATAGATTTTGTTTATATTTTACCTCTATATGTAGACAACTTTATTCTATAAATGTATAAAATTTCGTAAAAATCTGGCGACTAGGAAACGAGATATTTAAAGTTAAATTTTGGTTTCGTTTAAAACAATGAAATCTTAAACTTCAAATATCTGGAAAACTACTTGATAGATTTTGTTTATATTTTACTTGTATATGGAGACAACTATTGTCTATAATTGTATAAAATTTAGTAAAAATCTGACGTGTAGGAAACGAGATATTTAGTGTTAAATTTTGGTTTCGTTTGAAACAGTGAAATCTTTAACTTCAAATATCTTGAAAACTACTCAATAGATTTTGTTTATATTTTACTTGTATATGGAGACAACTATTGTCTATAATTGAATAAAATTTAGTAAAAATCTGTCGTGTAGGAAACGAGATATTTAGAGTTAAATTTTGGTTTCGTTTGAAACAGTGGAATCTTTAACTTCAAATATCTTGAAAACTACTCCATAGATTTTGTTTATATTTTACTTGTATATGGAGACAACTATTGTCTATAATTGTATAAAATTTAGTAAAAATCTGTCGTGTAGGAAACGAGATATTTAGAGTTAAATATTGGTTTCGTTTGAAACAGTGGAATCTTTAACTTCAAATATCTGGAAAACTACTAGATAGATTTTGTTTATATTTTACTTGTATATGGAGACAACTATTGTCTATAATTGTATAACATTTAGTAAAAATCTGTCGTGTAGGAAACGAGATATTTAGAGTTAAATTTTGGTTTCGTTTAAAATAGTGGAATCTTTAACTTCAAATATCTTGAAAACTACTCAATAGATTTTGTTTATATTTTACTTGTATATGGAGACAACTATTGTTTATAATTGTATAAAATTTAGTAAAAATCTGTCGTGTAGGAAACGAGATATTTAGAGTTAAATTTTGGTTTCGTTTAAAACAGTGGAATCTTTAACTTCAAATATCTTGAAAACTACTCCATAGATTTTGTTTATATTTTACTTGTATATGGAGACAACTATTGTCTATAATTGTATAAAATTTAGTAAAAATCTGTCGTGTAGGAAATGAGATATTTAGAGTTAAATATTGGTTTCGTTTGAAACAGTGGAATCTTTAACTTCAAATATCTTGAAAACTACTCGATAGATTTTGTTTATATTTTACTTGTATATGAAGACCATTATTGTCTATAATTGTATAAAATTTAGTAAAAATCTGTCGTGTAGGAAACGAGATATTTAGAGTTAAATTTTGGTTTCGTTTGAAACAGTGGAATCTTTAACTTCAAATATCTTGAAAACTACTCGATAGATTTTGTTTATATTTTACTTGTATATGGAGACAACTATTGTCTATAATTGTATAAAATTTAGTAAAAATCTGTCGTGTAGGAAACGAGAAATTTAGAGTTAAATATTGGTTTCGTTTGAAACAGTGGAATATTTAACTTCAAATATCTGGAAAACTACTTGATAGATTTTGTTTATATTTTACCTCTATATGTAGACAACTTTATTCTATAAATGTATAAAATTTCGTAAAAATCTGGCGACTAGGAAACGAGATATTAGGAGTTAAATTTTGGTTTCGTTTAAAACAATGAAATCTTAAACTTCAAATATCTGGAAAACTACTCGATAGATTTTGTTTATATTTTACTTGTATATGGAGACAACTATTGTCTATAATTGTATAAAATTTAGTAAAAATCTGACGTGTAGGAAACGAGATATTTAGAGTTAAATTTTGGTTTCGTTTGAAACAGTGAAATCTTTAACTTCAAATATGTCGAAAACTACTCGATAGATTTTGTTTATATTTTACTTGTATATGGAGACAACTATTGTCTATAATTGAATAAAATTTAGTAAAAATCTGTCGTGTAGGAAACGAGATTATTAGAGTTAAATATTGGTTTCGTTTGAAACAGTGGAATCTTTAACTTCAAATATCTTGAAAACTACTCGATAGATTTTGTTTATATTTTACTTGTATATGAAGACCATTATTGTCTATAATTGTATAAAATTTAGTAATAATCTGTCGTGTAGGAAACGAGATATTTAGAGTTAAATTTTGGTTTCGTTTGAAACAGTGGAATCTTTAACTTCAAATATCTTGAAAACTACTCGATAGATTTTGTTTATATTTTACTTGTATATGGAGACAACTATTGTCTATAATTGTATAAAATTTAGTAAAAATCTGTCGTGTAGGAAACGAGAAATTTAGAGTTAAATATTGGTTTCGTTTGAAACAGTGGAATCTTTAACTTCAAATATCTGGAAAACTACTCGATAGATTTTGTTTATATTTTACCTCTACATGTAGACAACTTTATTCTATAAATGTATAATATTTCGTAAAAATCTGGCGACTAGGAAACGAGATATTTAGAGTTAAATTTTGGTTTCGTTTAAAACAATGAAATCCTAAACTTCAAATATCTGGAAAACTACTCGATAGATTTTGTTTATATTTTACCTCTATATGTAGACAACTTTATTCTATAAATGTATAAAATTTCGTAAAAATCTGGCGACTAGGAAACGAGATATTTAAAGTTAAATTTTGGTTTCGTTTAAAACAATGAAATCTTAAACTTCAAATATCTGGAAAACTACTTGATAGATTTTGTTTATATTTTACTTGTATATGGAGACAACTATTGTCTATAATTGTATAAAATTTAGTAAAAATCTGTCGTGTAGGAAACGAGATATTTAGAGTTAAATATTGGTTTCGTTTGAAACAGTGGAATCTTTAACTTCAAATATCTTGAAAACTACTCCATAGATTTTGTTTATAATTTACTTGTATATGGAGACAACTATTGTCTATAATTGTATAAAATTTAGTAAAAATCTGTCGTGTAGGAAACGAGATATTTAGAGTTAAATATTGGTTTCGTTTGAAACAGTGGAATCTTTAACTTCAAATATCTTGAAATCTACTCGATAGATTTTGTTTATATTTTACTTGTATATGGAGACAACTATTGTCTATAATGGTATAACATTTAGTAAAAATCTGTCGTGTAGGAAACGAGATATTTAGAGTTAAATTTTGGTTTCGTTTAAAACAGTGGAATCTTTAACATCAAATATCTTGAAAACTACTCGATAGATTTTGTTTATATTTTACTTGTATATGGAGACAACTATTGTCTATAATTGTATAACATTTAGTAAAAATCTGTCGTGTAGGAAACGAGATATTTAGAGTTAAATTTTGGTTTCGTTTAAAATAGTGGAATCTTTAACTTCAAATATCTTGAAAACTACTCGATAGATTTTGTTTATATTTTACTTGTATATGGAGACAACTATTGTTTATAATTGTATAAAATTTAGTAAAAATCTGTCGTGTAGGAAACGAGATATTTAGAGTTAAATTTTGGTTTCGTTTAAAACAGTGGACTCTTTAACTTCAAATATCTTGAAAACTACTCCATAGATTTTGTTTATATTTTACTTGTATATGGAGACAACTATTGTCTATAATTGTATAAAATTTAGTAAAAATCTGTTGTGTAGGAAATGAGATATTTAGAGTTAAATATTGGTTTCGTTTGAAACAGTGGAATCTTTATTTTCAAATATCTTGAAAACTACTCGATAGATTTCGTTTATATTTTACTTGTATATGAAGACCATTATTGTCTATAATTGTATAAAATTTAGTAATAATCTGTCGTGTAGGAAACGAGATATTTAGAGTTAAATTTTGGTTTCGTTTGAAACAGTGGAATCTTTAACTTCAAATATCTTGAAAACTACTCGATAGATTTTGTTTATATTTTACTTGTATATGGAGACAACTATTGTCTATAATTGTATAAAATTTAGTAAAAATCTGACGTGTAGGAAACGAGATATTTAGAGTTAAATTTTGGTTTCGTTTGAAACAGTGAAATCTTTAACTTCAAATATGTCGAAAACTACTCGATAGATTTTGTTTATATTTTACTTGTATATGGAGACAACTATTGTCTATAATTGAATAAAATTTAGTAAAAATCTGTCGTGTAGGAAACGAGAAATTTAGAGTTAAATTTTGGTTTCGTTTGAAACAGTGAAATCTTTAACTTCAAATATGTCGAAAACTACTCGATAGATTTTGTTTATATTTTACTTGTATATGGAGACAACTATTGTCTATAATTGAATAAAATTTAGTAAAAATCTGTCGTGTAGGAAACGAGATTATTAGAGTTAAATATTGGTTTCGTTTGAAACAGTGGAATCTTTAACTTCAAATATCTTGAAAACTACTCGATAGATTTTGTTTATATTTTACTTGTATATGAAGACCATTATTGTCTATAATTGTATAAAATTTAGTAATAATCTGTCGTGTAGGAAACGAGATATTTAGAGTTAAATTTTGGTTTCGTTTGAAACAGTGGAATTTTTAACTTCAAATATCTTGAAAACTACTCGATAGATTTTGTTTATATTTTACTTGTATATGGAAACAACTATTGCCTATAATTGTTTAAAATTTAGTAAAAATCTGTCGTGTAGGAAACGAGAAATTTAGAATTAAATATTGGTTTCGTTTGAAACAGTGGAATCTTTAACTTCAAATATCTGGAAAACTACTCGATAGATTTTGTTTATATTTTACCTCTATATGTAGACAACTTTATTCTATAAATGTATAATATTTCGTAAAAATCTGGCGACTAGGAAACGAGATATTTAGAGTTAAATTTTGGTTTCGTTTAAAACAATGAAATCCTAAACTTCAAATATCTGGAAAACTACTCGATAGATTTTGTTTATATTTTACCTCTATATGTAGACAACTTTATTCTATAAATGTATAATATTTCGTAAAAATCTGGCGACTAGGAAACGAGATATTTAGAGTTAAATTTTGGTTTCGTTTAAAACAATGAAATCCTAAACTTCAAATATATGGAAAACTACTCGATAGATTTTGTTTATATTTTACCTCTATATGTAGACAACTTTATTCTATAAATGTATAAAATTTCGTAAAAATCTGGCGACTAGGAAACGAGATATTTAAAGTTAAATTTTGGTTTCGTTTAAAACAATGAAATCTTAAACTTCAAATATCTGGAAAACTACTTGATAGATTTTGTTTATATTTTACTTGTATATGGAGACAACTATTGTCTATAATTGTATAAAATTTAGTAAAAATCTGTCGTGTAGGAAACGAGATATTTAGAGTTAAATATTGGTTTCGTTTGAAACAGTGGAATCTTTAACTTCAAATATCTTGAAAACTACTCCATAGATTTTGTTTATAATTTACTTGTATATGGAGACAACTATTGTCTATAATTGTATAAAATTTAGTAAAAATCTGTCGTGTAGGAAACGAGATATTTAGAGTTAAATATTGGTTTCGTTTGAAACAGTGGAATCTTTAACTTCAAATATCTTGAAATCTACTCGATAGATTTTGTTTATATTTTACTTGTATATGGAGACAACTATTGTCTATAATGGTATAACATTTAGTAAAAATCTGTCGTGTAGGAAACGAGATATTTAGAGTTAAATTTTGGTTTCGTTTAAAACAGTGGAATCTTTAACATCAAATATCTTGAAAACTACTCGATAGATTTTGTTTATATTTTACTTGTATATGGAGACAACTATTGTCTATAATTGTATAACATTTAGTAAAAATCTGTCGTGTAGGAAACGAGATATTTAGAGTTAAATTTTGGTTTCGTTTAAAATAGTGGAATCTTTAACTTCAAATATCTTGAAAACTACTCGATAGATTTTGTTTATATTTTACTTGTATATGGAGACAACTATTGTTTATAATTGTATAAAATTTAGTAAAAATCTGTCGTGTAGGAAACGAGATATTTAGAGTTAAATTTTGGTTTCGTTTAAAACAGTGGACTCTTTAACTTCAAATATCTTGAAAACTACTCCATAGATTTTGTTTATATTTTACTTGTATATGGAGACAACTATTGTCTATAATTGTATAAAATTTAGTAAAAATCTGTTGTGTAGGAAATGAGATATTTAGAGTTAAATATTGGTTTCGTTTGAAACAGTGGAATCTTTAACTTCAAATATCTTGAAAACTACTCGATAGATTTTGTTTATATTTTACTTGTATATGAAGACCATTATTGTCTATAATTGTATAAAATTTAGTAAAAATCTGTCGTGTAGGAAACGAGATATTTAGAGTTAAATTTTGGTTTCGTTTGAAACAGTGGAATCTTTAACTTCAAATATCTTGAAAACTACTCGATAGATTTTGTTTATATTTTACTTGTATATGGAGACAACTATTGTCTATAATTGTATAAAATTTAGTAAAAATCTGACGTGTAGCAAACGAGATATTTAGAGTTAAATTTTGGTTTCGTTTGAAACAGTGAAATCTTTAACTTCAAATATGTCGAAAACTACTCGATAGATTTTGTTTATATTTTACTTGTATATGGAGACAACTATTGTCTATAATTGAATAAAATTTAGTAAAAATCTGTCGTGTAGGAAACGAGAAATTTAGAGTTAAATTTTGTTTTCGTTTGAAACAGTGAAATCTTTAACTTCAAATATGTCGAAAACTACTCGATAGATTTTGTTTATATTTTACTTGTATATGGAGACAACTATTGTCTATAATTGAATAAAATTTAGTAAAAATCTGTCGTGTAGGAAACGAGATTATTAGAGTTAAATATTGGTTTCGTTTGAAACAGTGGAATCTTTAACTTCAAATATCTTGAAAACTACTCGATAGATTTTGTTTATATTTTACTTGTATATGAAGACCATTATTGTCTATAATTGTATAAAATTTAGTAATAATCTGTCGTGTAGGAAACGAGATATTTAGAGTTAAATTTTGGTTTCGTTTGAAACAGTGGAATCTTTAACTTCAAATATCTTGAAAACTACTCGATAGATTTTGTTTATATTTTACTTGTATATGGAAACAACTATTGCCTATAATTGTATAAAATTTAGTAAAAATCTGTCGTGTAGGAAACGAGAAATTTAGAATTAAATATTGGTTTCGTTTGAAACAGTGGAATCTTTAACTTCAAATATCTGGAAAACTACTCGATAGATTTTGTTTATATTTTACCTCTATATGTAGACAACTTTATTCTATAAATGTATAATATTTCGTAAAAATCTGGCGACTAGGAAACGAGATATTTAGAGTTAAATTTTGGTTTCGTTTAAAACAATGAAATCCTAAACTTCAAATATCTGGAAAACTACTCGATAGATTTTGTTTATATTTTACCTCTATATGTAGACAACTTTATTCTATAAATGTATAATATTTCGTAAAAATCTGGCGACTAGGAAACGAGATATTTAAAGTTAAATTTTGGTTTCGTTTAAAACAATGAAATCCTAAACTTCAAATATCTGGAAAACTACTCGATAGATTTTGTTTATATTTTACCTCTATATGTAGACAACTTTATTCTATAAATGTATAAAATTTCGTAAAAATCTGGCGACTAGGAAACGAGATATTTAAAGTTAAATTTTGGTTTCGTTTAAAACAATGAAATCCTAAACTTCAAATATCTGGAAAACTACTCGATAGATTTTGTTTATATTTTACCTCTATATGTAGACAACTTTATTCTATAAATGTATAATATTTCGTAAAAATCTGGCGACTAGGAAACGAGATATTTAGAGTTAAATTTTGGTTTCGTTTGAAACAGTGGAATCTTTAACTTCAAATATCTGGAAAACTACTCGATAGATTTTGTTTATATTTTACCTCTATATGTAGACAACTTTATTCTATAAATGTATAAAATTTCGTAAAAATCTGGCGACTAGGAAACGAGATATTTAAAGTTAAATTTTGGTTTCGTTTAAAACAATGAAATCCTAAACTTCAAATATATGGAAAACTACTCGATAGATTTTGTTTATATTTTACCTCTATATGTAGACAACTTTATTCTATAAATGTATAAAATTTCGTAAAAATCTGGCGACTAGGAAACGAGATATTTAAAGTTAAATTTTGGTTTCGTTTAAAACAATGAAATCTTAAACTTCAAATATCTGGAAAACTACTTGATAGATTTTGTTTATATTTTACTTGTATATGGAGACAACTATTGTCTATAATTGTATAAAATTTAGTAAAAATCTGACGTGTAGCAAACGAGATATTTAGAGTTAAATTTTGGTTTCGTTTGAAACAGTGAAATCTTTAACTTCAAATATGTCGAAAACTACTCGATAGATTTTGTTTATATTTTACTTGTATATGGAGACAACTATTGTCTATAATTGAATAAAATTTAGTAAAAATCTGTCGTGTAGGAAACGAGATATTTAGAGTTAAATTTTGGTTTCGTTTGAAACAGTGGAATCTTTAACTTCAAATATCTGGAAAACTACTCGATAGATTTTGTTTATATTTTACCTCTATATGTAGACAACTTTATTCTATAAATGTATAAAATTTCGTAAAAATCTGGCGACTAGGAAACGAGATATTTAAAGTTAAATTTTGGTTTCGTTTAAAACAATGAAATCCTAAACTTCAAATATATGGAAAACTACTCGATAGATTTTGTTTATATTTTACCTCTATATGTAGACAACTTTATTCTATAAATGTATAAAATTTCGTAAAAATCTGGCGACTAGGAAACGAGATATTTAAAGTTAAATTTTGGTTTCGTTTAAAACAATGAAATCTTAAACTTCAAATATCTGGAAAACTACTTGATAGATTTTGTTTATATTTTACTTGTATATGGAGACAACTATTGTCTATAATTGTATAAAATTTAGTAAAAATCTGTCGTGTAGGAAACGAGATATTTAGAGTTAAATTTTGGTTTCGTTTGAAACAGTGGAATCTTTAACTTCAAATATCTGGAAAACTACTCGATAGATTTTGTTTATATTTTACCTCTATATGTAGACAACTTTATTCTATAAATGTATAAAATTTCGTAAAAATCTGGCGACTAGGAAACGAGATATTTAAAGTTAAATTTTGGTTTCGTTTAAAACAATGAAATCCTAAACTTCAAATATCTGGAAAACTACTTGATAGATTTTGTTTATATTTTACTTGTATATGGAGACAACTATTGTCTATAATTGTATAAAATTTAGTAAAAATCTGACGTGTAGGAAACGAGATATTTAGAGTTAAATTTTGGTTTCGTTTGAAACAGTGAAATCTTTAACTTCAAATATGTCGAAAACTACTCGATAGATTTTGTTTATATTTTACTTGTATATGGAGACAACTATTGTCTATAATTGAATAAAATTTAGTAAAAATCTGTCGTGTAGGAAACGAGATATTTAGAGTTAAATTTTGGTTTCGTTTGAAACAGTGGAATCTTTAACTTCAAATATCTTGAAAACTACTCCATAGATTTTGTTTATATTTTACTTGTATATGGAGACAACTATTGTCTATAATTGTATAAAATTTAGTAAAAATCTGTTGTGTTGGAAACGAGAAATTTAGAGTTAAATTTTGGTTTCGTTTGAAACAGTGAAATATTTATCTTCAAATATCTCGAAAACTACTCGATAGATTTTGTTTATATTTTACTTGTATATGGAGACAACTATTGTCTATAATTGTTTAAAATTTAGTAAAAATCTGTCGATTAGGAAACGAGTTATTCAGAGTTAAATTTTAGTTTCGTTTGAAACAGTGAAATTTTTATCTTCAAATATTTTGAAAACTACTTGATAGATTTTGTTTATATTTTACTTGTATATGGAGACAACTATTGTCTATAATTGTACAAAATTTAGTAAAAATCTGTCGTGTAGGAAACGAGATATTTAGAGTTAAATTTTGGTTTCGTTTGAAACAGTAAAATCTTTAACTTCAAATGTTTTGAGGCAACTTATGTATATAATTGTATAAAATTTCCATAAATAAATTTCCATACGGTTGATTAGTAGCGATGCCCGCTAAGCTAAGTTGTATTGCTATACTTGGGTCGATTCCCGGTTTTCTAGGCCTTAGATTTTATTTAATAATTAATGAAAAGAATTTGTGGTAAGTTATGTTTTAATTGTGAATAGGTGAAATTGTGTATGATTGCCAGTTTGTGTAGAAATCATTTTGCCGCGAAATCTACTAATTTGAATGGCAACGTTGGAGTCTGTAGGGTATCCCTAAGGTTCTAGGGTAAACAGAGAATCTAATATGGTGGTAGCATTTTGTGCGGTACTCAGCCTGATGAGTTAGAATAGATTCCCGCTTGTCCTGTACTTAATGTTACCAAGCTCAGTGGTGAATTTCAATTTAAATTGTTTCCTTAGAAGGCTGTCTTTTGTAACAGTTTGCTTGAATTTTAGTTATCTAGTAAGCTTTGGAGCGTAAGGAAGTTGTCTGCGGTTGGGGAACCGGTTGAATCCTATTTCATTAAGTCGAAGCACCTTGTGAAGAGCAATGAATAAATGTTTCTACTTTATCTGAACTTCATTAGTAGGTGGGAGTAGCGTGATCGCATCAAATTTAATGAAATTGATTTTCAGACGGAAGTAAACGTTTCGAAACCTTCTCCTTCCCCACCACCGGGATGAACAAAATGAAGTCATACGAGTATTTGAAGTGGTTGGTACACTTGTCTGAGCGAGCGCGTAAAGTTGTAGAAACTAGTGGCAAGTAGCTACTCTCTTCAGTTCCGTGTGTAGTGGTGACCGGAACTTGTAACAGAAAATAGAGATTAGAGTTAGATTTCCAGTCGGAAAGGAATGCTGCCGAAAAACAATTCTCTTGAGATTGTGAGTGCAGAATCTTAAGCTTTTGCTCTGATTGGTTGGTTGAGATTTGTTGGCCGGATGATAGAACCGGGAGATACCTTTTAGGGAGTATAATTGTGGTTCCCTTAACTTTTCTTCTTCGCTATTCGTTAATAATATGTTCCGTTTTCTTGGCAACTGCACTAATCAGCCGCCACAGTGCCGCGACGATTTGGGAGATCTAGACCTTCTTCCTTAAGTCCAAAACTTCTGTTATTTAAGAACCGGGGTAAGGAAACTCTGGACGTCATTTTCCAGGACCGGTCATAGAGTTCAGTAGGGAGTCGGAGATAGCAACATCTAGGGAATATAGGCCAGATTGGGGAAGGGTCTCCCCAATGTATGTCCTGATTCGCTAATTAACATTTTGGAGGATGATCCTGTATGGTCGATTTGAGCGTTTCCATAGTATCCTGCTGTAAACAACCCGCGGCCCCGATATTCTCTTACTTAAAAGTAAGTTATAGTTCTTTAGTGAAACTGGTTCTACCTTCTCAGTAAGGGGAAGGGGAAGGGTAGCGACCGTGACTATTAAATCGCCCGCCCTTTTCAACGGAAGCTACTTGAGTTTAGTTGAGTTAACCGCCGTCCCGCAGCTTAATACGATGTAGACTGACAACAATACTCTACCATCTAAACTTTTATCTACTGCGTAATCGGCCGCCTCAACACTAGTTTTAAAGAACAAAACGTAAGATCCTTATCCTTAATAGAACGTCACGATTTTATGAAAAATCAAATATTCTTGTGTACAGGGCAACTTTAAGCGCAAGCTGGTCTTAAACCCTGTAACTGGTAGTGGAGGAGAACTATCTCAGGGTTGCCTAGGCAAGATGTAAAAGCAAGGCTAACTAACCTGAAGCATCTAACTAAATTAGTTGAACATAAAAATGAACTCAAGAACTCATTACAGTAAAACTACTTGCACTTCACGCGCGCTTAGTTCTCTCCTAAGAAAGTTAATCTCAAAACGCGTAAAAAAAAAAAGTTGGGACTTTGAAATTGACCAGACCAAGTTTAGCCATTATAAGTCCTTGGCAAGATTAGTGTATACTTTAAAAAGTACGACGACTTCACACAATGGGCTGATTAAATTGAACTTTTTTTTGCCTTCAACACTTTCATTTTTTTTTTTATCTTTCTAAAAAAAGAATTTTCATCTCTTTCCGCATTTTCCTTTCTCCTTTTATTATATCTTGTCTCAATTAGGAGATTTTTATTTTCTTTAAATACAATTAATGAAGCGAGCTTCTTTACTGGCTCTTACTAAAAAATTGTAAACTTAATAATTTTCATAAATAGAAAGAATTTTTAGTAGCGAGTGGAAATGGGGGAAAAATCATACATTTTCTCAAGAACTTTACTTAAATAAATATTCTCAAAAACTTGGAAAACTCACTGAACAAGTAATTGACATCAATATTGTACAAGTTCTCAACGTAAAAATGCTTGAGTCGGTTGGAAGCTTCAGGTCACTTAACTTGGGAAATTTTCCCATGGAAATCCAATTAAGGGGAAAAGTGGGGATAGTTGCGCTTCCGCTCTAAAGTGCTCTCTTCCTTTTGAAGTCTTCAATTTCATCCTATTGCTGTGGAATGATGGTTTTGGTTTTTTCCGACCGTTGTTGATACGATGATTTTTGGTGAAGATCGAGGTGCGGTCTTGAATAAAAACAATCTTTACTCACCACATTCCTTAGGTTTTTCCAGCCCTATTGTTTTCACCCCTTCCTTACTTCTATATAAACCCGCTTTTCCGTGAATTCCTTAACAGTTATGATGATATACTCATAGCTCTACATTGAACTTCACAAACTTTTTTTTATAATGTAAGTCTTTCCAAATTATATCTATCTATTTAATTTTATGTTGTATAAATAATTTGTATTTCATTTATTTTTGTATTTCTTTAGTTTTCAATTTTATCTATATTAGTGTAATATTCCTTTTGTACAGACCCTGAAGAAGGTAGTAAAAATTACCGAAACGTTGGTATACAGCAAAAAAGTTGTTTTTATTTAAGACCTCACCTCGATATCCACCAAAAATCCTTGCTGTGGAATATTAACGAGGATGATGTCTTTCGCTAAAATTTCAACTTTAAAGAATTAATAAATAGATCTTTCATTTTGCATAGAATCTTTGTGTAAGATTGTCAGTGTAGATCCAAAGGGGTCGCAGTGGCGTAGGCCTTGAGGCCGCCCTAGTCTAATCTAAGATTGTCAGTGGGCGGGAACTATGCAATCTAAAACATATCCAGAATCTAGGACTCAAAAACCTAGATACGGACTAACTAAGGTCATAAGGAGCTAAATAAATCTAACAAGGTCAAACAGCCTCAGCACTTCGAACCTCAGGGTTCCCATCCGAAGGCCCCGAACCTAATCTAAGTACACTTCCGCACATCATTCACCTCAAACCCCTCATAATCCTTCAGGAGATGACTGATAGTTCCCTCTCTACCGAGCAAATTGATTAACTAAGAGGTTAGCATATTTATTATTCCTTCGCGAAGAACCTGGGTTTGAATCCAGTTGATGGTCCCTTCTCTTTCTAGGAGCTTCTTACAATTTACTGTCCAGTTTGGTGTACAGTTTTGCCTGTAATGAGAGAACACTGTCCGACACCGCTCTGGGGGAAAAAATTTTTTTCAGGCGCCAACAACCGATTTGTTCTAATTCTATGCAGTGACTACACTTGGTCAACAACTCTTTTATACACAAAACTATGGCCACTGCGGGCTCAGTAATCACATACATTGCATGACAGCCTTTTGTAGGTTCTGTCAGCAGGAGGAGGAGCACTGCACATGTTGTGTCAGTGTGAGGAGCTTGTCAGGCTAAGGATCTTACTCCTCCCGGGAGGAACAGAACCAAGGCCTGAGGAGCTTTACCCAGAAGCCCGCTCTCCAGAATTAAGAGACTAACAATAGACGTACAGGTCTGGAGGAGCGGAGCTCTAGTAGTAGTGGGAGCCACAATAGATCCAATAGGGGTCGCGGTGCCAAGGACGCCCTCCTAGAATCCCTCTCTCTATCTACACAAAAACTAATAATTTCTTGACAAGGGAATATTTTGGTTAGTTGTTTTACCCGGAGGCCCTTTTTGGGCTGGAAGTTAAATGGCTGGCATCAAGAAGGAATTAAGGCCGAATTACTTCGGTGGTCCTGTGACCCGGCGAGAAGTTATGATTTATGTACCTTATTAGGGCGAACTGTTGGGCCATGATTAATGACTTGACTAACTTTCAAACACGGCCCTATTTCAATTATCGCTAGTTTTATTACAACCCTTCTAAAGAACTCTTTAGGACGAACACAATCAGCTGATTAAAATAAAGAGTTCATTTTTGTTCAATGGCGAATTAATTCGACTTGGTTTTGTCAATTCCATTTAAAACTAAATTAATTATTTCCCCCCCCTACTGTAATGAAGCTATTATTGTGTTCCGGTCTAATTTATGACGTGTTTTGATCTAAGCAATTTTAATTAAAACTTACGAAATTCTTAGATTATTTGTTTTATTCAAATTTTACAACAATGTGATTTTACAGCATTAAATTTGTATTAATATTATATTACAATTTATTAGATGTCACAAACCCATTATGCTGGCCATTTTCATCTACAAAATATTTCTTTAGTAAAGAGCAGAAAGGTCAAATCTATTAGGTATAATAGGAGGTATGAAACCGTTCATGCACTGGTCTTAAAAAATGCAAATGAAAAAATAATTATATGACGTTAGTTATTTTTTTCAAAAAATGCTAATGGAAACGTACAATATCGATTTTTGTTTGTTGAGATCTGATTTAAGTGCAAGTTTAGTGCACCAGTAAGAAGTAAACATCGTCGGTTTAAGTTCATTCTTTTCATTAAATTGATAGTTACTTCAATTTATCCAGTATTTAAGCGTTAATAATAATAAGTAATAATTAATCTTGTTCAATATTAAATAATATAGTTTTCTCCAATTACATTCTTAATCTGGGAGTTCTTCCCACAATTTTATATATAACCTTGAATTCAGTCTCTAGTTGGGAAGGGATTAGTTCAGTGTGGACAAGATTCGTTCGCGGAGATCCGGTTTCCAACCCAGCTGGCTTATAGCTTTTCTTTTTCTCGATGCTTCTGTCAAGTAGTAGATAGTGTTGTGTTTTAATGAGAGAACACTATATGGGAGCCGGCGGGGCACTGAAAAGGGTTCTGGATGTTAATACAAAATAGACAAAGGTACTACATACTTTTAGGGCAGGCAATTAGCTACTGTTGAAAGTACTTTTCTAATTATTTGATTATAAAACTTGTTTACAAGTACCCAATTAAAGGGACTGCATTTGTTATAATTTAGAAATGAATTATTACTACAAGTAGTTATTTATTCGATACTAGCTGGGTGTACTTTGTACTCTCTTATTCTTCTGTAGGAAATAGTTACTAATTTAAATAAAATTAGCTAATACTTTTGTTTGTCTGAAGTAATAGAAAGTAGAAGAACATAAAATACAGATCACCATTATATTTCAGGCCAAAGAGGGCGTGGTCTGATATGAATGGTATGGGCGTGGCTTGATATAAAGTTCTCGCTTCTGATTGGTTCTTCAACCAGCCTACTTTTCACACTTCCATTCTTCACTGTGATTGGCCAATTCTTTATTAGTAATTATTTCTATGAAAAATTAAAGTTTAATTTTTTTCACTAATTTCCCCCCCCCCCTCCGTAGGTATTTAATAAAGAATCAAAATATGCAATAAAAAATTTTCTCAATAAAAACATAAAAAATAGAAGATTTTTCTCTACTAATGTCTTGTTTTCCACACTAAGAATGCAAGGGTAAACAGAAAATTGGGAATAATGGTTATTTTCTTGGGAAGTAGGTAAAAGGGAATTGTGGATCATGTTCCTCCTATTGCTCCCCACTATTTCGTATATTTATTTGCTTAGGGCTGTTATTATCGATTTTTAATGATTTAATGATCAATAAAACATAGAAATGAAAAATGTAACAATGTAAAGAATTCAGTCTCTAGTTGGGAAGAGATTAGTTCAATGTGGACAAGATTCGTTCGCAGAGATCCGGTTTCCAATCCAGCTGGTTTATAGCTTTTCTTTTTCTCGGTGCTGCTGCCCAGTAGTAGATAGTGTTGTGTCTGAATGAGAGAACACTGAAGGGGGAGCCGGCGGTGCACTGAAAAGGGTTCTGGATGTTAAATTAACAAAAATAATAATGGTAATAATAATTACGACAATATGTTTCGTAGTTTAAGAGCAGCTTTAAAATTGAAAATTTTTAAATTCTGGTTTAAATATCAAGGGACTGATAATGGCACCCATTGTTGCTAATTAACATGTTTGTCGATTAAGTTAACAACGGAAGTAAATTAATTCTTTTTTTCACTTTATCTCTCGCATCCATGCACTGGTCTTAAGAAGCGGAAAAGGTTTTTCTTTTTCCAGGTTTTAGATGGGTGAATGTTTGATGAGCAAGTTGTTATTGCGCAGTAGAAGAGATAAAGCTGGAGTTAGATGGAAGGATTGAGCTGCGGAAGATCTCAGACCTCCCAGCAACATATTATTCTCCATTTTCTCTCCAGCGGCTACTCTCCAGGACACACATCGCATCATCTCCTACTGGCGATGCATGGGAGGCGCCCAAACTTCAGGCTCTACTACATTGGTGGCTGGCTACATGGCATGATGAGTAGTTGCTCTTGTTCTAAACATCCTTTATGTTGGATAAATATTTCATAGGTTCACTTTTAGACCTATGTCTATGCGGGGAAGTGTGTATTTGGGAGAGTTGGGAGAGGGGTCTGAAGGCGCTTCTCCGTGATCACTTTGATGGAAAGTCCTTTTTCTTTTCTTTCTGCAACTTTAATCTTCATTTTCTTGTTTTGCAATATAAATTTTCTCTATCAAGTTTTATTTCTTACTCTTTCGCATACTACTAAGAACAACTCCTTATTTCCAGATTTCTACTAGAACTCCAGGTAAGGAATGAGAGAAAATTTAGGTCATTCTAAGATTGCTGTTGTAAAGTATTCGGTGCCATTTTCAATAGACGCTCATCTTGCTAACAGTTTGCTTTTGGACATTGCTCAATGGTCACCACTTCCTTGTTTCCTTCTTCTTATAAACTTTTAAGTGAGACTTCCTGAACAATTACTTCTTGACTTGTGACGTAATATTTGTAGCTTAACAAATTGTATGCTCCGTCTTTATCTTTATATAAATTACAGGTGAGAAGTTAAGATCCTACCTAGTGTCATTGTTGGCCAGCGCTGGTAACGAAGTCTTAATCAAGTTAAATTTTGTATTTTCTCTGTGTCGCTTATGTCTAGGCAGAACGATATTAGGAGTCTTGTCGTAATACTGTTTTTTTATTGGCTACTTAGTTCAGCTACTGCTTTTGTTATAGGCTGTTGTTAATTAGCATTATTTCGTGCCACTACACTACCCATTGTTACAGATTCTATTCAACAACTCCTTACCAAATTACGAAGTACGTTTTCTAGTTAAGTAAAGTATGTAATCGATGTTTACGAATTCCATTAGACAAAGAATGTCTGGCTTGGTTTGAAGTGCACCATGTAGAAAGTGGCTCTCTCCTGAGAGGCTCCCGAAAAACCAATTTTTCCGCCCCTCCCAAACAAGAAAAACCATTTCAGATAAGATTGATAGTTATTTACATAAGAAAATTGTACAGGAAGTTAAAAGAATATCGTTCGCTGCACAGGCGTTTTCGTGAAAAGCACAAAAAAAGGTCTGTAACGTAAAGTTGCAGTTCCGGTAAATTGTTTTCGGCAAAAACCTTAGTGTATATGAAATACCAAAAGGACTAAGAGTTATCTTCCGTTTTAGAGATATTTTTCGTAACACACGTACGCTAAAAAAGCTTTGTCTTTATGAGATCCTGAAGCATGTACGAGTATTTTCGTGAAGACCCAATCTCCCAATTTGGGAGTTTGTGGAAAAACTATCTTGAGGTGTAACGTTTTGAGAGATTAAAGGTTACAAAACTCCTGAGCCACTTTTTTGTGACCCAAAACTAGAAGGAAAACTCATGTATGGAAAACGTAGAGGAGAACAGAAGGAGTATACCCTCTTTGCAGGACCACTCATAGTGGCTTCTAATGGGTTGTCCATACCACGTATTTTTTGGACGGCCTCCAGTTTGGTTTGGACTAACATGGAAGAGGTTACCAGCGGATATATATTTTGTGTACATGGACACACATGTACATGTGGCGTATTTGTGTGTGTTCTGTAAATGTATGTATAAAATGCAAGCAACTTTTTCTAAACAGTGTGATTTACAGAGGTATTTCCCTTTGTCGGTGGAATGGTTCCAGCGAAAATACTGTCAGTACTTCCAGAAGTGGGGGCAGGTTCAAGTGCTCTAGGGGTAAGTGTGGCAAAGTACACTATGGATAAAAAAAAAAGGAAAATCGTTGAAGGCCTTACGGAAAAGGAGAGAAAAACAGGAGGGGAAAAACGTTTTGGGAGAAGAAGAGGGGTGGGAGGGACCGTCCCTTCTTTGGCCCTTACAGCCCTGCCGTCAGTGTAAACGGTGCTACTAAAAAAGAGAGATATAGCTAGAGGCGGAAGTCGTGACCTAGCCGAGAGAGAAACCTTCACCACTTGGAGTTGGCAGGATGAGATCTCACTTTGAATGGTGATATTGGCTGGTATGAAGCTCTAGTGGTAGGAGGCGGTTAGTGTAAGGGTGCTACTGGCCCCGGGGGTTGCTACACTACAATCCTGCCTAAACATCCTCCCTGGCCGTTAACAACCTCCTTCATGGCTCCACCCCTGTATCCTCTGTTCGCCTTCCATTCAAGCCATTGGTAATGGTAGATATATATTTTTATTTTTTTTACAGCTCAGGGATTGAGTATCTTGCCTAAAAACTACTCCATCTATAGATCTACGTATACATAGATCACTTGTCGTTAAACTGGAGTTTTGACTTTTATGAACGTTCAATTCTATTTTTAATAAGAGCGTTATAAAATATTGGCCTAAATCACTTTTTTATTGGCTCACAGAAATGTTCATTTTTAATCGAACGCATGAAGTAAATTATTCAACCAATAAATAATTGGCCCATTTCGTAAAAATAAAAAAAAAATTTCTACTTCCTGTTACCTCAAAATAGATATTTCCGGTGAAGGCTGCAAACTGTACTTCCGCTGGAGGACGCACCATAATTGTAATTAGTTACCGTATGTTACTCCCTTAGGGCACCTTACAGGGAAGCTGACCTGCCTCGCTTCCCAGAACTCCAATTCTCCTGGCAAATTGTTACAAATACTAGTTACCAATATTGACGAACATGGCGTTAGTATTTATTGAAATTAAAGGAAATCTTTCGAAAGCCATTTACAAAAAATCTTGACGGAAACGTTGACGTAAAGTTGGTTCATTAATAAATTACGTACTTTCGGGATTCCATGGGAATGCCCAAATCAAATATGGCTTCCTGGTTTTGAAGCAATGGGTTCACTTTCACACAGTTAGACCATTTTTTTAAAAACCCTAAAGCGGAACTCAACTCAGACGGAAAGTGTACGAGTATATAATGTAATCTGATTCAAAGGCGCCACGGTAGCCGAGCGGTTAAGATACTAGACCCGCAATGCTAAGATGTATTGTTGGTTTAGTGGGTTCGATTCCCGGTGTCTAGCCCTTGGATTTTATTTAATGGTTAATATGAGAAATTTACAGTAAAGTATGTTAGGTGGCTATAGGCTAGACCCGCAAAGCTAAGATGTATTGTTGGTTTAGTGGGTTCGATTCCCGGTCTAGAGGCCTTGGAATTTATTTAATGATCAATAAAAGAAATTTACAGTAAAGTATGTTTGCTAGTCGCCTCCGTCCACGACACCTAATTTGGTAGTTGGACGTAAAGCCCCGCCTGAAAAAATAGGTCATTGAGTTTACTTTAATCTGATTCAATGTAAGACTTCCGCCGAGTAGTAACAAGAGAATGTTGAAAACTTTTAGTCTATATTCGACCATTGATTGAATAATTGTTACAGTATATTCATTAAATTTGATTGCAGAAAAAAACAGTTACGTTATATTTACTCTTCCTGTTACTAACCTGTAAGTTGGAGTCTGGAGATCGTGTCAACATCTCGTATTCTGAGTTCTCAGCGAAAAAATCCGTTTTGAGTTCACACGTGAGTTGAATTCGGGACTGTGGGTGTGAGGCGATGTTTGCTCAGCATTCTCAGTAATATCCGGTTTAGTTCCGGTATAAGATCTGATAACAACCAACCGGAAGTGGCATTTTACTCAATCGATTTTTGAGATATTTGGGGAAATCGCTGCGACGATTTCCTTTAAACATGGTCTGCTTACTCCTCGAACGCCGTTCTGCCACATTTTATAAAAAAACAAAATCCCAATTACAATCCAGATTTAATTGAACATATTTTTAATGTGCTGATTACCACATAAATTATGGAAAAATGTTAATAAGTTGTGATAAATATGGGACAACAGTTCTTCGTCACAATTCATATGTAAAAATAAAAGCGGAAAAACAGCATGTTGTGTATTTTTCCGGTGTTTGGTGTAGTCTATCCATAGTTGGAAATAGAGTTGCATTTGGTAGTCAAATGCGTGGAACAGCCATTGTGGTGGGGGGATCACTTTGAATACCAGGGCGACATGGTTTGGACGGGCGGTTTGACGGGTAAGAGCCGTGGTGAAGGGAAAGCTGGTAGTTGTGACCCACAACTGGTGGGGCTTCCGGTTGTTGGGTGAGTTGGAGTGAGCCCGCGATGGGCTCTCCAGTTGCCCACAGAGCAGAGTGAACAGCTTCCGGAGTAATGGTGGCGAGATTGAAAACAATAGAGGAACTGACGTCAAGTGGTCCATGAGTTTGTCTGCATGTACTATTATGCACTCAGCATTGGAAAAGAAGGGTTAGCGTGGTGGGTGCATTTCATTGAACGCTTTCTCTTAGGAGGTCGGTCGGTGTGCATAACAGTGACCCCGAATGTGGAAATTCTATGCCACTAGAAGTCAACTTCTCTAATCTCATACGACAATACGAATGAGTTAGAACCCACAGACAATTGGACCAAAGGGGAAAATTGTGAAGTTTTCCGTTTATTTGTAATTAGGGCGAGTGTTGTGCGCATTTTAAAGTCTAAATCATTTGTGGGCAATATCAGTACTTCCTCCTCGGGGCATTTCTACTTGGAGCCTACAGAGTTCCGGTACCCGACCTCGAAACAAACCAAAAAAAAAAAAAGAAAAAGAAACTAGATACTTGTATACATTTTTCAAGAGTTCTGTGACGCAGACAACGAAGTACACGCACACTGCCGGACTTCCGGCCTTCTGCTACCACCCACACATTCTTGCTTAATGGGGTTTCCGCTTGTACATGCTGATCCGGGAAGGGATAGCTAAAAAAACAAAACAAAATAAATTAGGAGTATGTTTTTGACCGACCTAGTGGAAGGGGTTTAGCGAAAGGGTGTGAAGCGTTATGGCCGCATTTAATGGACAAAGGGCAAGGAGGCTCATTTATTGTTAGCTGCAAGCCATTCTAGGGTATGAGTTTGGGTTCTTGGACATACCGAAGGAACAAGTAATTAGTTAAAGAGTCTCCTCCAGTTATGAACGGCACAATCTTGTCCTGAGGGAGCTGACTGGGTTAACAAAAACTCCTGTCGGAGAGAGGGGGCAAATAAAAATCGCTTCCACGCTGTGAAAGTCGTCGACAAACCCCAGGGACTCTGATAATGATTATTTTTCTCTTTCCTTTTCGGGCCTGTAAATGGAGGAAATTAGGATGTCCCTCTGAGGTTTTTCCGCTTATCTCACTCTCTCCCCTCCCAAGTTTTTCCATCACACGCACATGACTTTCTCTTACTATTATTTATTACTATCGTAAGTGAATCTTGGAAATATTGCCAATTAAGGTCCTGCAGCTAGGTAATGAGCATACCACGTTAAGAGAAAAGACCGCTAGAGTCTTTCTCGAGAAAGTTCTCGCTCCCGGAAGTGCCACTTCAGGCTTTAAACCAACTATTAAATATGGACACTACGAGTTTACTTCCTGGATGACCACTCTCGTGAGCAGGCAGTGAGACGGACATTACTAGCTACTTTTTCATGCCTAGGGCACCTAAAAAACGTCATATACGGTGACGACTGAAAACTTGAAACTCTGCACGTGAGGTGAGGAAGTGAAAAGAGGAAGGAGAAGAAATTACCAAGAAATATCGAGAGATTTATTGTAAGCTGATGCCTAAGAAACCAAAGTTACAGTTTATTTGCAACCGGCTGTCAAACAATATAGTTTATGAGATTCTAGTAAACACACGTTCAGCATTAAACGCTGTTTACATTTAATTTTCCAACTCTGTTTGCAGAGTTTGGTGGCGAATACTCGGGCGCTAAGTTAGCTCTCTTTGGAAAATATTCTCTACCAAGACTTAATAGCATTGCAATAATCTTGGTACACACAAATCTTGCTCCAGATGCTGTAGTAAGTTGTAGACTCGCTAATTGTGTAATGCCGTCTTCAAGACAAGAGATTTACTATCTAATATACAGTACCAAGGGTACGCTGTATTGTGTAATCTCTTCTACAGACTTACATGTTACATACAGTGTAACAAAACCTCTAGAATGTAATTCTGTAACAATATCTCTCTCTCTGTCTCTCTCGGTAATATTTATTACAGATTAAAAAGAAATGTATTTAATTATGCGCTTCTCAAAATAGGACCAGCTTATAGTTAAATCAACTTGAAGAAATTTAGAAGCACCAGAATGGCTTGCACAAACGTTGATTACTTTTATGCAGCTCCAGACAGAACTAGGAATCATATAATCATGGAAGCGGCTTATCTCAAATACGTTTGTTCCGAAAAGACTCGCCAATCTGCTGACTCACGGATTAGCAATAGCTGCAGATGTCCAAAGAAGACATCTAAGTCCCTCCGAATGGAAATGAAGCAATAGATCATCATAAAAGAGAGATGCTGCCTGTTCCTGGTGGAAGACGTTGAAAATGGGGAAACCCCAAAGCTGGAATATGAAAGAGATATCCCTTGAATTAGGTTCTTCATTCGGCTGATGTAACCAAAATATTTTAAATTATCCTGGGTATAACAACCTGGAAATTGCGAAGAATTGGGACCAATTAATGAAACAGTTACGTGGTGGTCACAGTATCCTTGCTGTCCATTAAAAGGCGCAATGTTTCTTAAGCGGCTACCATTTCTAAAGTGTGGGAAAACAAAGATACTTATTGCAGAGAAAGCTGAGGAGCCGAATTGAGATCAAAATGTATCTTGGAAAACGCCAGTGATGTTGTCCAAGTGTAGTTCAATAAGTAAAGAGTTATTCACAATTTCCGTCACGCAATTATCATCAGAGTAGTTATTTTGTGATTCGTTCATCAGCCGTAACTAACAGGAAGTACAATTTGAACAAATTAAGCACTTTAGTCAGAGAATTTATCGGCCCGCCCCAAAATGTCTAAGCTAGTAGAGGAGTGTCGCAATAAATCAAAATAACGGGCATTTTATAACAACCAGCCACTGATTTGACAGCCGTAGTACAAAGTGACGAAGTTTTTCATTTAAGAAAATTGCTCTAATAGCCACACTGACAGCATCATCAGTGCACTGAGTGAAAATTAGCGATCAAATTTCCGCAGAGAAGTTGATTATTATCGATTACATGTTTCGATAAAATAATGAAATGGAATGGGAAAATTCCCAAGATTAATGCGTCCCTAAATTTTGACATAATTTCTGTTGAAAGAGTTAATTAGCTGGAAAATGATTATAGAGAAAAGATTTTCCTCAATCGCATTAAGCTGTTTTTCTTCCAAAGCTGTTTGTTTTTTGGAATAAGCTTAGTGAGAAATGAGTGCCAGCGAAGTAGCCGCCGCCTCCATGTTTTAAGCTGTCTTGAAAATAATTAGCTAATGAACGGATTAATATAGTCAGCCGTGGACAGGATGTGACAGGAAGGGGACGATATCTACAACCAATGAAAGAAAAAGCTTTTCACCGTTGGCAAATTTTTCTTTTATTTCTCTCTGCGTTATCATGGGAAGCACGCCAAATTTTCTTCACATCCTGTATTACTTGCACGACCTCAGGGATGGTTTTAGTTAGTCTAGTGGTTATGACGCGTGTAGGTGCGATATCCTCAGTTCGAATCCCAAGTACAGTTACTTTTTATTTTTTAGAAAAAATGTTAATTGTGAAGTAGGTGGTTCCGCTTTCGTCCACGATACCTAATTTGGTAGTTGGTCGTTAAGCTCGCCTGAAAAAATTAGGCATTACTTTAACGAACTTTTTGTTTCCGGTTATACAGAATTTTGATTTCGCGAAGTTATATTTTGGACCCAGTTCTATAATTACGAGCAGTAAGAAAAATTGTAAAGTGTGCGCAGGAAAATGGTCTAATAATCGGAAAATTTATTTACTTTAGAAAACCCACGATACAATAACCTAATATGCATACGATACGGGCATTAACTAACTGCAACCATAGTTTCCTGTGGAGGCGGACATAGTTATCAGCAAAAGCTGAAGAACATGTGGGAAGCCGCAAGACTTCTATCCTGTTTAGTATGCATATATCGTTAGTTGAAGGCTTCCAACTGGCGGAAGTTCATTCCACAATTTGGTAGTCAAATGTGTAATTTCAAACAAGCGTTTCTACTTGGTCACATCGACCTAGCCCTGATCGAATCAAGTGAGGGTGGTAGTTATAGGTGAGAATAAGGAATTTTCTCCTTGACTAGTCGATGTTTTGCTAGCGTATAATGATACTGGCTGTGGAGGGCGGTTTAGCGGAAGATGGCGGTAGACAAAGAGAGGACGGAAGTATAAGCTATCACTTGCGGAAATGCATTGGTTTGATGAAATTGGATTTGCTGCGAATAAAGAGAAAAAAAAATTATTCCGCAAGATTCCTCGGCGCGACTTTAGTTAATAAGCGAAACCGAATGTTTTTTCTTCTTAGGAAACTGAAACAAGGAAGTCAGCGGCTCGGAAAGAGGATTACGTTCTCTATCGTACGAAGAAGTCATTAAGGTTGAAATTTCGATGTAAAAAATTCTGAAAATGTCATCAGAGTAAGATTAATAGGAGAAATCATTTTAAGTTGTAATGTGAGCAAGGTTTAATCGTGCACAGACATGCAAAAATATATGCGTCATCAATTGGCTAATTGGTTAGGACATTTAGTGATTTTTAACCAAAAAAATGGAGATAGATCTAGATCTCTGCGAAAAGATTCGGTAGGAATCTCGTAATTCTCGAGACGCATTTTAGATTCATCAGCGGCTATTGCGTCGAGAGTTCTACGTATTATTCCCCCCCCCCTCCAAGTTTTTATTTCTTAAATAGTGTCCAATCATTTTAAAGTAAAACCAGAAATATAAACTGAATACTTTCTCTTAAAACTTTGGAGAGAAACTATAAAAAAAACAAATAACAGTAAGTTGAATAAAACAAACAAAAAGTGCAATAAAACATCACACACACACACACACACACACACACACACACACACACACACACACACTAAAGGAGTACAGTAACCAATAAGAAGCCCCAGGACACAGACAAGTGGAATAAAAAGTACTGTAGAGACATGTCTAAACATGAAGTACATGAGGTTAACACAATGTTATCCAATTTTCCTTGTGAATTTGATAACCTTCCTGGTAGAGGATTAAAAAAAAAAGAACTTCCTTTTCTTTCTTCTCTCTCTCTCTGGTTTAACTATTCTCTTCATTTTTCTGGTCTCATTCTTCGTTTTTCTCCTTTTAAATCCTTCATTTCAAGAGGAATAATTTACATCGCCACTCTAGACACCGGTGCTTAGTTTTTTTATGTAAAATTATGGTAATATATATATTTTTTTTGAATCATTTTAATAAGAGAGATGGAAATCACCCCCTTGCTGTGCCGTCTTTAACGGGAACTAGTGATTTTTCCGAGGGTGCAACTAAAGGAGCGAGGTCGAGGGGAGAAGCAAAGAAAATATTCACCCTTTCAGGGAAGACCTTTCCTTGTTGGTGGAACCCTTTGGCTCCTTGAGCATATAAAAGTACATTTTGTTAAGTATCTCTTTAGCTCAGTTAAAAATTAAAGGGACCAGTATTCCGTTTTGTAACTCCTGCGGCTTCCATAAACGTTAATCCTCTCGAAAGTCCCCTTCTTAATGGGGGAATAATTCAGACATACCTTTAAGTGGTTCTTAACTGACTGAAAATTAGCAGTTATTGAGATAAACATAATCCCTTATCTTTATCATAAGTTCCCTTAAAATGTACTTAAATTCTACATGCTCAGTATTGCTTTAGCCTTCGCCAGCACAATATGGCCGTGGAAGGAATAATTTTACTGGTTCTAAGATTCTAAACAATCTAACGGAACACTTCAAAACTTTCTCTCAACGTAATCTACGAGAAAAACAATTCTTGGAACTTCCAGAACGGCTCCTGTTCCTCGAGAACTACACCAGGACTATCCTCGGGGAACATGTTTCCAGTAAAAGTTACTCACCTACACAGAAGTGTAATCAGCATTTCATTTACCCCATTTCAGCCATCTTTAAACAACAAAGACCCTAAAAAATGAATATCGATATTGCACAACTGCTCTTCGTTGCCTGAAGATTTCGATTGAAAGCTTGCTCAAGCTTCCTTCCTTAGTGAGTTCTGAGCTGAATATACTACGCTCTTTCTCAGAGACGCTTTGTAAAAACCACTTATTCTGACTCAAAAAAAGATCTTTGGATAGATTTTCTTAGAGAAAACTCTGAATGGAACATCTGGGAGGTCGTAATACCTTTTTCTTTTTTCTTTTTTAAGAGGCAGAGATAAGTTTACAAAAACAATGACAGGAATAAACGACGTCATTAGGAAAATTAGGAAAGAGATGGGGTACTTAATTATTGATTTTCTGTTGGCCTAATCCAGGTAGCAGTGTCTATTCGTGTATCAATCAGCTTAAATCTAGGGATCTTATGTGAAACATTTCTATAAGAGAATTCTTATATAGCACTTCCGGGAGAAGAGAGTACATTTCCCATAGAAGGGCAAAGATTCCCGGGTGAAAAGCCACATGACTTAGAAGAGTGAATTTATCGTCTTTCTGATTGGCTTTTCCACTTTTATGCGATTTTTCTAGATAATTTCACCAAAGTTTTTCTCTTCGAAATTGATAAATTTAGTGTACCTTAAGGTTTGTTCAGTGAGCAAAGGTAGTGTGAGTGTTCACATCTAAAGTAAATTTAAAATAAACTAAGGAAATTATCCGTCAGACTTTTAATTAACAATCTCATATTTAAAGAAATCTGTTAGACGTTGCTCTTAAGACGTAACAATTAGAGACTGGGAAAATCGTTTTCATCATTTAACGCCAGATCTTTTTGTATGAATCTAAATGTTAAGAAAATTAGTGCAATTAAAAGTTTTCCAATTTGAAGCTATAGGAGTCCATGATGCTAGTCAGTTTGCGTTAAAAGGCTTCAATTGAAAAGCTTTAAAACACTCCGTTACGGTCCTAATCTCATCTTATTATTTGTTTTGTTTTAGAACATAAAAGATTTTATTATAATATAAGCTTTAAAATCAGAGGTTCCAGAGGGTGGAGAAGCGGGCTAACCAAGGACTTCTCTGCTGGAGTAATCATTGTTCCAGCACTTTCAGGAAGGTATCCCTTTCAGTTTGGGAAGGTTCGGGAATGTTGCTCTTATTTGAACAACAAGATAGACCCCATCTACTTTGAATAGCCGTTCAAACTGATTAAGTGTACGTATTTCCAGCTCTGTACAATAATAAGCCATCTCTTTCTCACCTTCCTGACCGAAGAAGTTGGTTGGCTGAAAGCTGGACTGCCCCGCCCACCAACACGATGGAACCAACCATAATATCGCCTTCACTGTTTCTTCAGTTTAACAACTAAATGAAACTCCACGCTTATTATTCAGTAATTAACTGTGAAACTGTTTAAGATAACAGATCTTAACTAATCATACCAAGGGAAAACAAACTCCGGTTTTATCCTGCAAAGTTATCTCTGCTTTTGAAGAGATTTTTTTTTTAAATCTTCCCAAATTTACACATTTCACTCGTTGGGTTTTGGGAGGATCCAAGAAAGAGTTCATCTAGAGAACCGAAGTTATTTATTCCCCGTTACCACTGAATTACTATGACTTTATAAAAAAGCAAGGTTTATTCTACTCAGAACTACTACTAGAGGAGGTCACAATATGCCTCTTTCCTTCAGATGGGAGATGATAAACCTACCCTGGTTTCAGCCTGATAGTCTAAATGGGTAAAAGTCCCTTGCCCATATCAAAAAGCAGGGGGTTTACCTGCTCAATGTCTTTTCGGCTGAGTGTCCTTGAGGAACAGTTCCATTCTGGGACTTTGTTTTATTCTAAGCTCGAGTACTCTGTGAATGTTACGGTATAAGACGGAAATATCCGCCATGATCCCGGTAGAAATAGTCAGCCCTTTTTCCAGGATTGATATCCTTCAATTATTTAATATATGAATATATTTATATTGCAGGAGCTTGGTGCCTGAACAACGTTTCCATATTCATTCATCCGCCGGCCGTAGAACGGGACAAAGAGGCCACACTTCACTGTCAGTACGATCTGCAAGGAGCGCCACTGTATGCGGTCAAATGGTATCGTGGTTTCCGCGAGTTCTACAGATATTCACCCAACGATAATCCACGGATCAAGATTTTCCCATATGAAGGAATCAACGTGGATGTATGTATGGATTTAATTATATTATTAACTCTGTTGTAGTATGATATCCTGTTAACAGGCCGCCATTTTGTGGTCTTTCTTTCAGCAAACTAATCTTTAAAGGGAGTCAAGATGATTGGTTAGGTCCTCTCAGTCTTCAGACCTATCTTCACTTACATCTAACAGAATCTCTTTGAAAGAGAATTGAACACCCTCGCGAGAAACCAGACATCCGAAGTAGGGCTGGCACTACTCACAAGATAGATATTAAGGGGTTGATTTCATAAGTATATTTACTTACATACGGAAGTAAAAATACGAATTATATGGCACCCTCCTTCCAGTTATTTAGATGGCAGTGAATTGAGATAATTATTTATTGTGGGGGGGGGGGGAATTGTTAACAAATACCGGTGACATCAGAGAGATATTAACAGATTAAACATTATGTTGTAAGCTCTTTAATACGTTTGTATTAAACGATAAATGATATTGGACGATAGATTTTTGATGCATCATAGACATCAATAGATTAGCAAAGAGGATTTGGATTTGATTTGGTTCTGGCAATAAATTTAATCAATCTCTGGAGTCGGTATGGACTTAAATCTGGGAAATGTGGATTCAGCGAGGCAATTTCTAAGTTGGATAATTTGGATTTGAAAAAAGTTTGATTTAGAGATGTACATTAGATTCTCTATAAGGGTAAGAGCCAAAAACAGATCAGTTATCTGGAGATGAGACTGATTAAGATGTAGCACGAGTTTATTTTGGAAAGACGCGGAATTTCAGCAGAAGATTAGATAAAAGAGCTTACTAAACTACTTAGATAGATAGATAGATAGATAGATTAAACTAGGGCGTCCTCAAGGCCTACGCCACTGCGACCCCTTTGGATCTATTGTGGCTCCCCTCACTCTAAAGCTCACCCTCCCAGACCTGTCCTTTTAATCAGACTCTTAATTCTGGAGAGCGGGCTCCCTGGGTAAAGCTCCTCAGGCCTTGGTTTTCCTCCCCGAGAAATAACATCCTTAGCCATACGAGCCCCTCGCACTGACACAACACGTGCAGTGCCGTTTCCTCCTCCTCTTCCTGACAGTACCTACAGAGGCTAGCCATCTGCCAGGCCCACGCAATGCATGTGTTTTCTGAGCCTGCAGTGGGCCAGTTTAATAGGCCTACAATTATCCTTATATAGCCCCACGGCCTTGACGGATTAATTCTGTCTCAAAACTACTTATCAGACATCTCTCATTACTAAAATAACAGAGCTAACAGAGAAATAACAGAGATGGCCTGGGTATTCAAAGATTCCGAGTTGATAGCTTTTTTTTTTTAAATTGATCTTCGTTTGAGGTTTGACGTAATGCTGGAGAAAGATTGGGCATACTCTTGACTTGACTGTTGTTCTGTACTCTTTGCTAGCTCAAAAACACTTTCAAAAGTACACCTGAAGAGTCTCGGTTCTCCTGGATTGAGAATCATTATCTTAAACTGGTCTCTTTCTTGAGGGTTGCTGTTAACGAAGATGGACAAAATAGGAATAATAACAATTGTCCACAACAGATATCCGTTTACGTCAAGAAGTCAATTTAATTAACATATAATTACGTAATACTTCTTTCATAATTTAGAAGTTTTCTTTGAAACTTTAAGAAAGAAAATACACCGTATTATGTCTGTCCAATTAGGAAAATGTTTTCCAAAACTGGATCTTATAGCTTTGAAAAGTTTATTTTATTTTTATTTTTATTTTTTTGAACTTTGTTAGTAGAGGTAAGAGGAAGAATAAAGTATCAAGATAAGAAAGTAAAGAGAAAAATAAGAAAGAAATGAGAAGCTGAACAACAAATAGCTGGGAGGTTTATGTGCCCAAGCAATTTACAATAACCTTGCCCAATATAAGAAGCCCCAAGCGCCCGGCCAAGCAAAGCGGCAGCTATATTGAGACTTTGAGAATTGTTTTCGAAGCATTTGCCTCCCCCCCTTTCACTATGACTGCTAACTCCCAGCAGCAGTTTCCGGTTCTTCTGCCGCACTGTGTACCCCCGCCCTAACTTTCTTTTTATTATTCCCTTTCCTGCAGCCAGGAACCCCCAAACCCCCCAAAGATGTAAGAAGTTGTATGTAACTCCTTATACCTGATACCCTATTGTTTTCTTAGTTTATTTATACTTCACTTCAACTGTAATTTCAGAGTGTGTATAGAACGCATTTTTATTTTCTTTAACGCGCTATTTCACCTAGCTTTTCCTTTTTCTTCTCTGGAAAAAAAAACTACTAGAAAAATGTTCCAAGCTGACAATATGCGAGAAAAGTCAACAGTAGTTTTTCCCAGTAATTGCCAGTAAGGAATTACGGGATCCAACTAAACCGGGACGGCCAATCATTTCACTATATTTATATTTGTTAGAATTTCTCTAAAGGGATTATAATCCCATAGTCTTCCCTAGTTCTACACTTAGCCTCGAATCAATTTCAAAGGGCTTGATAGCCAATAGGGTGGAACAAAAGTTTTGTGTACCCTTACTGGTATCAGACGAATCCCTAAAGCACTCCTACAGTCCTGAATATTCAAGAAATCCCAGGATTTGAAAGGGTTCCATGTAGGGTATCTCCTTCCCCACGTTTCATCATCTTTGGGTGGAAGCTCTATCCCATCTACCCAGAGAATTTACTAAGCTTCTTCAGTGCCGGCCCAGCTTATACTCCAATTTTTTTTTTCGGTTTTAATCGCCTTCCTTAGTTCGGCTGGTCGATCCAGAACAGACATCCTCGTCACTCACCTACTAAGCAAATCGTCGCCAATCGGCCTTCAGCACCCATAAATGGAGGTTTTGATGCCTTTGCCATACCAGGGCGGTCATCATCTCATTCCCGGCTTTGCCAACATGTCCTGGTTACAGTAGGGTAATTGTAGATTGTATTAGAAGGGCGGTTCCACCAAAAAGGGGAAGGAACGCAGGAAATCCAAAACGCCCATCCCTCATCTCATGAGAGATACCGGGGCTTCAAAACCAGTAAAATCCGGCTAAAGATTGCCAGATGCCAATACAATAAACTAATAAAGTTAGTAACAGGACACTAGGGAGCATGACGACTCAATCGCTTACAGTGCACTGGAATAAACCAAGAAAGTTCTGGTAAAAATTACCAGATCCCACAATCTCCGGTAGGAAGTCATTTGATCTTCTGGAGACGAGGAATCTAGTTTTAGAATAAACAGGACACACCTCTACAAAATGCCGCACAGTCTCATTGGACTCTAGACCACAGCCAGGCGCAAATTGGCGAGACTGAATAAGGCCTCACTTGAGAAAAGATGGTACGATAAAAATTCGCATGTCCACTCAGCCAACCTGATACAGTAGGGTAACAGTATTATCTCTGTCCAGGACAGTTGATTTACCAAGGTATTTCCAGAACATCCTCGAAATGATAACATTGTGAAGTTTGAGCACTTGGATGGCAGTCTAGCTAAGGCTGGAAACATAGTGGAGCGACGAGCAAAGCGAAAACATACTCTCTCTATAACATAGATAGCGTTGCTCTATCTTCGCTTTGCTCTCCACTATGCGCGATCCCATATGTTAACTTGTGTTTGTTTTTGCCGCTTTGTTCGCCGCTCCACTATGTTTCCAGCCTAACGGAAATGATGCAATCATCTGATCGTGTTAGTTCCTGCTGAACGTTTCTTTCTATTAGGTGAAATTCCGCTTGGGTGATGCTAGGCTACTTCGCTATGGGCTCTCAGTTAGTGATTATTGCTCTAAATATTCCAGCCGTGCACTACTAAGGGACGTTCGCTATTCAAATCTACGATAATCACGAGACAACAACAAATTAGGCAAAAATTATTAACTTTATTTTCAATGTTTTTGTTGTAATTTAATAATAAAAAGACAAAGTGATGAATGTGTGGGGGGTGTAAAAAAAATGAACGTAAAATTATAATTTGGTGAAAAAAATTTATCTATGAGCCTTTAAATCCACATAAACAGCGCAAGTTATATTTATCCTGTATATCTCTAAGACATTCATAGTCTTACACACATGAAGGGGCTTCTTGAGTGGTGTGGCGCGCAGTGGAGACGCGTGGAGGAGTGTAGGTGAAGAGGAACGAACTTAACTTGTTTTGAAATTCAAATTGGAAGTAAAGTAACGTTCTGTGGAGCGTGGCACCTCTACATCATCCGGCAAGACTGGCCGCCTGCAGCTCCTAGTTGCGCTCTACCTGCCACTCTTGTTGGCGGTGGATGCCGCTCCCCCAGTGAGCATATACTCGCACACCAGACCCGTGGCCTCTACTTTCTGACAGTTTTACATAGAGCCTTCAGCCTGCACCGCCTTCAGGCTACGTTAATATACTGAACTTTATTAAGTTCTGCTGAATCAATATTCTCGCTCTTTTTCTTTTAATTTTGTTTTCCAGCAACTGCACCCCTCCTCCCGGCCGCTGCCCAACTCCTCCTGGCATTGCTTTATTCCCCACTCACCTCTCTTCACTGTCATCATTATTATTTCTGCCAAAAATAAAGAATAAAGTGGGGGGGGAAAGTGAAAAGCCAAAATAAATATTTATGCATTATTAGATTACTCCGAGCCCTTCGCCCTTTTGTGGACCAGAACAGACCGGGTTAATATGCAAAGTAGCTAGTTAATTTTATCTGAGTCTCCTCTTCATCTGTGACTACATCCTGGGATACAGTTCTCGAAAAATTAACTTTAATGACATCAGAAGAGGACAAAATATCTGATGTGTACCCCAAATTTATAGATTTGTTTAGAAATCTAAGTTTTTGAACAAATGTAATTCTTCGAAACTTTATACAAATCTTTTATTGTAATTTACCACTGCAACAGTTGTTGCAACAAGCTAATATGGTGAAAGAGAAATAAAAGAAAATCATGAGTGAAGAAGGCACCCAGTGATGTCACTACAGTAACGTGCTTTGCTTTCACGATAAGAGAAGATCACGAGAGGCTATCTTCTCTTCCAATCTCCTTAGAGGATTACCTGGTAATGTGGAGGAAGATAGGTGTTCTATGAGAGGGGGTTAGGATGAGCTGCTGGTAGAGTGGAATGAAATTTGAAGAAACGAGTGTTAGCAAGAGATCTGTAATGAAAAAGGGATTTTGAGGTCATTATGGATAGTGTGAGGTTAGGATACAATAGGACGGAGCGTTAAAGAAGTTTTCTGAAGTATTTTTTTGACTGTAATGTCTGGAGGCGTAGTGAGTTGGAACGCTTAGTCGATCCCCATACTTCGATTTGGCCGTATGACCAAATAGATCGCAGTAACAGTAGATATAAGAATCTTTTGTTATGTAGGTTATCCAAATTTAAAAAAAAAAAATATATATATATATATCGCCCCAAAATTACCCTTTTTACTTGTCCCGATGCCTTTTCACAATTCCCTAAAACGATATCTCTCCCACCCCCAAAAATTATTACAATTTTAAAAGTTATAGATCAATGTCTGTGTGAGTCCTGCTGGAACCTGAGTGGGAATCGTGGAGAGTCCCTTTTCTGAAAAGTGAAAAAAATCAGTTTCAATAAAATTTTGTACCTGTATATTTCCGTTTTAGCGACTCTGAAATTGAACTACACATAGTTAACCCGCTTTTTTTAAATTTTAAAAAGGTGAAATGATCTCTTTAAGAGGGAAGCTATTCAGGGATAGCACCCCCTCTCCCTTCCAGGAAAAACTGTCCCAAATAAGGTGATGTAAGATCACCCCTTAAGTGCAATCCGTGTCCAAGGTTTAAGGAAATTCCTTTAAACCATTTCCTCTCCCCCCCCCCCCAAGAAAATCTGAAATAATGAGTTAAACATTACTTCCGCTAGAGAGGAATTTAGTTCGCTAAGAAATAGAAGTGAAAGAATGAGTGACATGAATTCCTCTTGAGAGAAATATTGTACTATGAACGAAATTGACTTGTTAGCAATGCCAGGCTTAATTAACGTAATTAAGTTCATTCCAGATGTGTTCCTGTAATTCCCCAGGAAATATAATCAACAGATATTTATGCCAAGGGAAAGGAATTATTTAAAATAATCCTATTTTGGCGTAAAGTTGGGAATGAATCTGGTAATAATTAAACCTTAAATTTGGTGAATTCCTCAGAAAGGAAATGCTGGACGATTTTACGTCCCTCTTATTCCCAGTATGCGGAAGTAAGGTCAACTTTTCGAAATTGAGTTTTCAATATTTTCCTCAACAGAAAAAAAAAAATCCCTCTAGAACAGCGTTTCCCAACCTTTTTTGGCTCGCTACTACCACTTGGTAGTACCAATCATGCTAAATTCTACCACTTCGTAAAAATGATTGTATTTCGTGAAATTGGTTATTCCCGAGTGTGTTATTTTATTATTATCATCTTTATTTGTATAGAGATAACCAATATATCTGTTACAAAGCAGTTCAAGTTCATGTTCACTTTATAAACTTTGTAAAAGTGTAAGATCTTAGATTTAAAACTTTTTTTAAATAATTAAAAATTGCGTACATATTTTTCTCTTCAAAATTATTAATTAATTTACAGAGTTCTTTTTTTAGGATTATTATATTTGTGCCCAAATCTTCTAAATTAATATCTTTTAAGCATTCAACTACCTGTAAGTACCAATTAAATTTAATGTTGCTTGGATAGAGCTTACTCTCAATACAATCCAGTCTCTTTAAGCAGAGCTTTACATAGTTATCATTCAAGTTCTGTCACTTGATAATTCTATTAAATTTTCTTTATCTTTTATTTGATAATGATGAAGCTTTTCCTAAATTTTCTTTATAGAAGGGGGTTTGAAATCCAATTATCATTTGTGTTTTCGGGTTTTGGGAAAATACTCCATGAAAGACAATTTTAATCCTGTTAAATGTGCTATTATATTTTCTCCTATATCTTGAGACAGACCAACCTTATTACTGTACATATTAACAACTTCACTGTTACATTATACTGTACTATATTATACTGTACTATATTATATTTATTATTAATAAAGACAATTTTTATGTATTATTGTAAAAAACGTTTCCATAATATTTTGATACTTTCATTTTTTATGTCCGCCATTATTGATTATTTTTCGCGTACCACCAACCAATAACTCGCGTGCCACAGGTTGGGAAACGCTGCTCTAGAGGACGATCTGTAGAAAAAAAAAACTGCCTAACAGGAAATGTGGAAAAACCACCCAACTTTGACAATTTTCTTCTTTTTTTTTTATGTGGGCTAGCAGAATATCTCAAAAATCACTGTTAATTCAAACTTGGTATCCCGTTTAGGTATTACCGTAGTTTAGGTACTAAAATTTAAGCTCAAATCTATGAACCAGTGATGAGAATTCTCTGAAGCAATCGTTGGCTTTTTTTCCCAGAAATAGTAGCGCTAACGATTTTATTGAATAAAATGCGCTCCTAAATAACTGTATCTCTTTAATCTGCAACTTTTCTTAATTTGCTTTATTTTCTCAGCTAGATAAATAAAGGGGCTGCATTTTTTTCAGCTACGTAGATGAATTATTTTCTCATTGGCTGAGTGAGCTTTCTCACACAGCCAATGAGAAACTATATGCAATAAAATAGAAGACAGAGGAGATTTTTAAAATTTAAATGTAATTAATGTGACATCATATCCTGTTGTTTATATTACTGGCTGTGGCTGACAGGTTGCTTTACGTCAGCACGCTTGTCACCCATATAGAGCGCACACAGCTGGTTCTTGTATCACAAGGGAGTGATTCTAGCGTGAAATAGTCTCCTTTTGTGTTTACTCTTGTCTAGTTTCCTTTCCGTTTCCTTTCACAGGATTTTGTTTTCCGGTTATTCACAAAAAAAAACTTGCACTTCCAAAAGAGTATCTTATTCCAAAAGCAATTGGGTTTCCTCGTTGGCGAATCTGGTGTAAAATATTCCCAGGAGGAAGTTGATTTTTCTTTCCGGTTTTAGGTAATTAAATCTTTTCTGGTTCTAGCATTTAGGCAACTACGTTGTTTACAAAAGAAATAACCACAACTAGAAGAAGGAGAACAACAACAACAACAATTTCTGCTAATTCCTTTCTTTCAGTTTTCGGCACAGTTTCTCTCGAAATCTATTTGATCTGTGTCGCCAAAGAAGGGCACTTATAATAGAGGGGATATGCCCTATAGTTTGAAGAAAATTTGGGAATATTTTACCTTTTTTTTTACAGAAAAAAGAGGCCAAAATTGTTAAATTTAGGTATTTTCCTATATTGCACTTTTTCGTGTAGTTCTAGACCAGGGTCCCCACATGCGGCGCCCTAAGGACATTTATCCGGCCCTCGACGCACTTCCAGAAGGGGCATCTCTTTCATTGGTGGTCAGTGAGAGGAGGAGCACCTACTCGTATATGTGGCGGTGCCGCAAAACGCTGCGTCGCTCATGTACAGTACTACTTCCGATGACGCGGGACGCACGCGTCATGGCTCCAACAGCCAGAAGTAGGAAGAAAGGCAAAGCACTATAACTAAACCAGGACATTGACCATCTCATTAGCCAAAAGCAGGTCCATAGTTCCCACAGAAATACTGGGCAGTTTGGTGATTTAAATTTACTTGTTCTTTATTTTAAATATTCTATTTGTTCCCGTTTTTTTTTACTTTAAAATAGTTTGTTTTTTTAGTCCGGCCCTCCAACGGTCTGAGGGACAGTGATCGGTGGCCCCCTGAGTAAAAAGTTTGGGGTCCCCTGTTTTAGACGATCTGTCTCCCAGACAGATTGTAATTCTTTCAGGTTCCCTTTTGGTTCCCTTGCTGGACCTTCTGGTTTAAGGAGTCCCAAACATAAAAGGGACTCATACCTCCTGACCCAATTTTTATAGTTTTAAAGATGGACGAAAATGCGACATCACTGCCGATTTTTCCTTAAAGTTTCTTTTGTTCAGAAAACTCTTAGGTGTTTTTGGGTAGCGCAGTTGGTCTCTCTCTTGAATGAAAATGTGGAAAACTCCATTTTGTTGCACCCGAATGCACTCCTTGCTAAACTGCGAGAAAAAGGTTGATAGTAAATAAACCAGAAAAGGTTTTCCGAGTGACGTCATTGTACTACAGTGATTACATCATTTTTACTTCCTTTTTCTTTGCCGAAAGATGTAGATAAATGGTGGTTCGTTGGTTTGAGTGACTCTAGCTGAAAGTGAAGAGGCTAAGTCCTGATGATCACTTCGTGCTTTGTCAGGACGCGCTCTTGGGCCGGTCAAGATGATGAGCTCTCGTTCATGCCACACTCCGGGTCTCCAACCTCCAGTCTCTCCCATTCCCCTTAAGCTACCATCATTCTTGGTTAACCACCGGCCCCAGTTCCTCCATTATTTCTTCACCTCTTGTCCAGGTTTTCCCGGCTCTCATTTCACCATTTTCCTTTTTTCCTTCCCCTTTCTCTCTCTTTTCACCTAATCCTCATCTGTGATGGAATTTTCAATTTTCCAAACACTGCTCACGCTTTTTCTTTTTCTTTTTTATTTTACGCATATTAGTGCGGCCAAGAATGAAATCAGAAAACTAGTTAATGCACGCCCGGTGAGTTTACATGTTACCCGAAGGGGCTGAACTGTCAACCCATCATGAATTTTAAGCCTTTTATTAAAATATAAATAAAACAATTCTCAAATATTCCATTTTTGTCACCTGAAATTGTTTTTTTCTACCTGGTGTGACTCACTTAATTGCTTTCCAAAGTATAAACAAATTTTTTGTTTTTCCTATTTATTATTAACATTATTTTTTGTTAATAAAATTAAATAAAGTCTAGCTTTTGCGACCCAAAATCATTGAAGTAAAAAATTCTTTGATGAAGTTTTTTAAATTTATTTTTACTGTAAATAAATAAGAGATTTGAATTTCAAAACAATATTAATTACAAACAAAATTTTCCGCGGAAAAACCTACTCACACTACTTTCCTAATTAAGGATGAAATTACAAATGGAAACTGTTAAGTTCATTTTAGAGTTTTTTCCACTTTTTCTGTTTAAACCAATGAAACATTCTCCCATTACAAAGAGTCCTCATTTAGAAAAAGTAAAAGAAGTAAAGTAATCGCCTATTTTTTCAGGCGGGGCTTAACGTCCAACTACCAATTAGGGGTCGTGACGGAGGCGGCTAGCAAACAATACTTTACTGTAAATTTCTTTTATTAACCATTAAATACAATACAATGCCTAGAGACTGGGAATCGAACCCACTAAACCAACAATACATCTTAGCATTGCGGGTCTAGCCTATAACCGCCTAACATACTTTACTATAAATTTCTCATATTAACCATTAAATAAAATCCCAGGTCTAGAGACCGGGAATCGAACCCAGTACCACAATACATATTAGCTTCGCAGGTCTTCCTCATTTAGAATACTGTATTACAACTCCTCAAATTAAGGAGCTGAAATAGTTTGCATTTCTTGCCAAAAAAAAAGTTATTTCCCAGCTTCTAAGCTCAAATAAGCTCCAGTATAAAGTATGCTTTTTGGAGCCTACTTCGTCCAGGATGTGAATACAATCCCCCCCCCCCCTAACTTGAGCCTTGACTTGTCTTTGAAGGTATTTCTATTTCTTTAAGGAGATTTCATTTTCTTATTGCTGCTCCCAACTAACTATCTACAGGTAATGGGAGGCAATGAACTCCCCCAAATCACCCCTAAATAAAAAAACCCAAATCATTTGGAATAATCCAGTTTTAGAGATTTTGTAAATGGCTGCTGCTGTATGGAATATAACCAAGAGGCCCAAATCTGTTCACCTGTACCATAGCTTTTACCATATCTTAGTTATAGTCACCAAAGAACAGCGTCACAAACTATTAAATTGAATGTAGAGGGAGACATCAACCAAAACTGCTGGTTGGATGCCAAAACCAATGCAAATGTCTCTGGAACGGTCGACAATGGAAGTAAGATGGAGAGATATATTTGTCTTGCTCACACTGTACCTAGTTTCCTTAATTTCAGTTCCTCCATTGTGTCTCCTTCCGTATCGAGGCCATTAAATGAGAGCCTCTTAAAAACAAAAATCTGCAATAATTATTTCTTTTTCAATATTTCTGTAATTTCCGTTCCTTATTCCGTTTCCATCTCTCATTTTATTGATATAGCATTTTTAAAAGCTTCGGACCAATCTTCTAGGACCTTTTTTAGCTAGATTTAATGATCTATAAGAAATTAAAAAAAAGAGTAACACACCTATTTTTATCGCCTATTTTATCAGGCGGGGCTTTACGTCCAACTATCAATTAGGTGTCGTGGTCGGAGGCGACAAGCAAACATACTTTACTGTAAATTTCTCATATTAACCATTAAATAAAATCCAAGGCCTAGAGACCGAGAATCGAACCCACTAAACCAACAATACATCTTAGCGTTGCGGGTCTAGCCTATAACCGCCTAAACATACTTTACTATAAATTTCTCATATTAACCATTAAATAAAATTCAAGGCCTAGAGACCGGGAAACGAATCCACTAAACCAACAATACCAACATCTTAGCATTGCGGGTCTAGCCTATAACCGCCTAACATACTTTGATATAAATTTCTCATATTAACCATTAAATAAAATCCAAGGCCTAGAGACCGGGAAACGAATCCACTAAACCAACAATACCAACATCTTAGCATTGCGGGTCTAGCCTATAACCGCCTAACATACTTTGATATAAATTTCTCATATTAACCATTAAATAAAATCCAAGGCCTAGAGACCGCGGGAATCGAACCCACTAAACCAACAATACCAACATCTTAGCATTGCGGGTCTAGCCTATAACCGCCTAACATACTTTGATATAAATTTCTCATATTAACCATTAAATAAAATCCAAGGCCTAGAGACCGGGAAACGAATCCACTAAACCAACAATACCAACATCTTAGCATTGCGGGTCTAGCCTATAACCTCCTAACATACTTTGATATAAATTTCTCATATTAACCATTAAATAAAATCCAAGGCCTAGAGACCGGGAAACGAATCCACTAAACCAACAATACCAACATCTTAGCATTGCGGGTCTAGCCTATAACCGCCTAACATACTTTGATATAAATTTCTCATATTAACCATTAAATAAAATCCAAGGCCTAGAGACCGGGAAACGAATCCACTAAACCAACAATACCAACATCTTAGCATTGCGGGTCTAGCCTATAACCTCCTAACATACTTTGATATAAATTTCTCATATTAACCATTAAATAAAATCCAAGGCCTAGAGACCGGGAAACGAATCCACTAAACCAACAATACCAACATCTTAGCATTGCGGGTCTAGCCTATAACCGCCTAACATACTTTGATATAAATTTCTCATATTAACCATTAAATAAAATCCAAGGCCTAGAGACCGGGAAACGAATCCACTAAACCAACAATACCAACATCTTAGCATTGCGGGTCTAGCCTATAACCGCCTGACATACTTTACTGTAAATTTCTCATATTAACCATTAAATAAAATCCAAGGCCTAGACCGCGGGAATCGAACCCACTAAACCAACAATACATCTTAGCATTGCGGGTCTAGCCTATAACCGCCTAACATACTTTACTGTAAATTTCTCATATTAACCATTAAATAAAATCCAAGGCCTAGACCGCGGGAATCGAACCCACTAAACCAACAATACATCTTAGATGTGCGGGTCTAGCCTATAACCGCCTGACATACTTTACTGTAAATTTCTCATATTAACCATTAAATAAAATCCAAGGCCTAGACCGCGGGAATCGAACCCACTAAACCAACAATACATCTTAGATGTGCGGGTCTAGCCTATAACCGCCTGGCATACTTTACTGTAAATTTCTCATATTAACCATTAAATAAAATCCAAGGCCTAGACCGCGGGAATCGAACCCACTAAACCAACAATACATCTCAGCTGTGCGTGTCTCTGAAAATGTATATTTTATGAGGGAAAAAAACCTTAATATTTAGAAATTTTGTCTTTGTCGCAATCGCTTGCACATTCGCCAGCATTCTTGGACAAACCCTTGATACATCTTAATGTTGCTACTATTGCTAATAATCGTGTTAAAACACGCAAATTGGTGTTTCAAGATAACTTAGCGAGATATATGACGTCAAAGTTTTTGCTTTAATGTATAAAATATCTGGATGACTTCAGCAAAACGTGAGAATAATGTTTGTATGTTTGTCGTGAAAGAAATTTGCCAAAACTTTAATAACACTATTACGTAATCTATCTAGTAAGCTCTGGGAACCAGGGGAGAATATTTGAGGAAGAGCGGTTTTCAAGGAGAACAGCGCGAACTGTAAAGTAACTAACTAGGTGTTGTTTTATGGTGGGGGGGGACGAGCGTAGCTGGCTGGTAATTAATGATTACTTTACGTAAACTTTGTCTCACCTCATGCAAAACTCGCGTCTACATATTACACACAAATGTTTGGAACAACAAGCCTCTTCTCCTTCTACTTAAGAGTTGTAAGCAAAGTTTTGAGGATTCGGTGTGTTTGTGTGTAGTGGAGTACTTGATGGAGCGGATGTACGTGGTAAAGAAGCAGGAACTGACGTAGGTGAGAGCCACCATAGCTTACAGAATCTTATTCAATGGTGACATCACTAAAAGTATATAGGAGCTGCGTACGAAAAGATCCGTAAAATTGTACTTTGATTTTCAAAGAATTAAAAATTCTGCTGCCAACACGGATTTTTCTCTTTTTCGGATTTTTTTCCAAAAAGAAAACAAAAAACGGAAATGAATCTAAGTACAATTGAGTTCCGGTCTACTTCAAATTTGAAATTTTAATTACTTATTTCACGAGACACAAACGAATTGACCTCAATCTAAGATATAAAATGTTGAAAAGGCTACTCGACAAACGATCAAAACTGATCCTGACGAACAAACGAACACTATATACCGCTCTACTTGCCCCAATATGGACGTACGGAATACAGCTTTACGGAAGCGCCAAAAAATCTAACATCAGCAGACTTCAAACCTTACAATCAAAAATTCTAATAACAATAGTTAACACTCCCTTCTACGTCTCCAATCATACAATACACTCTGATCTCAATATTCCTCTCGTTTCTGAAATAGCCCCAATCTCGCTACACAAAACTCCACTCAAATCTACACAGTCATTGCAACCCTCTGATCCACAACATGTCTAAAACCACACTTCCTTCAAATCCACAGCGCAGACTAAAGCGGCGGTGGCCACGCGACCATCTCGATACAACGCCGACCTTCTAGGATGGTTGCTGTGTAAGCTTGCCAATCAGGCGAACTAACGGCTTCCATCACTGGATGGTCGTCGTTCACTCCACTCACGCCTCTTGGCGCACATGCATGTGCGCGCACGTGTATGTAAGTGCATATATGTGCGTGCAAGTGTATTTGCGCCATTTCCTTACTCTCATCCCTTTTGCTTGTTGTATCTATTACAGTTGCAAAATAAATAAACAAATTCAAAATAAAAATAATTACTTATTTAGTTCCCAATAATATTGTGTTGAGATAGATGAGAGGAGGGTTCAGTAGCTCATAAAAAGGAAGGAAGCCTTCCCCCAACCCCCCAAAGCGTCCTCACATGAATCAGTTTCATTTTTTAAAAAGATCTGTATGCCAAGTTAATAATAAGAAAAAAAATCGAATTAATTATCGAGAAAACACCCTCCCCCAAAAGTAAAAATTGATTTATTAAAGCGGAACTTCTGATCGATAAGCTGGTGGTTCGATCTATTACAGCGGCAATTATCGTAAACAACAAGTTCTAACTTGCCGCTATTTGTTGTTGTTTTTGCTCTATGCTGACCTCAGACTGACAGTCTCACTCATTCACTCACGTAATAACCACTTTTTTGGCGGAAGGGGGAGGGGAGGGAATCAGCGGAACTTAAAACCGGATATTTCCGGTTAAAATTGAATTTTTAAAAATTTGACGTAAAAAAAAGCTTCTCGACAATAGGTTAGGGTGAGGGGGGAATAAATAAATAAGGAGTAAACAATTGCAAGAAATAAAGATAAGTCCGAAGTAAAAGGCAAAACTAACCGTCTTTCTTTCTTCTGTTGTATTCCTTAGTCTTTTATTTTTCTTCCTTTTTTGCTCCTTTCTAAAGCAAAAAGATTGATGGAACTTTTTCAAGCGCTTCTAAAGAAGTGGAAGAAGCAAGACGATTGGTCAAGTAGAGCACAGGATACTCCACTTCCCCACTTGGCCACCTTTATTTACTTGCTTCAAGTATTAGCTCTCCAGCACGGACTTTGCAACCAAAGTATTTCCTGTCCCATCTATATTATATCCCCCCCACACTCCGCCATTCCTCCAGGGCTCCTTATTTTATTTCAGCCGTAAAAAGATAAAGTCTATTTATTACCAGAGCCTTCTTATTGATTACACTCATTTTTTATTCTCTTCTGAACAATTTTGACCTTTGTATTGTATCTTGAGGGTACAGCGTGGAAAACAGAACTCTTAGATCAACAATGAATCTTGAAGCCTCACTTGACTTTGTCTGCTTGAAACGGAAAACTAGAATAAGAAAATTTCCTGCGATCATGAAGTTCATCTGACAAGATTTCAACATTCTAGTACGCAATTTTTCAATCGCAAGAAGAACGACGTAAGATATATTGTAGTCGGGGCAGGAAATACTTTGTGAATATACTTAGACGACAAAGTCCGTGTACTGCTTGAAGTAGGTAAATAAAGGTGGCCGCGTAGTAAACAGAGAATTCCGAGCTCTCTTTTTAACCAATCGTCTTGCTTCTTCCACTTCCTTTGAAACGCCTCAAGAACTTCCATCAATCTGACTTTCTTTATTAGAAAAATAATTAAAATAAAAGAAAGAATACAAACTAAAGATAAAGACGAGTAGATTTGCCTTTTATTTCAGACTTACCTTTAATTGTGGCAACCTGTTCTTTAATTCTTCACCTCTTTCCGTCGTTCTGTCGCCGTCCCGCGAGAATATATCTTCCGTACTACTCACTGCTTACTTCCTTTTACTGTAACAGGTAAACAGGAAGCGGGGCGATCGTGTCCAGATTTTAATATCGGGGTTTTTTTACAGGTTTCCTTCAAATCTTCCATGATTTTTTTTTTTCAACTCGTTATACTTTTACTTAATAAGCATAAGTACGTAATTCTACCACAACTTTTGCTGTACTTGCTTTGGCGAAACCTCTACTAAAATTGGAACGAGACAACTTTTACAGGAAACATTTTCGGATTTAAAGTAGCTAAACTTAGGCTAACCGGAAGGGAAAGCTTTTGCAGCTTTTAACGATTTTCTTTTCCGGAACTTGATACCTCTAAAGGGAAATCGTTTACGAAGCAGATATTTTACTTTCTCTAACGTCAGATAACCGGAAGTACCACGTTCTTAAGACGTCTTATAAGAGGTCTTTTGCAGCAGATTCTATTCTAAGGCAAACACACTAGACCTTATCACTTAAGATTCAGTCATTAACTAGATTTGTAAGAGAGTCTTATCTGAAAGTTGGGCGAACATTGGAAAAACCTGTTGTACTAATTACGCTAATGCACGTCTTATGTAATGCCCGTTTCCTGAGCTCTTAAGTAAGCTGGAAATTAGTTGAATGGCCGAGGTTGTGGAGGTGTCGATTGTGAGAGTGGATCCAGCTGACATCCACCTGGAGTTCTCCACAACGACACCCCAGCCTAGTACCTACATGTGTTCCTACTAAAGCAAACACACATATTATATCGAACAGGAAGTGGGCCCTCACCCTTAGCTGGAGCGATGTGTTTCCCTTCGCGAATATAGAGAGTACAGGAAATTGGATATTCCTTCCTGCTGATGCTTGACAAAAGGACTATTTACAACTGTACCATTTGGATGTGTTTTGATATTAAATCGTAGCTGTATTGAATTACACCGTTTGGTGGAACAGTGCCATTGCCCTAACAATAATCTAATTTAATTCATCGAATCGCGTATTATTGATATCCGGTATTTCATTACAAATTAATTAAAATATTAAATTTATGTTTTCTGAACTGTTTTTAAAACAAGTTGACGTTAGTATTGTTAATAGTCTTCATAATTTGGAAACTTACTGCTGTAAGAAGAAGTGGCTTTTACGCTAGTTAGAAACTGAAACAGAGAACGAAGCCTTAATCACAATCATCAACCCAATCCAAGAGCCTAGGAAGGCGCCAACGAGACGAAGCAGTCGAAAATCCTGAAAATACTGCTGCCTAGAAGAGCATGCTGTACAAGGCAGTCATGCAGAATCAGGCCATTTGTAAATTTTATAAATTATTCTTACAACTTGCAAAATGATTGATTGTGATCCAATCGATTTTAATACAATGCTACTAATTTTCTACGAGATCATCCAGTTTAACGATTAATCGATTTATACACTCAAAGCTTTGTAATAAAAATTAATTACGTACTCATGCTCAAATTAACACTATTTATGTACATATTGTTCTTTAACGATATCCGGTTTCACGCGATAGTAGTTCGGGTGCCCTGTTGTAATGGTCCAGCTCTCTTGGTATACGATTGCGCTGTAATACAGTTACCAATTTTTCCACAAATACTGCCTCGAATTGTCTCAAAGTTAATCTAAATTTTATTCCAACTGAATTTACTATTTTATGTAAACTTCTCATTTGTTTAAATTGGAAATGTCTTACTTAAATAAAATGGAGTTAAAAGACGAACTTAACGAGAAATAAACCTGCTAAAATATAAAAACCCACAGTTATTTTGCTTCGGAAAAGCCATTTTCTATTTCCTGTTTAAAAGAGGGAGAGGGAGAAGAGAAAAAATTTAATGAAGACGTCACCGATAAGCCTCAACTTAATCAAAAGCAACTTAGCGAAGTTTTGCATTAAGATAGGCATAAAGTCTAACTTTCAAAGTGAACCGAGCATAAAGGTGAAGGTACAAATTGTTAAGTAAAGTTCTGGTCTTTGTAAAATCAAGCACGCGCCTTTATACTTAACAACTTCTTTCATTGAACTTTAAAAAAAAAAGATAACTTCTTATTAAATTGTGTTACTCTTAAGTCAAAAGGGCTATAAACGAATGTTTTCAAGGGTTTTTGCCCAATTCAAAAGAAGTATTCGTCCCTACCAACCCTCCTGGAGAAGGAGTCATTTTTTTAGTCCTCTCTGAAATATGTTTTCAGGGAACTTGTTCATTCTGGAAATAATTTTGTGTTCACACCCTGATATTTTGTTTTTTTAAAATTAAGTTGTTACCTACAAGCTCCTGTCCGCGGCCAGCTACAGTGGAGACGGGATGGATCGAAAAGGGAACTAGAATGAAATAAATAAATATAATAATGGTATTAGAAATTAAAGATGAAATATGTTGAGCGCCACGCTGTTTATTTTGTTACCGTAGCAACAGCGAACCTACGGATAAAGTAATAGACAAGAAAAAGGAAAAATTAAATAGACCAAAATATGGATATATTATACCAAAATATATATGTTAATTAGAATAATGCAGGTATTAAATAGCAAATGTACTCTTTTCTATAACAATAAAAAGTAATTGAATAATCCAAAAAGTATCTATAACTAGTCCAAACAGTGCCTGGGTGAAAGCACTCTCTCTCCAAATAACCCTCTGCTAGAAAAAACAGCACATACAAAAATAATAATAATGTTCGCAAAGTCTATGTCTAATAATGTTAATTCTAAAATATATATACACCAGATGTGAATGACTATACTTAAGGGATGGCTTCTCTCTTCGGGCCCACTGCAGGAAGTGCCTTCCAGTTCTTCTACTAATTCTTCGGAGACAATCCCTCACCTTTTGTCTAGGTAGAAATCCAGAATTGCTTCCACGTGCTTCCTATTTCTTCACCTGAAGATTGAAACATTATTTCCGGCACCGCCGATCGTAAAGCAGATGTGCACTCGAAGCTTGCTTCAAAATTACTCCTCGGTTGATCTTGGTCTCTCGTTGTTATTTTCAGATTTTCTATTGTTTTTTATAATTTCATCTGGTCTATTGTTGAATTTTGGACAGTTGAAAAATACGTACATGTGTTTTCTACTAACATATTAAAAACATTGTGCTTTATACTATTCTTTACGAATTTATTGGGTGTACATTTGCTAATTAAATATTTAATAAATTATTATAGAATTTCCCTAAAAATCTAATGTATCCGATTTTTATCGGTAACAAAGTACCCACTTTTAATTGAGGGTTACCTGGGTACTTATGGCTCAATAACTAGGATATCGCAAACACAAATGGCTCACCTCATTGGTTTGCTGAAATTACCTGGAATACGTATAATACACCTATCTGACTTGCTATTGGTCTAATTACAAAATAAATTTACCAATAAATTTCATCATACAGCGCTAATTGAGTCAAGTTTACCATAATTTTGTAGGGAAATTTTCCACATACAAACAAAAAAACAGGCTAGCCAACCTTGTGTCAATAACACTAAAAAGTGGTACAAATAATTCCACGTTTGTAGAATTTAAATTTAACCATATTTACATTAGCCGCTTTATCAAATGGTTTGGAAAACTGTCTCTGTTCTGGGTAGATACTTTTTGTTATTTTTCACGAGCAAAACCAACACTGAAATTAATATCAACTGAAGGCGATTGGTTTGTTTTGGAGTAAAACAAAGAGAATTATATTTTTATGGGTTCTGGTTGGATCGGACTGAGATAGTACCCTGTGTGGTTTGGAACAAATAGTTCTGTTACATTAGTGGATATGAAAAAGACGGAATCCATATAGCAATTTATAAAAGAATAAAAAAAATAGTTGTTAACCCTCATTTGACTTATGGGCAGGTGATTGGAATAATTGTGAGCATGGACTTGTAAGTGATGATTACTTTAAAAACTAAACGAACTTTTAATTGTAAAAGCATTGGCTCACGGTCCTAATACTCATAAAAGCATATTTACTTCTCTTAATAACACAGTTTACAGAACCCTTGCGTGTACTTTGATCTGAGCCACCAGAAGGAAGTGAACCTCCTCCATTCCCTTGGGACTGTACCTTAAACATAAATCCTTAAAAAAATTTATAAAAGAGGAAGTAAATAACTAGCTCGTTATCCTGTTTAAAAAATGGATAACAGTATCGAATACACTAAATTGAAAGGAGATTATGTTATTAGAGACGGAAATATAGTCTCATTTTAACAACTAATCTCCTGGTCCAGTTCAGTTCTGGATAGTGAAACAGTTCCGCCAGAAAATTTATTGATATGGCCTAAAACTTGTATATTAGAAGTGATTGTGGTCAGCAGAGAGATCGGCTAATACTTAGCAAGGTCCAGCACAATACTGTTGACTGTTAAGATTTAGATCCGGATAGGGAGGGGTTAATGGAGAGGAGACCGGAAGAAGCAAACTGCGTACGAACTAGACCGACATAAACTCTTCTAGAAGCAACAGTAACCGGAAGTAAAACTAGAGGTTATCCACTAGAAGTGGCGCCAAAACATAAATAGCGTTTACATTATCTAGTTACCAGTTTCCGGCTTAAAGTGATCTTAAAGCGGGGGGGGGGATGAGAAGTACGACTTTTAGGGAACTTTTAAAGTCTTTGTCAGACAGCAGTTGCTGAAGAGTCGTGGGTTTGGAACAATTCTAGGAAAGGGTTTTGGAGGAATTACTTCAGGTGATACAGGATTACGGTAAGTCTAGATCTGTGGCTGTACTCTAGTGCGTCTTGTTATATCTTTCGGAGATTGAACTTCTGTTTTCTAGGCTAGAGAAACTCCTCAAATGTGAGTTTCTTGTTTTAAACAGTTTTTTTTGGAGGGGTTTAAAGAGGATTTGATTCAAGAACTTTTGTCAGAATGGAAACCGCTCTTGACTATTTACCTAATCTTAGATCCCTTCTGTAGTTTTTATTGTTTTTTTGGGGGGGGGGGGTAACTGCATGCAGGGCCGGATTTTCCTATAGGCTAACTAGGCTTCAGCTCTAGGGCCTCAAGATCAAAAGGGGCCTACATTCAAATTGTTAGCAAAATTAAAATTACACTATTCTAAAAACAGTGAACAATAAAACACTGTTTTAGTGATGTATTTTATTATCTCTCATGTAATTAACAAACTTAAAAATGGAAGGTGATAGGGCCTCATAAGTGGAATAGCCTAGGGCCTCTTTTCATCTAAATCCGGCCCTGACTGCATGGATCTAAAAAAATTGTATACGGGTCTTTGAACGCCCTCTATAATGAATAACAGTAATTGGGCTCTATAAGCGGGCATCAGCTGTTAAGTGAAGTAAGAGTTAATGAGTTAAGGTCATTTCTAGCTCGGAGTTAAATACGAAGCGAATGGTCCAGCGAGAGAGACAGACAGATGGTCAGTGTTCACAACTGCCCGGCTCTACACCAACAATTTCCTCTATAGCAGGCCTAAAATAACAAAAGATGTGCCGAATAAAATGTGAATTACACTGCCCTAGTTGAATGTGGTGTTAACTCTACACCCTTTATGCGCTCCTAATTATATAATAATTACCAACTTTGACGCCATTATGAGATCATTTCTCGTCCCTTTTCCAACAGCATCAGTTCACATTTCACAAAACACTTTCCCATTTTCCCTCATATTAAAACAACAAGAAAGATAAAAAAAGGGAATGGAGTCTTGATTAGGGGCAAATCCAGCATCCCTGCTCTAATACAACTTTAATATCCCACTTATCCCTGTTCCTAACACTAGCACACATTCTCTCTTTCCATTCAAACTCAATTATCTTTCAAGTCTTTTACTCCTTTTTACCATTTATTGGGCACGTCCTAATCTAATTAAAGCGGTTTGTCCTTTTCAATTTTTACGGTCATCTCTAACCATATTCCAACTGCTGCGAGTTAATTCATTTTTATTTAGCTACTCCAAAAGAATATATTATTGGAAGAAAAAAAAATGTATAAAGTAATAACGATTACTTCTTGTAATGGCTTTGGTGAAGAGAGTTTTTCAATGATGAAATGCAGAGACATGCTTGTCACGGCACCATGTGAACCACCAATCAGATTTGTGTTCGCATCAAGAACCAATCATAAAACAATTTTTTCTGTCAGAGTCGAAATAGCTGTAAGAGATTGGTGCAAGTTCACATTGCCTTTGATAAGAAATTTCGAATCAAATATACTATAAAAATATTGTTTTTGACGTACATCACTTGTCTAAAGCGATTTAGGGAGACAAGAGGTCATTCAAGAAGAGATGTTCAGCAGAGAGAGAGACGATAGGTACATCCGGCACCTAGCTTTGCGAAACAGGAGTATAACGGGAAATGAGATAAAAAGTCTCATAAAGCAAGTCCGAAATGTTTCCATCTCCAGCACGACTGTTAGAAGAAGACTTAATGAAAGTAACCTTAGAGCCCGACATCCTGCTCGTGGCCTTCTCCTTACCACAGTTCACAAAATGACCAGGCTTCAGTTTGCACGTGAACATGTGAATTGGACTTTAGACAACTGTAAGAGAGTTCTCTTTACAGATGAGGTAAGAGTAGGCCTAAATTCTTCAGATGGCCGTAGTTACAAATGGCTTATTTTTTCAGCCAACAATATTTTGAAAGTCCAAAATTTGCACAAATTGGAAATCATAAAAAAAAAAATAAGGATGGTGCGTTAATTTTGTCCATCAGTGTAGTACAGAAAGCGAAAAAACTTGCAAAAGTACAATTTGGAAGAGCAAGATAATGATGCACAAATAGAATAAAATAACTTAAAATAGAGGAAAGAGTGGGGGACGCCACCGACACTCAGAATACCTTTAATGAACAATACAGACTAACTATATTCCAGACTGAATATATTTTGACTAATATACATACAAAAATTACATACATTTACATTAAAAAAAAACAATGGTCATGATCAAACAGACTTGTTAACACAGCATGGCCGCACAAAACCAAAACTACCACTGACTAAGACCCTGACCAGAGTCTGACGTGTACACACAGTTCCTAGTGAGAAGCCCCCGGGGCAACTGGCTCAAAATTCCCAGGCACAAGCCTGGAGCCCCCACTCCTTCCTCTTCACCAGTTCTGCCAACTGTAGACGTGCGGCGCGACCAGAACCAACTGTAAAATTATAAGTGAGTGGTCGGCACATCTTTTCGAGGATCGAGCAAAAAGCGAAACGTTTCTTAACAGCATTATATTGATTTTTGTGTTTTTTTTAAAAGAAAAATGTAAATTTCTTTTATTAACCATTAAATAAAATCCAAGGTCTACAGACCGGGAATCGAACCCAGTACCACAATACATATTATCACAAAATATTAAAAGTATAATAAACAATAAATATTTTAGCAAAATTACATTTATAACATGCAAAGATAAGAGTAAATGTCAATCATCTATCATGAAGGCAGCGATAAGCACCAGTAAAGTTTGGGCAAGCTTATAACAGTAGTTCATCCGACAGCGGATAGGAGCGCCTTGAAAGTTAGTGGTGGGAACAAGTTTTAGGCGATGATGGCTTGGGTCTTGTTGATATTGGCTCAGAATGGTGGGAGGGGCCGGGAGAGGTCGGCTAAGTTTGCTTTTGGAAAATGTTTTCTATAGAAGGTGCTAAGTTCAGCCGTTGATCACATACTGTTACAACGATCAGAGCGCTGAGTTCTGGGTAGACAGTGGACAGGTGTGGGTTACCCTATACCTTAGTTGATATACCCAGTTTACTTCTAACTGGTAATCCATCAAGCCTACCACTTGCACACATCGCCATCATCCGAGGTTGATCACACAATGGAAACTGCCTTACTCTATTCAATTCTCTCCCGACATAAATCATGTGCGCACGTGTGAGATATATTATTGGTCTGTGTGATCGTGTGTCTGTGTGTGTGTGTTTATAATGCCTTTATGAGTTCATTCGCGAAGCGCTTCTGGGATTCTCGCTTGCAATACTTAATCAATTGATGCCTTCCCAAAGTGGCTGGCCTTACAATCAAATTAATGAAGTCAAATTCGTATTGCTTCGAGCCTAAACTTTTTTTTGGATACCATACCATTCTTTGTCTCAAATTTCAGGTATTTCTTTCACTTTATGGCTTTATAAGCAGCTGCCAAAGAAGGAGGAAGTGAAATAAATCTCTTCTTCAGGAAAATGGTTGTCCTATGCTGGTCTCACAGCCTAGCAGCGCTTAAGGTCTACGCCTCTAACACTCAAAAAATAAACATAGGGCCTAAAGACAAAGGTTCTAGTTGATTAAACTTGGTGTGGGAGAACCCACATGCAATCTCCAGGTTAGTCCATGCAAAAGGATGAATGAGATCGCAACTCAGAAGTCTACGGTACCTGCCGAGGAATAGTATGGCAGGAATTAGATGCGCAGGCAGGCCCCTTCCCTCTATCTAGAAGCTCCAAAAAAACCAAAGGTGGCAGAAGTGTATCTCCCGAAACAGGCCGTTTAGTTTCGCAGGAGGCATTGAAAGGAAAAATCCGAGATTCGAGAATCAGAGCTAGTCTCGTCTGCTTTCTTCCCAAATACAGCTGTTTTGCATGCTTTGGCTTGCCCAGCATCATTTGCTAAATCTCATTAAACGATCCAGCAGCTCCAGGAGGAAGGTAGACGAATTCCCTTTCAATTATTCTTGCAAAGATTATAATATTATACAGATTGTAGAATAAGGCGAGCAATAAGAGTTGTATAAAATATTACAATCTAGATTACAATTTTGTTAGATTACAAAATTACACTCTACAAGAAGATGACGCAATGAAGGGCCGGCCTTTCCGGTTCTAACTACCTCTACAACAAGCAACCCAAAAACAGAATTAATCTTTAAAACATAATCCAAGAGAATAGCAAATAATTTTCTAACTCCGTACGTAATCCGGCGTAGTTTCTAGTTAGAAGCAAAGTGTGGGTGCACCTTGCTCTTCGCCACCCCCAAGGTGTGCCGCTCCCCGGAGGAAGTGGAGTAATATTGCTCTGCTCCCACATTCTCCTCTCTCTCTCTCTCTTCTGCTGCCACCATTGTAAAGCTACACAATTTGTATTCATAGCAATCGACGGATTTAAATTTTGCCGCCTCTAACTACGAATTCCTTTAGTATTCCATTGTGGTTTTACTTTTGCTTTCAGGTAATGAATGCACAATAATGGGCCCTTGCAATATCGCATAGACGGCAAGGCATCCTGTAATTTACTAACTAATGCTTAGATTGCTTTCCCATTACAATCTGACCTAATTTTAGGCAATTACGGGTAATATTTAGCTTATTACTTCCTCTTCTCCTTGGGTAAGGAAAGTATTGCTTCCGAGTAATATTCTCGATACAACGTTATCATCGTGAATTCACGTTTTTAAAAAATTCATTCCCGGATTAGAGTGGATAAACGGCCGCAAACATAACACTAGTTCAGCTTCACTGAGAGGTACCCGTTAAGGGTTAAAAGGGTTAATTCAGGAATATAAAAGAAAATGCCACAATCCATGCGCTGGAAATTGCCCTAATAATATCTGGTGGCACCAAATTTTATTCAGTCAAAAAAGCCAGACGTTTTGTTCGTTATCCTCCATCTTAAGGAGGAGGAGTTCTGGAACTTCCTGCTTCCTTACTTACTTACTTCCTGGCACTACAGGTCTGTCCGACCCTTGGCCTGCCCGAATTAATTCTCTCCATCTATCTCTATCCTGCGCCTCACGCTTCCAATTCCTTATTCCCAACTTCCTGGCGATCCTATCAATTTCATCCTTCCATCTGCCTCTTGGTCTTCCTCTTCTTCTTTTCCCGTATAACTCCATTTCCAGTACCCTACTTTGCATTCTTTCCCCTTCCATTCGTGCCACATGACCAGCCCATCTCAATCTACTTGTTTTTTTTTTCAAAATTAATAATTGTTTCTTTTTTTTAATAGGGCATCAATTTCTTCATTTGTCCATTTACACTTCCATCGTCCATTCACAAACGTCGCACCACAGATTCTTCTTACTACTTTTTCTTTCAAATACAGCCAACTTGCGGCAGTCGTTCTGTGATAAATACCATGTTTCTGCGCCGTACGTGACAACTAGCCTAATAAGGGATTTATAAAGCCACAATTTTGTTGCCCTAGAGAGCAATTTTGACTTGAGTAGTCTTAGATTTGCAAAGTAAGCTCTGTTGGCTGCCATTATTCTTCGATCGATTTCAACACTAACCTTATTCTCATTATTTACTAGGGATCCCAGATAAACAAAATTAGAAAATACCTTCAAATCTAAAATTCATAATTTCAATATCCTTAACGGATCTCCTGTGCTCTGCCGATGACATCTTTAAATACTTTGTTTTGTTTTCGTTGATAACAAGTCCCACTTTGGTACCACTGTTTATTATTATTTCAACTTCCTGCTTCCGTTATTTCTAATAAAATGAAGCCAACCACCATTTAGCAGACATTCTTAGATTTAAGGAAACCTTAAGAATTTTTATAAGACAAAAAAAATTAGGGCAAAGTGTTACAAAAACCTTTTCTTCCCATTTCTAAAGTTAATTCGTTGAAAAATAGAACCAACTACTTAGCTTGCCAGTGCTAACTGAAGGTAATAAATATTAGAGAAGGGCAAAGAAAAAAATCAGTTTAAGAAAGGATTTTACGTTGAGATCTCTAAATGGACAATAGCTCACGCTGACTTCCGCTCTTCTAAGGCTAGTCTAATTTAATTAGACCACCAAACCCCGGCTAAACCGGAAGATTGATTGAACAGCGCCTCTGCACACTTGAATAATGTGTAAATTTCCTCCAGTCTGTTTGGGACTGGGTATAGACAGGAACGGGGGGGGGCGGGAGAAACCCTTCCGGGCAGAGATTTAAGAAAGTAGTTTTTTCTAGATTTATTTCGGGACATGAATGATTCCTCCACATCTTCTGGATAGTTGTAGAGCACCGCACAGCTGCTATTTTCTTTATTCGGTAGTTGGGTAAACCAGACAGGATTTAATAAATAGGAAAACTCCATTTTCCGGATGCAAAGGCGAACAATTTATACGTTCACTTTGTTATTCGTAAGAGGAAATATTCTTATCGAGTCTAATTTATAACGGAAATACTAGTTTTTGTTTTTTTTTAAGGAAATTAAGAGAGGGCTCAAAAGAAAAGAAATTAAAATTCCTCAATTTTTTGTAAGGTTTCCCTTCATTTTCATGCACTAGTACAGGGTGGGGCAAAAGGTATGAACCGGTTTTAAAGGGATGTAAAACAAAAACAATTCAACTTACAGAAATTATGTTTATATTGTTTAATTCAGTACAGAATCTAGTTTTTTACATTAAGTTTGAAAGATGATATCACGTAGGTGGCGGCCGTCAGCCGCGATGCACTCTTGAAGGCGAATTCTAAAGTTTTCAACCGCTCTTCTGCACATTTCGATGGGTATTGCCGTAACTTCCTCTCTGATTCTGTCCTTTATGGGGGTACATAAAGGAAAAAGTTTTTAAACATCGCCCACATACCCAGGAAGAACTTAAGGACAGCCTTTAAGAGTGCATCGCGGCTGACGGCCGCCACCTACGTGATATCATCTTTCAAACTTAATGTAAAAAAACTAGATTCTGTACTGAATTAAACAATATAAACATAATTTCTGTAAGTTGAATTGTTTTTGTTTTACATCCCTTTAAAACCCGGTTCATACCTTTTGCCCCACCCTGTACTAGCACATCACGATTAAATATTAAGAAAGATATTTGGCCTGAAGTGCGAGAATGGTGACTGGAAAATCAGAAAGAACCACCTTGAATTGATGGAATTGTTTGGAGAAGTAGACATAGTCGCCCAAATAAAGGAGAGATTGAGATGGTTGGGACCCGGTGGGAGGGGATGCCTGCGGGGAAGGGTGCCCCGAAAAATGTTAAAAGAAAACCCTGGTAGGCAGAGAAGAATTCGAGGGCGCCCTCGACTTAGATGGCTGTGGATAATGTGGCAGAAGACCTTCGTCCGGTTTGGAGTAAGAAGATGGCGCCTTAAGGCCGTAGAAAACTTGTTGGAGGAGGTCCAGGTCCTAATTTAAGGACCGAGTGAGCACATCACGATTTATCTGGCAGTTTTCATCCTACTTTCATTTAATTGCGTATTTTCACTTCTATAGTTTGATTTTCTTTTGTGTGAAAAGTGTGAGGTGCTATTTTCCATTTTGATCTCTCAAGAAAAGATGAATTGAGAGGAAAAAATATTTCTAGAAAGTTTTCCCTCCAATCATTATCATACAATTTTGAGACTTTAAAAGTTAGTTGCTGGAATTATTCGGCTTTGTTATTGGCTGGTCTTGAGAACTAGATGGATCAGAAGATGGCAAAGATTCTGTAATGACATCTGGGCCCAGAGAGAGAAAGACATTCCTGATAATATTAAAAAAAAAAATTGAAGCTGAAGGTTTGAATCCTTTAGGATAACAAGAGTTCAATATTAAGTTTTAATATTTCTTCATATTGTTCTGCGATAACACTCACTCCTCCTTAATAAATCTCTTCTTTATCAGAATTGTTTTTTCTCTTTTTCATCTTGTTTTTTGATTAAAAAAAAAAGATAAAAAAGCAGCTTCGAAGATGCTGTAAAAATTTGTAGTTTAATCTTCCGGACTTAATTTGATATTCTGCAAATACCCTGGAGAATCTAACTTAACTCGGTTCTTTTCTGATGTTTTATTTAAAAAAAAAATAACATTTTATGTAAAGAATGTACAGCATCTAAAAAAAGACTGGGCAAATATTTTAGGTAAAAATATATATATAAAAAAAAGGTAATCCTGTTGTAGATTAACATGTAAGTAAACATTGGCGTTACAGACAGATGGACACATTTATTTAATGAGCTTAACTGGATAGTTTGAAAAGAGACGGCGTTAAGCGCATACAACATCCTGACTACGTTAATCTCTGAACAACAAACTCTCAAAATTTTTTAAATTCTACAAACGGAAATTTCGATACGAACTCCCTCACAAACTTCCTGTTTCTCCCATTTCAGCTCATTTCCTGCAAACTTGGGATTTTTGGAAACATATTTGAAACAAAGTTAGAATCTCAATTTTTCCAAGCAGAATTGTGTAAATAAAAGTTTTATTTTTTTTATTATTATTTATCCTTTTATTGAGATTTACCCCGTGTACCCACAGGAAACAATAAGGAAATGTGATGAATGTATATAAATAACGTGGCAGACGTGAATGACGGTGATGGCCGCCATTAGTCACCCAATTGGTGACGGGGCCAACGGCGCCTCAGCCCGTCTTCGAGGATTGGAGGATTAGCGTAGTTGAAGATAAGTTTGCAGCTAAAAGGTTGGGATGAAATGAGAGTTTTTGACGAAAAATTTTTATATCAGATTTTGGCAAGTTCGGAGATGAGTGGAATTTGGAGATCTGAATGGATTGTGTTCTGCATAAAAGTTATGTTCACATTATAATTTGTTCGTCATAAAATTAAAGAAAAATTGCAAACAATGGAAAAATGGAAAAACCTATTTAGTAAAGTATTCCTTCTGCTTCAAAAATTTTCTTTTTAACACGTAATCAATAGCGACACTTTTCATCCTGCATAATAATATATATTACTAGTGGTAGGCACGTACATACAGCCTGACATGGCACATTAGAGAGAATGAGGAACCCCCTGATTCGCTCAGATGTTCCCTAAAACGACTTTCCCTGGGAAAAATTCGGAGGTTTTTTTGCCGGAAGTTAGTGCAACAGGTTTTTGCACAGTCTAAAATAAATACCATTGGTAACCAAACATTATTTCCGGTTGAAAGTTTAATGGCGCCCAAGTTTCTTTTGTGTCCCGGGGAGAGTCAGCAACCTCTGCTACGGTGGGGTTAGACAAAATACAAAGCTTGAGCCCGACGAGCTATTTCACACACATTTTTGAAAGCTTGAGGCAGAAAACTCTAAATGGATAATCTGATCACGAACGCAATATCTCCTCCCTCTTTACCCACTAGCTAATATAAGCGTCGTTGGTGAAGAGTACACCCCTGGGTCCAATGAAAACGGATGCCCCAAAAATTTGCTCAAATTTAGAAAATAGATAGCCCATGTTGGAAACTTAGTCTAAATGAGAAAACCTTGCTATCTTTGCAACCCTCTAGCCAAGACGCGCACAGGAAATGAAGGAGAAACTTAAAAGCATTGCACTAACACTTCCGCTCCACTATTCGCGGAATGCTTGAACTAAATTGATTATTTTGATTGCATGATTAATGATTGCTCACAATGCAGATGGCAGTGCTCAATGGCGATGGAAATATGAACTTTCTTCGCTAAGTTTAGCTTCGTAATAATGAGCCCACAATGTAGCGATTGGGTCACTAAAATGACGAAGGATTTCCGGTTTTGCGTAACCCAGATTGTATTGTATCCGATTGAAGGAGCTGTAGCCGATTGGCGCTTACGAGTATTTCATTGACATGTGACACTCATACATGGCCAATCATCAAATGTATAGGGTGTAGTGCGGGCATGATGTGCGTACGTACATATTGATGCCCTTCTAAAGCAAGGGCGGGGTGAGGGCAAGGAGGTTTCATTTACTGACCTGACACACTGGTGCGCTCATCATTCTTACACATGGACATACACCATCAGTTAGCTTTTTACGGCAAGTTTATTTTTGTTTAACATGTTCTATCCTGCGTAATCCATCCCACCCAATTTATTGCAGTGGGGAAGTAGATAGACACACTGACCCTGCCAAGCGGCCTTTTTTTAGCCAACGCACGGCTGACCTACATACCATACACACACCTAACCCTGCGCTGGGAGTCATGTCCGCTCTCAAGTGGCTACAAATATTTGCACTGTACACCATCTCCCCCTGGAATGGGGGGTGTATACAAAAAGTCACTCTGGCTCAGCCACCATTGAATACACTTTACTAATTTACAGCAAGCCTCCTCTGCGGTTAGATCTGGAGATACCAACTGGACTAAGAAATAAATAAATAAAAAGTATTCTGTACAGACAGACAAATGGGTGCTTACAGCAAATATAAAGCACTATTCGAGTTTCTTTGTTCGCAAAATCAAAAACACATCTTAATTTTCTTTTGCTATTTAAGAAGAAACGCTGCATTCATATCGATTATTTCAGAATTATTACAGATTATTACGATACAGATCGTATTTACCATCGCAATGATAAAAAAAAGTGGGTATTCTGGTCAAAATGACGTAAACACCCAAAAAACACAGGAAGCTGAGGCTATGTAGCCCCATGGGACCGGACAGAAACTCGGTGAAGGAATCCCTCCACCGGAAGTGTCCATTTATACATTTTTTGGGGTTACATTTTGTAATTCTCTCTAAACTCGACTTCTAGGAGCATGTCGAAGTTTGCTTAGCGCGCAATTAGTGAAACCAGAACTTTTATATGAAACAAGTTTCCAGAAATATTCTGTTAAAGATTTAACTGCTAAGCGAAGGTGGCATTGGACTTCCGTCTATAGAACTGTTTTAGTGTAATTTCCTGTACTGTGATTGGTTGTTAGTATTTAATGTTTATAATGAAAAATGGTCTGACAATGGAAGTACCATTGTACTAATGAAGTTAGTTTAGGCAGCAGTGTGTTGATGGATGATTCAATCAGAAGACATCCGGGATAAAGGGGTTGTAGAATGTAGACGATTGGAAGACCAGAAGTAGATTCTTGAAAATTGATGTGCAGATTCCGTGTTACATTGATTGATTTTTCTCTTGTACACTCTTGGGTGATCCTTGGGGAAGAGGACAGGAACACTCCTATTGGTTTGGAGAATGGGGGGCCAAACAGGGGGGTGTATCCCCTTATTTACTCTATTTCATTGCCTTTACTGCCCGTTCCGTTTGTCATTGTGTTCCTCCTTCACTGTGACACTAAGCAGGCAAGACGCAAAGATCCGCACTCCAAGGATGAAGCTGTATAAAGCCTAAGGTGAGCCATTCCAGGTGCTAAGTTAGCCATGTAAAGTTAGCCCTGGCCTAAAGTTAAGCACCAAGTACAATAAGTGTACAGGGCTTTAAAGAGTCGCAATGGGACAATCTTGTGAACTTATCGAGTAGTAACAACCATTTCCCTTAACGACTGGTTCTGCTTCCCACACTTCGATGGTTGGAGGGGACTCTCTGATTCCAGCACAGGACATCTGCTGTTAGTACTATTTTGAATTAGTACATTTCCATATTTGAATTTTCATTGGCCCTCAAAGACTCTGTTCAGTTCAGCATGGAAATTGTTTTTACGTAGTTTCGACTCAGTTGAGCCGAATCGGCAATCGCCGGTAAGGGCTGACATCTGGCGCTGCTATACAATGTAGTCCGTTTTATAATTATTACTGGGATAACCTATAATACTTTGGTAGTTATAGATAGCGTGAGATTGGTACAGCCTCCGAAACATTTACCTTCTCATCGACCTCTTGCCTGGTATTGCCTTACCTGTACCGGCACATCCCTTCCAAATATAACCAACTTCTACTTTTTTAAAGAGCACTCAAGAGGACTTAATTAACTTGGATGATTAATTAAGAAGCGGTACGCTGAGATACCAACACGAAATGATGATGGACCACACTTGACTATCGAGAGTGTGCCAGTTTCAAACTCCAATCCTCCTTTTGCTCCAACTCCACCCTTAAGACTGTCACTACAGTTCTGGTTGTTGGCTAAAGGACGACATCTTCAAGAGAGTAATTTTGCTGCTGTTAAAGCTAACCTGATAACAGCAAAGTTCAACAATATTCCTAGTATAAAGTGCAAGTTTCAGGTAATTTTTATTACGTAAAATAATGTCAATGCTGACTCCAGGTTTTTTTTTCTAAAAAGTGCGTAGAAGACTTTAATCGTACTTAAAGCGGAAATGAAGTCTTCTTTGATTCTTTATTTAAACAATTAAAGCATTCTTATCGTAGTAGCGTAAGAAGTGGCCAAGATTAATTATTTGGTTTAGTGAGAGCTTAAGAGATGCTAGCTGTACCCAGAATCAGTGATTTTTCTTTATAATACAGAGAAAGCAGAACTTAAATAGCGACTAGAATAGAGTACAGAAAAAAAAGTTGAGAGAGTTGATTTAATTAGGAAGTACGTTTAAGTATTCAGGACGATGAAGAAGAAGAAGATGAAGCTGAAGAGAGGAAATTGGTGAGAATAGATGGGGCTAGGAGAGGCGGCTACATTGGGGGCGGAGAGCCAGCGGAGTGGTTCCACCCCCGAAGGAAAGCTGGGTATGTGAAAGCCAAGCAAAAAGGAGGTCCTCCTTCACTTACAAGGGACTTAAATGTTTCCATTGCGAATTGAAGTCGTTGGAATGAGCGGGGAGGTCTCCAACTAAAACAACATAATGTAAAGAAAATAAAAATATACTGAGGAGAATACATTTCGGGTCTAAATAAAAATATAAAGGAAAATTCCTCTGTGTGTTGTTGAGAGCAAGAAAATACTCTCAGTCCATCAATTTTTCCTCCAGTTCAACAGAGTTTTGTTGGCTTTATGCAGATAAAACTCTTGTTCCTCAATAGTTGCTCTTAAACTGACTCGATTATTCCTCTTCTTTTTGGTTATAGAGGCGGGGCAGGATTTGGTTTTGCGTAGGGATCAATAACCATGTGTTTGGCATGTCCCTAAGCAGGATCTAGACAGCACAATTTTGAAACCAGAAAGAAGAGTAGTGGTTGGTGAGTTTAGAATGGAATGTAGACGCGAGAAAGGGACCAAAAAGGAGAACTCAAAATACCTATTTCCGCTGAACACAAAGGAATTTAAAAGATACAAATTGCAATACTTCCGATAAGAGAAGGTAGTAGTGGCAAAAACTACAGGAAGACATCCTTTAGATCCTGCGCCAATCTTCTGCTCAAAACCTCAAAGTGTTTAAAATAAACTATTTTCATAACTAGGCACAGGAAAATGGGCCGGAAAAACAAGTATTAAATTGAACAAAGAATTTCCCTAAAAGAAAATTGAAAATGTTGAATAAAATATCTAATTATCAAAACCATAATTTTCACATTAATGTAAAGAACAAGAGGAAAAGTCATTTTCCATTTGAAATACCCAGAACAGAGGAATCCTTTTCTCAGTTAAGATACTTGAAAGAAAACGGACCTAAAAGTTAGCCACGCCTTGCCAAGATGATGTATTCAATTAAAGAGATGTATTTATTAAAATTTGAGTTATTTTTCCATTTTCCAGTTATAATTTTCTTCTCACCCAACTAAAAAGGAAAATTCAAATGTGTTTCATACTTTGAATGGAGAATAATTCATCCTAAAAGTGAAAGAAGAAACGGAAACTCTTAGCGTAGTTCACATAAAATTAAAAAAACAACTGGATCCTCCTGGAAAGAAAATTCGGGAATAGGTCCTGCAGGAAATGGTATTATTTTCCAGTTGCCAAAATTACTCTTGGAATTTCCTTCTTATTTGAACACCAGCTGTAATTTCCGTCTGTTGCTGGATCTATTTTGTACCCGAATAGAATCATTTAGCTGAGTCTATTTCAACATAGGTCAAAGGAATACAGACATATAAATAATTTTTTTTTTTTTTTTTATTAATTAAAGCAATTTTCTGGAGCAAGTCTATCCCTAGGGAGCAATTTTTACCCAGTTTTTATCGCCCATTACCAGAATATGTTTGGCCATCTATTTCTGTTGTAACCCAGATAAAAGTACGAGTTTCATGGAAATGTGGTGGGGGGAAGGGGAAGCAACAATTTTTCAACAAAAAGTGGGCGTTAACACTCTCAGGACTTCCTCTTACGTCATTCAATTTGATTGGCACACTTTTGAACTTGTATGCAATCTTGAAGAGGAAAACATTAACCATGCTAAAAATGGAACATTTTCCCCGATTGTTCAGTGGAAACCTCGGAAAAGCTGTTACTAAAGGGTTACGCTTTTCCATTTAGACATTTTTCTTAGACCCATTTATTAAGTATCCCGCTTAAAGAAAGTGCGTACACTATTTTGGCGCCCTAATCGACCAAAGTGACCAAATCACTATCGACAGCGGCCAAAGTTCCCTGTAGGACGCGAGCTCTAGGAGCCAGAAAAAGAACTAATCTGTGCTAATGGTGTAACACAAGTTAATTATTTTTTATTTACGTCCACGACACCAAATTTGGTAGTTGGACGTAATGTCCGCCTGTAAAAATGGGCGATTTACTCTAATAATTTTTTTTTTTTTTTTTTTTTTAAACATTATGGTGATGCTTTTTAAAGATTTAATCAAAAACTCACTAATACGGCAAATGTCCATTTGTAAAAAAAAAAAAAAAAAAATATTTAAATTATAATTAGAAAAATCTAGCAAACAGTTAACACTTGAACAGGGAAAACTAGAAAATGTGGTGGAAATTTGTTTGAAAGTACTCGCTTTTAAATCAAACGAAGCCTAAAATGGAAAATAAACCCCTAGGCTATATCAATTATTTTCTCCGATGAATTTTCAGCCAAATCCAGAAAGCTTTATGGATTAAATACTTTTTCCATTTGAAATTTAATTCGGGAAATTTGGTTTTACTTTTTGGGCTCCTCTCTGTTAGTGTTTTTGGTCATTGGATACTGTTTACTTAATATCTATTGCGCATTGTTTTAATTGGTGGAAAGGGGGAATTTCCACCTATGTAAAGGAAATTGAAATGAAATAAGCCTGGCGTTTTTCCGGTCTGTCCAGCCATTGTGAATGATGGAGTTTTGTTGTCTTTCTCCTACCACTGGTATTGTGATCCTGTCAAATTCTATATATATATATAGAGGGAGTGTGTTTTGTGTAGAGGTATGTGGAGGACAATCAGAGCCATTTTGACTTGCAGCTCAGGATATCCGTGTTTTATATCACGTCACATTCAGAGGCCGATTATGTGTGAAAGCTTCATGATCAAGGCAGGAATTTACTACATTTACTAAAAATGTAAGCCCTAACCAGACGATTAGTAATTCAAAATTGGATGATGAAAGTGTTATTGTGAATAAATTGAGTTAATGATTTGTGTGATAACGTTTTATTAATTAAAGCAATTTTCTGGAGCAAGTCTATCCCAAGGGAGCAATTTTTACCCAGTTTTTATCGCCCATTACCAGAATATGTTTGGCCATCTATTTCTGTTGTAACCCAGATAAAAGTACGAGTTTCATGGAAATGTGGTGGGGGGAAGGGGAAGCAACAATTTTTCAACAAAAAGTGGGCGTTAACACTCTCAGGACTTCCTCTTACGTCATTCAATTTGATTGGCACACTTTTGAACTTGTATGCAATCTTGAAGAGGAAAACATTAACCATGCTAAAAATGGAACATTTTCCCCCATTGTTCAGTGTGAAGTCTTAAAAAGAATTCGAATCCACATCAGCCAAGGCAATGTCCGGAAGTCGGTGGCTTTCCATTTTTATTCATCCAAAGATGAAGTCGAGTTCATCTACCGGAAAAGTTATTGCAATCTGAGGCGTAGAAAATCTTTTTTTTAAAAAAGTCTACCTCGCGCTGGATACATCATTAACTATGCAAGTATTTTGGTCCAGCTGGATGAAGATAAATTCTTGAGGTACGGGATGGATCTATTGCAAAAGAACAAATATTTGATCAGAACTTTAGCGAGATCTTATTAATAGAACATCCACCTCCATTAACGTAGATTTGGCACCTATTTGACTTCCGCCTGATCTTAAGTAGAAAGACAGCTGTGGCTGTAATACAGTTTGAGTCTAATAAAGAGGTGTCAGCAGCTATAGATGGGTTCGATTATCTCATTTTTGCATTGGAATTGTAGGTAAATTTAAAGGTATTTTAGATATACGAGTGGCAACACTGATGAGAGTGATTATGAGAGGGTATAATAGTTTGGGTTGGTGTAAGGGTAGTGAAACCCCATCACTCATCCACTCTAGCGTAGGGGTAGTGAAACCCCACCACTCACCCACTCTAGCCAGAGAGAAAGAGACAGCTCCCTCGGCACACAGAGAAGGGAAGCTCGGCGAATGTATATAAGAACGAGAGGAAAGTCAAAAAGAGATTCTGTGATTCGGAGATTCTGATATTCTGTTCAAAGTCTTACATTTGAGTTGTACACATCGTTTAGCCACGTCAGTCAGTCTATTCTGTTCTTGTAGTATACAGTCCTTGGCAGTCAGTCATATAAATATATAGAAAAAGAGAAAAAAATTGTCAAAGTTGGGTGTTTTTCAACGTTACACTTTTTCGTGCAGTTTTTGACGACCAACCCTTATACAACTGTCCTACCGGACAGTTTTAATACAAAGTCTTATACCGATACTAAAAGTGTTATTTATCCATCAACATCTACAACCAACATCTCCTCAAATACTATTACATTGGTGGCAGCGCTATCGAAACCCAGCCGTTTCTCATTAAAAGGTAAGATAAATTTTTCATTCATTTTTATTATTCATTCATAATTTCTCGGAAAAAGCCAAGCCCCTTACAGACTTAACAAAGAAAAATACCAAGTTTGTATGGTCTTCTCAATGTTCATCCGCATTTCAAATTCTAAAACAAAAATTGATTTCCCCACCGATTCTAGCATACCCCAATTATAATTACGAATTCATATTGACTACGGACGCGAGCAACGTTGGCATATCTGCAATTCTAAGCCAACAAATAAACGGCGAAGAACGTCCAATAGCCTTTTCATCCCGCGTACTGTCTGAAACTGAAACAAGACTCTGCACTGGGGGATGATGTAAGGGTAGTGAAACCCCACCACTCATCCACTCTAGCGTAGGGGTAGTGAAACCCCACCACTCACCCACTCTAGCCAGAGAGAAAGAGACAGCCCTCTCGGCACACAGAGAAGGGAGGCTCGGCGAATGTATATAAGAACGAGAGGAAAGTCAAAAAGGAGATTCTGTGATTCGGAGATTCTGATATTCTGTTCAAAGTCTTACACTTGAGTTGTACACATCGTTTAGCCACGTCAGTCAGTCTGTTCTGTTCTTGTAGTGTAAAGTATACAGTCCTTGGCAGTCAGTCATATAAATATACAAAGTCTTATACCGATACTAAACGTGTTATTTATCCATCAACATCTACAACCAACATCTCCTCAAACACTATTACAGTTGGTAAGAGTGGAGGTAGGAAGTGACACTTTTTATGTTAGGTTATGCCGTATGTTAGCGTTTATGTATTAAGTTATGTGTTAAGTGAATAAACCAAACTTATGTTTAATTTGTGTTCAATTTAACCCTTAAGAAATGTAATAAACCTATTTTTTTTTTTTTTTGGCATTGACTTCCGCCATACAGCCAGCATCGTCTAGGTGCTCATCACTAGAATATCACTCACTCTCCATTCTTACCTACAAATACATTCGCTTCTCACATTCATCTCTCTACTACATACAACTACTCGTATTTACATACAAACTTACAAACTAATGGATGGATCAGTACTCTATATTTCTGCCATCCTTATAGCTTAACCGAAATTAAAATCACCGTAATCCTTCTCTAATCATTTTCTTCCATTCATTCTAATTCGGCTATAACTTTTAAATACACTCATATTTCTTAGCTAGCTCTGCTACAGGATTTATGCACATAGATGTTGCTGGAGAATATTATGTCTTCGTAGCGAAATGGTGCATCTAAACACCCTGTATAAGTCATCAAACATTCGTTTCCTTTCTACTCACATAACGTGGACATATCCATTATTATATTGTCCTGAAATCCTCCTCCTCATCAGCAATCTACGCAAAGAGGAGAGAGGATCTTAGAATAAACATTGGATATAGTAATAAACATGAGATTACTTAGAAAAAATAAAAATGCATTTATGAACTAAACGTAATCTTTTGCAACCAAGAACAATAACTTTTCTCCTACCTACAGTTTGCTGGCCAAGTTTTTTTTTTTTGCAGGAAGGAAAACTGTGAAAAACTTGGAAAATTTTTGTAAAAATGGCTTTTCTTTTCTTCACATCCTCCAGTTATCCTGCAGCTTGTTTTCCCGGAATTAATTTTTACGGGCCTTGCAATCTGAAAAGCTTTTTTCCACTTTAGTGCATGGACCGCAGAATTAATTAGCTGCCCTTGTAGGGCTTATGGTGAGAGCCCTTACCCTCATGAACTCCCTTAAAAAGTTTGTCGGGAGATAAAGTGGCCGAAAAGTTTTTCTGTTAGTTTTTTATCCGTTCGGTCCCCCCGAAAACTAAACTATTCTTTTAGGGCAACAGCCAAAGCCGGTCAGTAGTGTACTAGTTTACCAACTATTCTGCTGCAAACACGCCAGCCACCCACTATACACTGTTACTAACTGTAAAGATTTTATTACCAGCATAAGTTTTAGTTTGGACAAATCTAACATTGTTTTTTTCTAACTTCACTTACACTTTTGCCGCTGAAAATATTAGCGCGCCAATTTTTCTTTTTTGCTTTCCCTTAACCCTACCTCTATCAAGCGGAAGTACCTACGATCGTGCCAAATTCTTGCATACTAAGTTTTCACTTGATGGGAATATCCGTTGAAATCTCCTGAGTTTGAAAAAGTTCGGTTTTCAAATCATTTTCCGTGATGGGTTGTGAAGGTTAGCTCTACACTTGATCAGATCTACACTTTAACGAGATCTTATTGATGGAACACCCACCCCTGTTAACCCAGATTTGGCACCAATTTGACTTCCGCCTGATTCCAAGTAGAAAGTAAGCTGTGGCTGAGATACAATTTGAGTCTAATTAAGAGGTGTCAGCAGCTATAAATACTTGAATTTCATTTTGGTACTACTCCGGAAACCTCAATAAGGACAATCCTGATGTTCCGGATGTGATCAGATCAATATTTCAGTCCAAATAGGAAGGACCTCCATTTTCTTTTTAGTTCAACATCTGAGGTTATAGGCGCGCGGAGCTTTCTTTCAGTGCATTGCCGGCTTCCGGGCAGTTTTCTCCCGTTACAGTCAGCTGGCAAGTAAGCTGTAAGGGCAGCTGAATTCGAATCCGGGATCACAATGTGCGAATCCAGTACGCTAACCATCTGTAATTCCCATTTCTCAGTATTGCTGCTGTGGTTCAACAGTATCATTTCATTGCAGTGATCACGTCAAGGATGTAATTGTACAAGTTGTAACTTTAATGATGTTAAGTTATTTCACAATCTAGGGCAACAGGAAGTCGTATGAGTGTGCATTCGAGGTTTTAGAGCTTTTAAAAAAGTGAATGAATATAGCACATAGATTCTTTAATAATTTTTTTTTTGTATAAATGTATCCAATCACAGTTCAATTACACTAGCATTTATTTAGTATTGTAAATTGTAGTATTAAGTGCTTTATTTGCGTTGGCTTTGTATTTGTTAGTGAATACAGTAGGTCTAAACCATTAAGGTACTCGGTCCAAAACGGATTAGACAAAAGTCTACTCTTGTGATTTTCAATTAGAGTCGACTGAAACATTGAGTCGAGGATTACAAAACTCAGGGGTCTAATACCCCGACGGATTTGACTTGTTTCAAACTTTCAATTACTTCCCTCCGCGCGTCCTCTCTCGACCTGCACTTGACAGCTAGCCAGCTGTGGGGTAAAGTTCCAATCCAAAATGGAATATATTCCTGGCTGAACTTTTTACCTTTTTATTTGGCCTTACTAGGTAAATGGTAGGATGGCGATTGTGACAATATTTTGATAACTCGCTTTTCACCTAGGAAATGTTTTGTTTTGAGGTCTGGAAAAACTGCTTTTTTTTTTTGAGAAAATGGTGAGTGTATGATCGGTTTCCGCAGGAACTCAAAAAGTGTGTAAACCTAAACTCTATATTATTATGGGTATTTATCATGGAAACCGATGGAATGGTTACCGGATGTACGTAGCCCTCTGCTGAACTGATGTTTTCCTACATGTTGGAATTTTCCAGGAACAATTCGGTTTAAAGGTACTTTGAAAAAGTGGTGGATGATTTTCTTTTCTCTAAAGCAGTGGTTCCCAAACTTTTTTGACCCATGGACCCCTTTTTATATTCAAAACTTGCCCATGGACCCCATTTTATAGTCAAAACTTGCCCACGGACCCCCAAGTGAAAAAGCTACATAAATGCATAGTCTAAAAATTACAAATTTAAAAAAACATTTTGTTGAAGAGGTATTTAATGAAATTATAACTTTTGTTTAAAATAAAATTAATAATTTGGATGAACGTGATGAGATGTTATGGGTGTATTTATATCCGGCTCAATGTTTGTGGGTAGCAACTGCAAATCCCCACGAGTAATCTTTGGTTCAGGTCTGCATGAAGAGCCGTTAAGTGTTCGACAGTGAGCAAGAAAAATCTTCATCTCTATTTTTGCAATTTCGAAAGATTTGGAAACTGAGAACGTTCTCCTCTTCCCAAGTTTTGTTTTTACAGTAAACGTTTTGCAACAAACGCAGATATTAACGCTTGTAATTTTTATTAAATTAAATTGGCCACCTTGTTAGTCTCTAATTTCCATAATTATAAAAATGGATCACAGTTTTATTATTTTATATTGAACCTTGCGCGGACCCTCTGACGTTGTTCAGGGACCCCTAAATCAATTTTAATTTTCCACGGACCCCCTGAATGATACCGGGGACCCCTGGGGGTCCGTAGGGACTACTTTGGGAACCACTGGTCTAACGAATCATTTCAGTATAATTTACGTTTCCACAGGACCTTGCAGAGCAGCTTTAAAGTAGCCTAAAAAAAAAAAAAATCGGTGTTTGCTGTAAGGAAAAACAACTTTTCTGGTGGGAGACTTTTCACTTTTCCTCGGATATTTCGTCCCTACGCATGTCTCCTAAAAATTTTCTTTTAATTTCATAGATCAAAAGTTTGTATGTGAATCATTTTTAGGGGAAAATATCTTTTGTCTTTTTTGAAGAATAACTTAGCACCTGGAGAACAATAGTAACTGGTAGTTCGCTCCAGAACTCTTTGCTTACATAGCCCTCCTTAGTTCCAGCCCACTGCCGTCATTAAAATAGAGTTGTAATCATGCATTGTTGGTGTTATGTTGATGATGTCTGGATAATTTATCAAAATGATAATAATCTTAATTGCATAGTATAATAATAATACAAACATGATAGGCATTACAATGTAATCAATTACTACATATAATATAGGACTCAATTATCTAAGTAAACAACATGTTGCTGAAGATGCATAATGCACATATACTCGTATATGAGTGTGAATGTGTGGGCTCGCTACATGATTGGCTCGATTTGAATCGTCAGCCATTACTCTTATCAATAAATGAACATCAAACTCTAAATAATTCTGTTAGTAGCTCGTTTTAATAACTCAAAGAGTTTTACTTTAAATGTATCCATTATTTATTCACAATATGTAATTGTTAATGAACGACAACATTCTCCTTTAAAATTATTTTATTTTCAAAAATAAATGTATGACTATGTAATGAGCAGCTGTAAAGCTAGATTTTGTGGAAGGAGGAGCAAACGGTAGATCTACAGAAGTGCTGCGAAGAACCAAGAAAATCATCGGAGCCATTTTCGATTGAATCTCAAGGAAATTAGAAATCATTTAACAAAATTGATTGTTACTCAGGGTTGATTGATTTGGACCAAATTTCTGCTAAACGCTAGCTGAGCGAAATATCTGATTAAAGGCATCATCGATCTGCCGTTTTGCAGAAAACCAACTTGTAAAAATCACTATTACCGACTCTAAGGACTTCAAAACGGTGAAAAAAATCGATAATCTGCAAGATTGTCATCCACCCCTCTCTACTGTGAGGAGTTGGCGGAAGTAAATGCAGCACAGCCATTCGTCCAGTGGTGGATTTTAAAGCCATCTTTTAGATATTACTTTTCTTTTGTTTACAACTCACAAAGATCTTATTAATAAGATCTTTCCCTTTTTATAGTTTTCCATTTTCCATGGAGTTTATGAGTCTACTTTTCCTGCATTTCACTATTTTAAAGGAAGCAGAAAAGAAGATAGTTTTTCCTCAGTGGAAGCTATCACCGGAAAAACTCCTTTCCCTCTCCACTGGGGGCAGCCACTGCTTCTCATCAATTTTACTGGCTAGTGAAAATTGGTTGGCTAGAAGAAAAATACTGTCGCCTACCGAGCCATGGTCTTTCACTAAGTAGAAGGAAAACATGTCTACCAAGTTTTCACAATTAACAACCTAAACTTTCACGTGACTAATGAATTCCTTTACATATTCTTAGTTTTTTCTTGACCTTTAGATCTCCTCCTGGTTCGCGTCGCACCCACTCGTACTTTCTGCCTTCAACAACAACTTGTTCCTGGGTTAAACAATTATCTAATTTGACTTCTACTGCAAAAGAAAGTTCAGTACATTTAATTTTAGATGAGGGAGATTTAAGTTTAAAGTACTAAGTCGTCGGCTAAGCTTTTACTTAATGCTATTTACTTTTTTTTAAAGACATTTTGGCCTTTTAACTTCAGTACATTAGATTTGAAGAAGGAAGTAAAGTAAATATTGGGATTTTCACATTTCCGACTACGACTTTCCAAAGGAAGAACATCCGTTTGAAGGTCCTCTGAGGTAGCAAGTTGTGGGGGTGAGAGAGACAAACTCCGGAAACTCAAAAACTTTATATTTCCCATCGTTAGTTCAACCGGATGTAACATTTTTTTTACTGAGGTATTTTTTTTTTGAGATTTTCTCTGAATCAGCTTCAAATGTGTTTTCTTTAAACATTTTGCTCTCATGAAAAACCTTCTAAGTTTTTCTTTAATTGAAAACATTTCCCCCAAAAATTTAAAGGCCTTCCTGGAAGTGTTACGATGGTAGATATGAGGCTGAAGGGCAGAAAAAAAGTACTAAACCACTTTATAGAACGACCTTGGTTTCCCTTTTTTCCCGATTTGGCGCCAAAAAAAGAGTTCTTTCCTCAAATTTTTCAGTGAATGATTTTTACCGATGAAATATCCGTTTTGTGACGTCTTTTGAGTTCTCACGGGTTTTGCTAAAAAGAGCTGTAGGAGCTGGCAGTTAGCCGCTCCATGGTGAAATTCGTGCTCCTCCTGTGCTTCTCCAATGTTCTCAGTTTGCTCCCATTTCAAAATTAAACTACCAGGATTCCAGACGTTCTACGTAGAGTGGTAGGTAAAAGATAACGAACCATTTCAACTTGCCACGTTCTGAAGTGGACATCCAAAATTAGAAAGTTGGGAGTGTTTTTGGGTGGGTGCAGAATCTTTCCTGTTCTAGTAAACAACCCGGACTCTGAGGCAAACCCAGCCGGCAATTGGTTTCGGGCACCTCTTTCATCTCAGGAATAGCATAGGCTCTTCCAACGCCTGGTCTCCATCTTGATCTTCTCTAACCCACGTTACTTAATAAAAGGCTACTCAGAAGAGTCGCCTAGTGGCCTCAGAGAACCGGAGTCACTACTGTGCCATTCATTCTTCAAAAAGTCCAGAGCTGGAGTTTGCTGGACACAAAAATGTTTATACACATCTTCTTTGCATGTCCTGTGTTTACTTTGTGAGTAAAGTGAATGAAAGAATAAGTATTGTTCATGAAGGGAGCTAGAAATATCCCGCAGGGACGTCAAGATCCTGGAAGGTTAACCCATTTCTCCTGCGGAGGTTATATATTTGTAGAACTAATATTTCTTGACGCATCTTTTTTTTTCCACTAGGAAGGAAATTAGAGCTAAGGGAACTTGAGAGAGAGGAAGACGTTCCCTTCAGTTTTTTGCTTCCAGAATAAATTGATATCATAAATTTGGCCCTTTAGGTTGGTCTAACCCTTCGTTTTTATTCGCCACATAAGACAATTTAATGCCGGCGCACTAAGAGTAGTTTAAATTATTACCAGTTTATTCGCATCGTAAATAGTTTAAAAAAAAAGGAAACAAAACTGAGAGGAAGGAGGAAGCTGCGTGAAAATAAAGTAGAATTTCCCAGCCGTCGGAAAATACCTCCAGGAGGCCACCATCTCATACCATGGACCGCCAAGTTGGAGGAGGAAAAAAACTGGGCTTTAGCAAAGGCCCCCCCCGCAGCAGGTTTTTCTCGTCTCAAACTCTTAAAGTGATTTAAAATTGTCGACAACTTTCAAGCAAGAAGGAAATCTATAGACTGTGTGCAAGTGGAGGCTGGCTTTACGCGTGGAAAAGAAGGCTTTTCCTCTATTGAATCCCTTTCTGGTTGGCCGTGAGAAGGGATTGTCCCAGTTTTGTCCCAAAACAGGACGAAAGGCACTCATCCCTCTTGCTCCAGAAGCGATTACTAAACCTTTCGGTTTGATGTTGTGCCAGTTACTTTATATACTTTAAACATTTAATTGCTTTTTATTAGTTCTGTTAAAATTTATTAAAAATATTTCTTTAAAGTATAGTTATCTAATTATTCCATTCTGTTAGGTTCCATTTTCTAGTTTTAATTTCAACTTCTTGTTTGCTATAAAATTTGCTATAAAAGTTTCGGGATAAAAGATTCCAGACAGCCACCGAGAGGCTGAGAATTCAGGATATTTTCAGCATGTTGTTATTGCTTAGCAACTCTTCTGGTCTAAAAGTGCCGCACCGGATATATGTATATAAGAGGACTCTCTGTGACGGTCATCACTCATCTTTTGTCATTGTCCGTAAAAGAGAATTGCCTCACTTTGAGCTTATACCATGTGAGTGAGTTCTAGAGAGGTGCACTGCCAACACGTGGTGACTAGCAGTCTCTCGAGCGAGGATGTCTAAGGCTGGAAACATAGTGGAACGGCGAGCAAAGCGGCGCTGATAGCGAAGAGCGAAGCGGCAAAAACAAAAACTAGAAATAGATAGAGTTGCTCTATCTTCGCTTTGCTCGCCACTATGCGCGGTCCCATATGTTTACTTGTGTTTGATTTCGCCGCTTCGCTCTTCGCTATCAGCGCCGCTTTACTCGCCGCTCCACTATGTTTCCAGCCTAAGGCTGGAAACATAGTGGAGCGGCGATGATAGCGAAGAGCAAAGCGGCGAAAACAAACACTCTCTATAGATAGAGTTGCTCCATCTTCGCTTTGCTCTCCACTATGCGCGGTTAACTTGTGTTTGTTTTCGCCGCTTTGCTCTTCGCTATCATCGCCGCTTTGCTCGCCGCTATCATCGCCGCTTTGCTCGCCGCTCCACTATGTTTCCAGCCTAAGAATAGAGATGCCACTTAGTGGTAACTGGTGCTGATGCATCTTCTTCTTTCCCTTCTTTCCCTGGCATTTCTAGGAAGGTTTCTTTAAATTAATTTTGATCTAAGAAGGTTTTAGGAAGAGCGTTAGGGTAGGAATTACCTCCACCTTTTTCTAAAGAAGCTCCAGGGAGTACAGAATATAGCGCTAACTTGCCAAGATGGCTCTCTTTGTTTTCCCTTTAAACATAAGGATAGCAATCTTCTCCTCTGGCCAGCATCTAGAAGATACAAGGGGTGACATTGAAGCTGGTCGACTCAAATGCACCCCACATGCATTCGGTCAAAACTGTCCTTCACTCACTGCGCTTCTCAGAAGCCTTGCTTTGTCTCGCCACTTCAAGCAGACAGCATCACTCTTCATACCTTCGTTATTCATTAAATCTATCTTCATTTAATTAAGTTCACTTTATAAAATCGTGAGATTTGATGTTGCAACATCAAAGAATAGTGGATTAATTTTTCTAAAAAATATCGTGAATGCTCTCAGATAATTAAAAAAAATAAATAAGCAAAGAAATTAAAATCGTGAAGTGTTGCTTTACAGTTGAATGGCAAGAGTTACAAAATACAGTGAAAATGCGATTGCTCCAATAAAAAAAATAAAATATATCATGGGCCGGTCAAATACAACCAATAAATTGGCTTTTTCCGCTCTGTACACATTTATATTTACGTATACATACATACATACATATACATTTCAAATTCATCCGACAGACACACGGACACGTTTATTTAGTTGAAGCTTTTGTGCAAAAGCGATTGGCTGGGACAGCATCGCTTTTTTGGGCTAGCCCTACTGTACCACACCCACCCATTGTTCTGTGGCGGTTGCAAAGAGCCACTCGACTCCGAATAATTGTGCCGGGCCATCAATCAAAGTCATGCAGCATCGCGCCAATAGCAACGCCCCTTTTCTCTCTCCCATACCGGAAAGGAGCGCGCTTCACACAGTCCATGATTTCTCTGGTGTACAACACATTTGTTCGTTTACTATTCTGTTATTAAAACGTATAAAGTAGCAAAACAAATGAATAACTTGTGTACGAACTCTGACCAATAGGATTGTGGCTATTTTTCCGGTGTTATTTTATTAAATTTAATTGGTCAAATTAAAAAAAAAAAAAATTAGCATTTCTTCCCTAATTTTATTGCTTTCATTTTAACGTAATAAATTATACGTCAGAGATCTTTAATGGAGGACGTAGCCTAGACTAAATAATTGCTTGAATCTTCGTAGTTTTCTGGCAGTTAGGTAAAAAAACGGGGCGACTAAAACCTCCTTTTAATCAAGATTGAGTTTTTGACGGAAATAAAAGTTCGCAGAGCACCGCCTTTGTGGTTTTTATAAATCGGTCTATTTATGTGTCGGTCTGCCAGTGACTGCCAGTGCGAGCATGGAAACTCGCAGAAGGTTGAATTTAGTCACGACCTCTCCGGAAGTTCCTTTTATTTTTGCGAATTCATTTGTTTTTGTGGTATAATACTGGCAAAGGAAGGAAGTTATACAGGAAGCGTACAGGCTGCCACTTTAGAGCAGTTCTCCGCAATCTTCTCTAACCCTCAGCAGAGACATGCCTTTCCGCCAATATCGCCCGGCAAAAAAATTATATTTATGAAACCGGAACTCTGCAATTCTGCCGATGTGGAAGTCTCAATCGTCAATTTCTGATTGGATGGTCGATCTGCAATCGGATATAACAAGTACTATGATTGATTAAAACTGTTTAATTAAAACTAAGTACGAACTTAAAAAGAAGTACTATTTAGTGCCTTCTTTATGTCTTATTCGGTGTTGTTGGGTAGAAGCGGTAATCAGCTCTAATCCTCTAGTAAGGCTCAATTATTATTGGCACTCCATTTTTTTAAAGGAATGAGTCCTAGGAAAAATTTAAATGTGGCATATCGTGCGCAATCGCGCTTTTAAAACGCAGATCGGAGGCTGCGTTCTGTGGCCAAAGTTTTCTAGTCCATTATTCCAGCATTTCTTGAATCGCCTAACCGAATACATGTGCACAAGATTCAGCCCAGCCTAGTTAGCTGTACCCATTCATCTTCTCCATAAGAACTATAAGTTGAAGCTGGGCCATCCACCTAGGAGAGCACCACAGATCCAGTACTCATCTTACCTCATCGAGTGTCAAGCGTAGGGTTTGCTCGACGTCACTTAACTGGAAATTGGCAATAGCTGAAAGATTCTGCCTAAAGGATCTTGGGAGATCCTTTTGGGAAAGGGCGTGAACTATGCAGTTTTTTTTTGGCTTAGTGAGGCCCTGGGTAATATTTATAAATTTTGGGGCTTCTTTGTTTAATTAATAAAATATATTTCAGATAAAAGCTGGTGCGCCCCCCACAATTTGAAAAAAAAAAACGCTACCATGTCACAATTGTATGAGCAATATTGCTTACGAGGCTGAATTTTATTGGCCATTTTAATGACCTAAACGCCAATGGAAAAGTTTGTGTATCTAACTTACAAACAAAGATTGTTAGGCATGTCACTTTAGTTTGTGAATCTTCTTTAGTTTTAGGTCCTGTGTGGGCTATATCCTCACCTACCAAAGACACGAAGATGAAGATGCACAGCGCTGAAGGTTATCTTTGGCTGAACCAATTCAAAGTTTTGAAGAATACTTAATTACTCATACGGCGGAAATAGGAAAGACGTAAAGTCTCCATTTCCAGAATTTTTAATAAGAATGAGGAAGTGCAAAATATCTTGGATAAAAGCAGAACTAAAATTGAATCAAAGCTTCCACAAATTTTAAGAGCTTCACTCCTAAGCACACTGAAGATGATAAAAGCGGTATTCATTCTCTCTCAGTAAAGTGTATGTAACTTGCAAATTATGCGCTTTACATTATTCTAGTAAAGTACTTTAACAGTAATAACGCTTTGTGAATGGAATATTATTTAGTAAAGTAGGAGTATGGTGTTTGTATTGAGTTACAATACGAGCGAACCCATAAAGGCAACCCGGTGTCGTTCCCTGTACTGTTCGTCTTTTTTGGTTACCCATTGCCATGCAGTTCTTTGGACTCACTGTTACAGCCGCTAGTTGGCAGAAGTTTTCACTCCTTTCAATAAAACACAATGACTCACTTTTGCTTTTAAAACTTTAAATTAGTCGCTTTAGCTTAACTAGCTAGCTAGCTTTTCACTTTAAAGTCTAAGCTCGTTTCTGCCAGCAGTCCCTCCACAAGCATGGCGGAGCCTCTTTATTCCAGTCAGGTAGTTATTAAAATGCTCATTCATGAATAACATTTCTAACTTAATATTCAATAACTTTAGGTAGAAAGTGTTGTAAGTCGGTACTCGAATCAAATCAACATTTACAGCACACTAGTTACTCTGTCCACCACTTTGCTGCGCTGCCGTCAAAGTCAGAGATCTCCACCCCACCCCCCATTCAAGTTATACCAGACGTCCTTGAAAGCCCTGGCAATGCCACTCTGTTTCCGGAAAATCGTTGATCAATAAAAGTGACTGTATAATCTTAATTATGTAACAATTAATGGTGCGCGGCTAGTATTGCTTCCCCGGAAGTGGCGACGGATCAGACCAGATCGGGAGTGTAGAGACAGGATGAGGGAGCTGGTCTGCTTCTGAATTTATCTTATTGTCTTAAGTCCATTGAGGATTCCAAAAATTAGATATACGAGGGGCTTTGAAGGGCTTCAAAAGCAAATAGTTTTTTTTTTTTTACCATTTTTCGAACATTTTTATGTGATTGCAATAATTTACTTAAGATAAAGTGATAAACTTATGAACTCCCCCAAAATGTATCGATATATCGATATAATCATTATCGACATCTTATATCAAAGTTGGGTGGGTGGGGGGAGAAAATGGTGGGATCGTGCGGAAATACTTATTTTAAAAATGTATTAATGAAGTTCTTTCCTGTCTCACTTGTAGCGCAATTCTGCTTTGGCAGGAAGTGATTCGATTCCTTTCACTGCCTTCTAGAATTACTTGGGAATTATATCACCACTTCATTCATCGTTATCAAATCATCGTTCGTTATTTTCCGATATAATATACAAGGTTTTGGTCTAGAAATGCGACGCGTGTTTAAAGGTTTCGAAACTTGTTCCAGGCAACTCAATTCTGTATTCAAAGCGAGAACATCTTGAGTGACTTACTACCCTACTTACGCGTGCTAAAAGCGTAAGTATAGCGTTCACAAACTGGAGTAAATCATGCGGATGTTCAATTTTCAGTTTTGACAGGAAATGCCCGTTTAGAAACTTCCTGAAAATGATTAATTAGTTTTTACAAGTTGGTAGTTTGAGTCTGTGGTTTGTCAGTCAAAAAAAAAAAAAATTGTACGAACAAATACACTTCCTTCCGGTTTGGGGAATTACATGATCATATTGATTTTTTTCGCAATTTCTTTGTTCAAAATATACTTCTGAAATGTAACACCGCATGGGGTTAGCCAGGGCCCACTGCGCAGTTCAGTACAAGTAACAGTACGAGGTAGGAATTTAAGGAACGTTTAATGCCCTAGCAAGAAGTCCGGAAAGTGTACAAGAAGAACTTAGAGAATATTCGTATTCTGGTGGCACCAGATTGGTGCGGGTTACCACTGGTTAATTCCTCCCCCTTCTCCTCTTCCTCCACTTTGAGCTAGTTAATTCCAAATTGCTGACGTGCCCCAAATATATCTATACGCATTGAATCAGAGGTAGTACCTAAGATATGCAAGCTTTGTAACGTAGGTATGAATAACATAATTCAAATTTACGGACCTACGTCATCAGTGCTCATCTGTATGCTATGACTTCATCATCCCACTCCACTAGAGGGAGCATGGCTAGACTGGGAGCCGCAACAGTCATAATTACCCGTATTGCACTAAATTACAGTTATTATTTGGCCAACAGTGTAGATCGTTTTTGGGAAAGCAAGAAATTTAGTCACGAGAGAATTTGGTTTAGAATTTACATCGGAAGTGATTGTATGAAGTTCCCTGCTTTCGAACAAGAGTTCAGCTTTATTCTCCGGAAGTCAACCTACCCTATAGATATAACATTTTATCTTGAAAATGAGATCAAATCTTCTGTGCGAGATTTTATCCTTCACAGCACGCATGAGTCAACAAGTGTAGCAATAGTGACGTAGTTGAAGTCAAATTCTCTTCTCCAAACTGTTCAGTCAACCTCTGGTGATGGATGAATGTCCGAAATCGGTCAGGGACACTTAAAACTTACCTCCTACAACGGTTTAATATTTTCAATTGGTTAATTAGCGATAATATTTTATGTTTAAAACATTTTGGCTACAAAATGGCGATAGGAGAAAGTCGTGTGAGTTATTGCACCAGACTTTCTCAATTCCTGGAGAAACAGGAGACTCCCAGGAGCTCCCAGTTTCTCTAAATCAGTCTATAGAGGTGGGGAATTGCTGTTGGAGAAAACGTTTTGCCACACAACCAATGGCAGCCATGTGCAAATTATCTTAGAAAACCGCGTTTTTATAAGTGAAACTATACGCAAAGGTTTTATTTTTATTTACCAATAAAATATTAAATATTCTCTCACTTTACCACTTCCGCTTGGTTGAGAAAAATATAGATTTCTAGATCAAGTTAAAAAAAAATTAATTAGAAATAATACGCAATAAAAACTGGACTAACCATAATGGAGAATTGTGGAACCAAAATGTAGGCGTTTGTGGAGCCAATAGGAAGCCATGTTGGTGCTGGCTAGACACGCCTACATACTACTGTAGGCCACGCCTCTACTAATGAAATCTTGACTGAGTGATCTATACAAAATGGTGGTCTATATTTTATCTTATCTTCCAGAATTTGTATTTTTTCTTTTACAATTTTCACTATTAAAAAAAAAAAGGAAGGAAGTGTTAGAATCTTGTGAAAAAATTGTGCTGATTTATTTGGGGACTGGAAAAATAAAAGGTTGATTTAAAAAGATAAATCCACTATTTAAATGAAAAAACGTTTTACAGTTGAAGATAAGATTGACTGCTTAATTTTTTTTTTTAAATCAATCAATTCTCACAGAAACGTTAAATTTGAGTTTTGTCGGAAATGGCTCGATTTTTTTTTTTTAACATCGTTAATAAATTGAATATGCATAGATCTGAATTTTATTTTTTATTTTTCTAAATCGTTTAGGGTCCTGAAGATGATCTAGTATATAGATCGGAAGTTGGGCCAAAAAAATAATCAAGACATTACGACTGAAACTGGCAATAATCTCTTCCTTTTGTTCTTTCTTTGTCAGGTGGCCTTGAAAATTTCTATTTCCGTGGAAACTCAATTCCCAAAATTCGTCAATACGCATTCCTTCCTGTTTCAGGGAGTGGGAGGAAGGAAACATCGCTGGAAGATGTAACAATCCTTTAACAGTGCTAACTACATCTTCTGGTTAAGTATAATGTTCATTTTATCTCTTTGTTACAGCTGTCCATGTCAAACGCCACGCAAGTCGTACTTCGGCACGTTGGATTCAATCTTTCTGGCAACTTGAGCTGCGAGGTTACCACGGATGCTCCTTCCTTTTCGACGGCGGTTGTCTCTAAAGAGCTCATGGTGATTGGTAAGTAAAAAAATACTTTTTGGCAATAATTTCCAATGATTTGGCAGAGCTAAGACTGATGGAAAGGAAACTATCTGCGGGGAAAGCTGCTCAACGTTTCCGCTACAAATTTACTTCTTGCCGGATTATCCCATACCGTCATTGTAGTGGCTTGAAGACTTATGAGGAAGCCCAGAGAAGAAAGGGATAGATTAGATCCAGGGAAATCCTCGCAAAATGATCAGGTCTTAAACCTTATCACTGAAAGTATGACTCTACTGGGCTTTTACTTTAACTTTTGAGGCCAATCCTGCACAATGGCTGAGAGAAATATTGCGTCTTTTGCAGCAGAATATGGCATACTCCTGCTAATATTTAGCTGCAAACTCTAGTTTACTGAAAAGTCCCCAGAATCCTGGATGGGTTCTGAGGGAAATAATCTCCTCCAAACCCAGGTAAAACCACTCTTAGTTTCCAAAACTTTCTTGGCAGATCGAATAGAAGTTTTTTTAGAAGATATTTCGGATATTTCCTTCATCTCCCGCACAAGACCTGTGGTTTTTGCTGGTGTCACTAGGCGAAGAGTTTTTACCAGTTTCAACGTCTCTTGAGGAACCTACCAGGATGTATAAGGCAAGACGTACTCAGACTTACAGACCATCTCTTTAGGTCTATACACAAGGATTTCCTTCCAGAATAGAAACCCTTGTTTTGACTATTTGATCAGCCACGCCCTCTGAGGAAACGCCCTCACTGGAATTAATTACCTCTCGTCTTACACTTCCGTTTTAAGGCTAACAACTTCATGACTTTTTCCTCTGTATAAAATTATTCTTTTACCGAATACAAGAAACTTAGCTGATTGGTTAATCGCTTATGTGTTGGGGTGACAGATTATTGGACAATGTATCACCCTTGTGAGTGAGTGATTTGCTATTGCCATTAATAAACGAATCGGGGCGCATGTAAATATGTCATATGTCCCCTTAATTAGAAGCACTGTTGGCCATTTCTTTAGTGAACCAGTGGAGCGATTCGTCCAGTAAATATGTCTCATTTACTGATTGATTGAAATCATTAATCAACCATCAGCCAGTCAGCTGTCAGGTTTAACTTTTATTCACGTCAATTGATTCGTTGGATAGTTCGCCTAAACCAAGAGGGGGGGGGGAGTCTGTCGATTCAATAATATTCTTTTCTAACCGTAGGCCCCCTCTAACCTATTTATAGTCAACCATTTCCGGTCAAACAGAGGTAATAGAAACGGAAATTCCAACCAGAAATGAGATTACTGAATGGTTTCCTGCTCATCTTGTTTCCTCTTTGTGTTGTTCTTGAAGACTTACTTTCCGATAGAAGGAGATATTGAGGTAGTTAGTAAAGGGACCAAAAATCTCCTTTGTCTTTGCAGTTTGATATCGTACTTCTTCCACATGATCCTGAAGATATTAATTTCCTGTAAAAATCTTACGTACTATTGGGTAATCAATTGATGAATTTTATTTTTCATATTGCTCATGCGCAATAAGAAAATCTCAAAGAAAACTAAGAAAAAAAAAAAGTTTCATTCTGACTCACGGCTTCTGAAGCAGGAAATCAAATTAAAACTTCCTGCGAATTAGTTTTTTTTTTTAGTTACGCTAACCTCACACTCCACAGACTGACAGACAGCCATTTCCGGTGTACACTCTCCTCCCCTCTCCTCGATGAAAGAGGAAGTGAAACAAGTGGGACAGATGACGTAGTAATCATAACCATTAGATATCGATCATATCCGTTTTTTTTTATCCATTATTTTGGTAGATACAAATATTTGTGATTTGACAGATTGATATTTACTTTTAATAAATTGTACGGAAATCATGACGAACTAAATAAATATCTGAATAAATGACGGAACACCTGTAAAGAGAATAAGTCGCACAATTTATGGTAGATTCAGTTTCAGATTGGATGTTTTCAAAGGTATTTTGATTTGAATCAATTAAATGTGATTTTAAATTAATATGGCCATTTTCCTCTGTTTGCTAATTGTACACATTAATAAAATTAATAAAACATTCCTTCATAAATAACTTTGAAAGAAAATCCATCCATTTTATTAAAGTCAGTGAATCAAAAATGTGTACTTTGTGAATGTAATAATTATATTTTAATTAATTCTTGTGTTTACTTTAATTTATTTCTAGCTATTCATCTCACAATATAAACACGATGAGATTTCTCTAAAGCTTTATTATTCTATAAAATTTCTCTTTATTTATTTTATTTATTTTTCCAAATAAAGTTTATAGCTTGTACTCTGTTTATTTATAACTTTGCACCGTAAAAAAAAAGATGCAGTTAACTTTTATGGTTATGGTTGCAATAAAAATGTTAACAATTTCCTGTTAAATGATGCAATAAATTATTGTTTTTTTTTAGAGAGATGGAAAGATTTTAGACAGGGATTTGAGGAGTGGTGGAGGGGTTGCTCTGGGGCAGCCGATGCTGGAGCCCAAATATCTACAGGAAATAGCAAGCTAAGGCTGTATTTCCTACAACGCTTTCCAGGCTTTCTCCAAAAAAAAAGCATTCAAGAAGTTGCTGTCCGTTTTTTGCTCAAACTTTTTAAGCACAAATTCGTCTCGCGAGTTTGTTTTCCAGCTTAAGCAAGTCGCAAAGGCAAGAGATCGCCTGATCTTCTTCTGCTAAAGACGGTGTAGTGTTTTGCCATCAATCGCGATTTCCCAATTCCTGAACTATTCTTATTCCACTCTTGCAGAACCCTATCCAGATAAAGGTAGTGACAACTTCGGACACCATCCACGCAATTGTTCCTGTTTAAAATTAAATATACGTCCTTTATTACAGCAATGTTATTTTCGTATTACGTTGAACTATACTTGGTGATCCGCTACAGTTTTTCTTGTGCAGTAGAATCTATGAAGAATATCATCTTTCTATCTGTACATATTTGAGACAAAGTGGACAAATTTCTTTAGAAATAGAAATCTAAAATGCAATAAAAATAATATGAAGGAAGGAACTGTGAGGGGGCGGGTGTAAGAGAAGGAGAAAATCTTCAAAAGACGAAAGAGAAACTGGCAGGAAAAGCTTTGTGAATAGAAAAGAAATACTCGGCGACAGGAAGTAAGTTAATCCTTCAGACCATCACGCCGACATCTCTATGTCTGTACAGTGCATTTCCTGTTTATATTCCTCTATTTGTGAGCGTGCTTCAGTGAGTGTACATCTTGATTTTCATAAAAGAAATATTAACACTTCGTTAACTTGAACTTTGGTAATTATTTCCGGTAAATTGATCTTCGTAAAATCTAACTACTGTTAACTAGACAGCATCTATGTCTCTTGTCTTGGATAGGGTCTACCAATTAAGCGCAAGTTTTATTAGAACTTTCTTCAAGATAATGATGTAAATAAATATATTGATGGGCCCATTGTTAAACGGCTGGGGAGGCCCCATAATTAAATGAATTGAGAATTTTTTGCTTTAGAGAAAATAAATCACTAGAACAGTTTTGTGAAGGAAATATTAATCAAGGTGAAATCGATTCTGTGAAATAGCACTTCCCGTGGATTTTTTTGTGTACGAACTCAAAATCCAGCACCCCATTTAATCCGATTATATGTTTCATGAGTGGTAGGGTCACAGTTGACTTAAATAGCACATTAGGGAGACAACCCTCCTTTCCCAGAATGGAGCTGTATATCTCTGAAGGGTTTCCAATAAATATAGTAGATAGTGAGCGCAATAAGGGGGCTGAGTTTAATGCAGATCGTTGGAGGCGATTTCGGGAGAATCTCAGCGCAAATTGAGAGCTTGAACTTGCGGCAATTTTTTCACACACACACCAATACTGACCATTTTCTGAAAACCGCTTTTAGTCTGACCAGTCGCAACTACTTGTGGTTACTTCTGGTAAGAACAGAATGTTTAAAAATTTGATGCGATCAACATACTTCCTCTTTCTAGTTAGTGAAAGTAGTTAAAGCGAAGAAATGGGTCACCAGCTCGTTCGTTGCCTCCCTGGTCCGTCTAGCAGCATGCTAAGCATTCAGCTCTTTGTCTCTAGACGCAATGTGGAAGAATAGAGCGACCTCTATCCGCACTACAGTTGGTGAAGCAACGCTGGCTGCGGATTATATCTAAGAGTGTGCTTCATTTCCTTTTCTGGCTCTCAAATCTTCCGACCTGAAAACTCCTGAAAGGTTGGAAAACGAAAGCATAAAGCAGTAGAAAATAAAGTTTTTCAATGGTTTTATTATGGAAAACTGGGAAGGAAAAAGAAAATGATGGAGGATTGGTGAAAAAAAAACCCTAGGAAAAAAATATTTTTCTCAGGCTGGCAGACCTGGAAGAGAAATAGATGGGGGTAGTAATGGAAAGTAGAAGAAGTGGGTGACATATGGACCGTCGGGTAATCTGAACCCAAACATGGCCCCAGCCCAGAATTCTAAACTCACTAAATCACTGGGTATTCTCTGGGTTTACAAAACTTTCTAAAAAGAGTGTTTTCCCACGCTACTTTCCCTTTTCTATTTCAGAAGTAATAAAATATATCATTTCTTCTTTCTATTTGCTTCGTCTTTCTGGAGGTGAGGGCGCAGCAAGATGAAGCAGGAAATAACCTGTCTAGGCGGTGTAGTAAAGGCTCTTTGCATGGCTCTGTAAGCGACAACCATTTTAAAAGTCTTTTTTTTTTTTTGGAAAGATCAATCAGTGCTAGAAGTAGAAGAATTGGCGAGCCAAAGATTTCAGATCATCATATCTCGTGGATACTCAAGAAGCGATCGGTCTGGTGAAAGAAAGTTTTTGTCTAATGAAAATTAGATGAGTAATAGCCGGGACAACAGAATTTATGAGGAAACGATTAGGGCGTAATCTGATCTCTGCTACATCTTGTGGGGTTCTCCCGGGAAATGCTCCGGACAGTTGGAAGCTTTCTCCACAGCCGGAATCAGGATCAGCTGTAAATCTCTTCGTTTTCTGGTTGAGAGGTGGGCAAAAACAGTGAACAAAGGGAGCCATCCTCATCTAGGGAAGACTGGTTATCCCTGATTGTCGGCTTCCTTCTCTTTCCTAAACTTATCTTGGCATTCTTGATAGAAGATATCAGAAGAGAGTATACCACCTTCCCTTTGAGGTGGGAGTGGTTATCCTACCACTTTTTCTGGGTCTTCCCTTTTTGGGTTAAGAAAGTTACCAGGTATCAGAGGACCTACTTAGAACCTTACTAGTTCCCTTAATTCTTTAATTTGAGGTTTCTCTTTATTTGAAAGTCCCATGTTTGGAATATCTGGGAATAGGGATTTGGGAAAGATGATGTGGCATCCGTCGGCTCTCTTCCCAAAGTTAAGGGACTTTTTTTTTCCCTGAACCCAACCTTTCAATTATTCAACTTAAAGCCACTCTGAAATTTGGATCTATATTGTAAAAGGCAGTGTGAAAAATCTTAAGGGATAGTCTTCGTCCATTTCCCCATTATTAGGGGGGATTAGAGATGTTGGCATTTCCTTAATCCTTATGATTTCAAAAATGCTTTTAAAGGTGCTCATTTAGGGCTCTAAAACATGCTAGGTAACGTCTATCCGGACGCAGTTCAAATCATTTGTATCTCTCAGGTTTTCCTTCTGAATCTCGTTGCTTCAAGAACATTATGCCTTTTTCTTGGTCTTTGTTTCCCTATTCTTCGGCTTCCTGAACAATAGAATGATACCGCCACAAATTGAGTGTGCAGAGATGGAGGAATCAGCATTAGAGGATGAGGTTCGCTCAGGACAAACTCCCTGTTTGCACTGCAGAATAGGAGCCCCATAGAAAGTTAATGACCTTTAATTTCACCACCAAGATTGGTAGCTACTCTTTCATATTTCTCTGAAAAACTATAAATAGCCGAAAGTACCAGTCTAATGGTCTATGTGGTGAAAACATCTTTCGTAACTACAAAGTGGGGGGGGGGGTTGATGAGTGAGGATTCAGAGTTAGATTTCACGCACATGGTAAAGTTGCTTCTTAATTTTAACTAAGCCCGACAGAAGATCCAACAATCTGCTAGAAACTTATTGAGAAATAACTTGTCCATTAATAGAGCTCAGAAAGTCTCTTTTAAGCTGAGCTTAAATAGGTTAGTGATTAATATGCTTTTAAAAAGTTTAGCGAGCAAGTTGCTAAGACAAGCCCACAAGAGTAATGACAGTTCAGGCTCCGCACTCAACTGTAAATGAGTATTTACTCATTGTAGTCAAATCTGAGCTACATAGAAGTGCTCTCTAGTGAGCTAGAAGATAACAAACTGCGAGAAGATAATTATGGAACAGCTGAAAAAAATGTTCTTCACAATTAACTTTCAAAACATTTTATTCTTCTTTTCAGAGCTAACAAGAAATTGAGTTAAAAAGTTCACTTCATTATTTCTTAATTTTAACTAAATTAACCAGACATTTTCGAAAACAAAGTTTCAAGTGGTTTTAACAATATGGAAAAAGTTTTCTTTTATAACATTGTAGTGGTGTAATGAAATTGGTACCAGCTTTTTAATAATTTCTAACCCAAAAGGAAAAAGGAAATTTGTTTTTAGTTGTTTCCTAATTGTTTTAATTTTTCCAATTTGTCTACGTTTTCTATTTCCATTCAGCTAGGTTTTCCAAAGTGTATCATTGCAGAATACAAACTTTCCTTCGCTTTATTAACGCCTTGATATTTCGTGATAACTGTGCGTCTTAAAGGAGCATTTCTCGGCAACGAAATGATGTCTTTCCTTTTTCTGCTTCTTCGCAAAAAGAACGGATATAAGTAAAGTAAAAAAAAAAGTAAAGTAATCGCCTATTTTATCTGACAGGTTTTACGCCCAACTACCAAATTAGGTGTGTCGTTGATGGAGGCGACTAGCGAACATACTTTACTGTAAATTTCTTTTATTAACCATTGAATAAAATCTAGGGCCTCTAGACCGGGAATCGAACCCACTAAACCAACAATACATCATAGCATTGCGGGTCTAGCCTATAACCGCTAGCCTAACATACTTTACTATAAATTTCTCATATTAACCATTAAATAAAATCCAGGCCTAGAGACCGAGAATCGAACCCACTAACCAACAATACATCTTAGCTTTGCGGGTCTAGCCTATAACCTCCTAGCGAACATACTTTACTGTAAATTTCTTTTATTAACCATTGAATAAAATCTAAGGCCTCTAGACCGGGAATTGAACCCACTAAACCAACAATACATCATAGCATTGCGGGTCTAGCCTATAACCGCTAGCCTAAAATACTTTACTATAAATTTCTCATATTAACCATTAAATAAAATCCAAGGCCTAGAGTTCGGGAATCGAACCCACTAACCAACAATACATCTTAGCTTTGCGGGTCTAGCCTATAACCTCCTAGCAAACATACTTTACTGTAAATTTCTTTTATTAACCATTGAATAAAATCTAAGGCCTCTAGACCGGGAATCGAACCCACTAAACCAACAATACATCTTAGCTTTGCGGCTACAACCGCTCGGCTACCGTGGCGCCTAAAAAGAATGGATATAACTGAACTGGTAAGATCACACCTTTCATTGGGGACCCCAAATTCAGAATTTTACAAAAAAAATTAAGTAAATTTAAGAATGGACTTCATTAAGCGTCATATAGCACTATTAATAATGGGGCCTCTTAACAATAGCAGGAATATTGTCTTGAACATGAAGTCTCTGGGTGTGATTGTCGGTCTGTCTGTCAGTCTGAACAAAATTTTCTCAGTAACTGTGGCTTAAAAACTGAAACTTGTGGTTTTCCTGCGTTTAGTTTAGTTCAGAAACTTTTCACTTACAACAGTGATATTGGTCTTCAGAGACAGCGGATTTATTTTTCCGGAAAAACTCAACTTCGAAAATTTTCTGAATGCTGTTAGAGTGTGGGAAAAAAACATATTTAAAATTGAAGAAAACTGTTTTTAACTAAAAAAAAAAGAAAATGAATTTTCTCTGAATTAATGCAATTAGAAAACCAAGAAAAATTTGTTACCATTGGCATTTTACTCGGTAGTTCTCCTTTAAATTATTCAACTTTTAATTACAATATTTTTCCCTATTTTTTTGGTGTTCTAATAATAACAAAGCACAGGTTTAAAATTAAAAAGTAAAATTTGAACATGAATATTCTGATATTTGTTTTTCTTTGTGGAAAAAAGGAAGGAAAATAGAGGAAAATTCGGGGTCCTTCAGTGACTACTGGAATGGGCTGGAATTGTTGTTACCGGTGGAGTGTGCTAGACAATTTTTATGAATTAAAATGCACACTCGCACGACTATTCTGTCTACCCATTCACTAACTTGCCCCCCTACCTGAATCGACATTTATCATATCCTTGTATAGATTGTTATGAAGCTGTGGAGTTGGGAAGGAGTAATGTAAGTTCAGTTTAACTGGAAGCAGCCACTTACCTGGAAATCTTCAGGTAGATCCACCTTTATGGAATTGCCTTCGAAGAGAGTAACATTTAGCCATTCATTTAACCCTTCTTAATAATATATTAATGGTAGGGCCTGAAAAGGATACGTCCTAAATCCTCTTCCATAATTCTAACTTTATTCAACATTGCCTTGAAAACTGGGTTAAATATAAGTGGCGCCACGGTAGCCGAGCGGTTAAGATACTAGACCCGCAAAGCTAAGATGTATTGTTGGTTTAGTGGGTTCGATTCCCGGGGTCTAGGCCTTGAATTTTATTTAATGATTAATAAAAGAAATTTACAGTAAAGTATGTTTGCTAGTAGCCTCCGTCCACGACACCTAATTGGTAGCGGGACGTAATGTCCGCCTGAAAAAATAGGCAATTACTTTACTTACTTTACTTGTAAGTAGTTGCTCGACATGAATAAAATGAGCTGAACAGAGTTTACAGGAAATCGTTGGAACTATTTGCAAGAAATAGTACTTCCGGTTGAGGTTGGAATTTGATAGCTAAGTTACAGAGCTAAGTTACAGCCAATTCCATGGTGGACTCATTCAACTTTAAGTTTCAACTCCTTGGGCGCACACACACATCTTCGAACTCTGGGGACCACGATATTGCCGATGAAGCATTGAAGCCGGAAGCCTGACTGATGCTTGCGAGATGCTGGAGGAAGTAGCAAGTTCCTCTTTCGTCCAGTATCTCCGCTAAAGATCATCACGAAATGAACTTTTTTTAAAAACTAAACCATTTTATGGCTTTACACTTTCAATGAACATCAATTTTTAGTAAAAATACCAGTTATTTCACACTTTACTACACAACTTTGCCTGCCAATACTATCCAATCTTAAATTTACAATCATTACGAGTTGCACGAGTGAAACTTGGAAGTATTCCATGTTACTGATACAATAAAGTTTTATTTGAGATAACTTTCAGCGATATTTAGTTTCGAAACAAGTTAACTGAGTTATTTTCCACCACCTTTATCCCCTCTCCAGAAATAATTCCCACTAAAAGAGTCGGAAGTTCGCTTCCACCCAGATAACTTTTCCTATTCCACATTAGTATCCCTTATTTCCTGATCTAATTCAAATCGGTGAGCCGTGAAGACAAATGAATTTACAGCGATAGTAAAGTAATGGTTACTTTTTTTTAAGGCGGACTTTACGTCCATTCTACCACCAAATTAGGTGTCGTAGAAGGAGGTGACTAGCGAACGTACTTTACTAATAAATTCTCGTATTAACCATTGAATAAAATCCAAGGCCTAGACTAGTACCGTAATACATCTTAGCTTTGCGGATCTAGCCTATAACCGCCTTGCTTACTTTACTATAAATTCCTCATATTAACCAATTAAATAAAAGCTTAGAGACCGGGAATCGAACCCACTAACCAACAATACATCTCAGCTTTGCGGGCCTCGCCTCTAACCGCTCGGCTAGCGTGGCACCTAATTTACAACGATGGTAACGAATTTTAAAACATTTCTCTTTATTACAATAGCTTTTTCCGTAACAATTACATTTTTCGTTTTCCCAATTTGCAGAAACTTTAAATGTGCTAGTTCGTCTAGGTCAGTGATGGCGAACCTATGACCCGCGGGTCAGACACTGACTTTTTCACTGACCCACAATGGCTAGGCAACCATTTGTTTGTTTACGCGGGTTGATTTAGATTTTCTAATTGTGATGGATAATTTATATTCTATCTGTATTTTTTTTTCAATCACGCATTGACACAAAAGCAATTTAAATGCTATCTATAAACTTTTTGTTTGATCATTACAGTTCTAAAACGCAAATGACGACAAACGCTTTTGTAGTATTTGAAATAAAGCAAAAGTGTTTACAAAATATCAAATAAAATGTATAATTTTACTCATATTTTGTTAGTTAAAAAAAAAATCGGCAACCCAAAGCAAATAACCATATTTAGATTTTTCTTCAGATAAAACACACTTTTGTTCAGGTTTTGTTCAGTTATGTTTGTAAAAAGAGACTTCCATAGCACTTGTTTCGTCCTGTTTTACCCGTTAAGCCAACTGAATTTTAAAGATGTTTAGTTTTGAAAATATTCAGTGCTTAACTCTTGTGCAAATGGGCATTAGTGACCCAAGAGGTGGTACTAAAAAAAAAAAAAAAAAAAAAAAAAAAAGAACAAAATTTGACCCACGTCTCAAAAAGGTTCGCCATCCCTGGTCTAGGTGCAACCATGAACCCCTGACCATAAAAGGAATTAGAAGTTTCGAAAAATGAATGAAACCCCGAGAATTATTGTTGGCGGAGTGTGTTCATATCAGGTTCTCTTTTTTTTCAGTAATATAGTCACCAGAGAAGGGAATAGTTTCCCCACTAGATTTCCCCTTTCTGGTTTGTTGGGAAAATAGTCCTTGAACAACAATGCCACTACCACCAGGAAACACTAACTATATCTTGAAGATGTTGTTGTGCAGTCTTGTTAGAAATAAACATCAAAATAAACAGTTGTTATTGTGTAGTTTGTGTTCATTTTATTTAGGCTATTTTAGGACGGGGCAATAGTTAGTAAAGAGGTTACAGTGTGGTTTACATTACAAGGGCACCCACTCTAGGGGCCTTACTTTTTGAGAGAGAGTGTGTGTGTGTGTGTGTGTGTTAGTGTTTAAGGAGATTGCACACTGAGTTTCCTATTCCAACTTGACTCCCTTTAAGTCCCTAGTCTTCTTTCTGGAGCAGCAGCCCCTCTTTATGTTCTGCTGCTCACAAATGCCCTTCGCTTTGCACGCTGTTCATCTTTTGCTCGACAATTCCCTTGTTCGCTTTCCATCTTCTTTTCTTTTTCCTTTCATTTTTACGTCCCTCTTTGCTTTCTCTAACTCACACATACACACCCACACTGTTTCTTTTCTTTATCAACTACTACCAAGAGTGAGGTCATCCGGTGCGGACCTCCACTTCCTTTCCTGTTCTTGTTTTCATATATATATATATAGTTCACTTTTTACCACCGTTTAGCCTTTTGAACGTCTTCCTGTTTGGCAAAGCTTCTTGTTCCCCATTCCTGCCGCCTCATACAGGCAAACACCCCCGTTCTGATGTTACCAACTTTGGCTACGAGAGTTCTCCCTCTCTGGGCATCTACAGTTACACAACAGAGACAGAGAATATCTCCTTTCTTTACAATTCGTGTTCCGTATAGAGCACCATTTCTTCTTTATTTTTTAACTTTTAACTTTTCCCTTTTTCCAAGTTTTTCCTTGTTTCTTTGTTGTTCTCTGTGTGGTTTGTCTGGACAAATATTTATTCTGTACTAAATTCTCTTAAAAAAGTAGCTCTTTGAAAGTGGAAGTGTCAAATGTTTGTAAAAAAAACTTTTACTGCGCTTTAAGGAAGTGATTAGATTAGAACGTGGCCCTTTAAGAGGTTTATTCGGGTTGGCTCCTGCTGTAGTAGCCCCCCTCTGGTTTTTACCCTACCGGATATTAACGCGTATTAACACCTCCGATCACCGAAGTGCCTGTGATCGTAAACAAAACTTCGATCGTAATCGAACAGAATAGAAGAGTTCGATGCTTCTCCATCTGCCAGGCTAAGGAAATTCTTGGCCTGTCAAAGACGGCTATAGTTGGTTTTAGCAGGTCCCGGATCCGGCCAGTTGGTTCAGTGGACATGCGAATTTAGCGTACCATTTTTTCAAATGCGGCCTTAACCAGTCTCGCCAATTTGCGCCTGGCTGTTGTCTAGAGTCCAATGAGACTGTGCGGCACTTTGTAGAGGTGTACCCCGTTTATTCTAAAACTAGATTCCTCGTCTTCGGGGAGGTTAAATGTTTCCCTACCGGAGATTGTGGCATCTGAACTTTCTAGGTTTACTCCAGTGCACTGGGCGATTGGATTGCCACGTTCCCTAGTGTTCTGTTACTACTTTATTAGTTTATTATAATAGCATCTGGCAATCTTTAGGCCGGATTGGATTTTGTCTGCGTTCCTTCCCCTTTCTGGTGGAACCGCCCGTCTAAAGCAATCTATGTTTCTCCATCTGATTATCTTGATCGGTAAGATTGGTACAGTTTGTCGTCCTGTCGCTTCCCCCATACCCAGAATAGAAAACAGATTGTAGTTCTCTACTTTCAATTAAGAAAGGCATCCTAGAAAAGCAAAGGTTAAACGCTGAACTTGACGCGTAAAAGCCAATAAAAAAAATGGAAAATTTCTCAAATACGAATAATTTCTCGTACCAGTTGCAGATCTTGTGTTGAATGATCGATTAATGAAAAAAATCGTTGAAAACACTTTTCAAGGAAACACTGGAAAACATTTCCAGTGAAATGATACTTCCGGGATGGATGAATTTATCAACAAAAAAAAATTATCTGATCGTCCCGTGTTGAGGGATCTATACCCAATGAATTCTGCGAGTTTCCTAATTATGGAATTATGTCTACCAACACATTATATCAGGAAGCCGACACATTTGTGCATACACCAAATTTTGTAAAAACCATTTTTCTGCTTTTTAAATGTGCATTTCCGGTGAATAGAATCGATAATCAGCACGAATGCTGAGAGAGAGGAGAGGTTACAGGTACTACATTCAGAATAGACACTCTTTCAGCCATGTTTGTCATCGCATAACCAATACTTGTGGATTTATAAACTGTAACCTTCTGTAACCTCTTCCGCCACGGCTCCAGCTTCGTGTGAGTGAATATGTGACAGAATTTGCATATTTTGACAACAAAATGTGGGCTCTAATGGTGGTGGGTAGCAAGTGTGTATGTGCATGCCACAAAAAAAAAAGTATGTGGGTCTAGGGAAGAGGTTAAGTCCAGCGTGTCAGTATAGTTAAGCAGTCTCTGACAACAGTCGGACATAATTCTGTCTACTCCATAACAACTCTGTATTGCTGGCTGTGTGTGAGCTCAAATTATGAACAGAGGTTCAGAGGACCGTTGGCGGACCCCCTACAATTCTTTATATTTGTTTTGTTTTGTAAATATTTATTTCCCGGTTCTCTGAGAATTTACAACATGGAGGGGGTCATAGCAAAAAAAACACACGCGGCACATTTTATGAAGTACAAAACTTATGTTCGTTACAAAGTCCCTGTGCGCTGGACTTCGGATATAATTCCCTCCAACTTATTTTTTGTGCCCGGACCTTTTCGCCCTTGTTCTCTACCCTCCCTCTCTCTCCTTAGATCACTCTCTCTTCTTTATGTGTATTTCCGGTGCATTCCATTGCAGTCTACCGCAATAAGTTGAATAACTATTGGGAAAACACAAAGTTTCCGCTGATTGGAATTAGTTCCTTCATAGCTTCCTGTTGATTTTCATCGTTTCCTTTCTCTTCCTCCTACGATCTTACCCAAGAAATTGTGTTTTGGCCCCTGAGTCGGAAAAACTGGTTTTACATCTTTTTCTGGGTGTATAATTAAAAAACGGAAACAATATCAGATTCTTAGTTGATTAGAGCTTAGCAGCTCGATATTCCCAATAATCTGCTCAGGGATACAAAATCCTGGATAAAAGGTATCAAAATTATGAATGTGGCGAAGTCAAGACCTAGGTAGGCTAGAGTTATTCGACGTTCAGGTTGGTTTTTCTACCAATGTTTGGTGTGGTGTGGAGAAAAGTGCTTAGGGACTCATTGTCCGTTTCAATGGCCACCTCGATCTCCGGACTTAACCCCAATGGACTATTTTTTGTGGGGATATCTAAAAGATAAAGTGTACAGTATCCTCAATCCCATGGCTTCAGTCGATGAGATGAAACGTCGAATAACTCTGGCCTGACTAGATCTTGACTTCGCCACCATAAGTGCTGCTACAAGCAAAGCGTGGGAGTCCAGAGTTTTGGCTTGCCTATCCGTTGATTGTGCCCAGTTTGAACAGATTCTTTAAAAAAAAATAACGTAATTTTGACAATAAACTGAAATTAGTTTTTCATATTTTAAATTACCATAACTTTTGAAAAACGACCGATTTCAAAAAAATTTATTTTGTTGTTTTTAAAAGTTCAAATACTATAAAAATATGCAACAAAAAATATAACGTTCCATTTGAAAAACAAAAGTTTGATGCGGTATCTCGAGATTCACGGGGTTTAAAAAAATGGGACAATCACTGAAAATAAACTAGACTAAAAATGATGAACTACGTGTTTTTTATTTTTTCGAAATTTCCCGCCGTTTAAAAAAAAGTGGGTGGAGCATATAACTTTGGTCACCCTGTATCAGAGTTGGGCAAAAATTTAATCAATTAAAAAACAATTGAATTAAACCGAAATTTAATTTTAATCATGATTAAAATTAAAAAATTTAATCGGCCAAAATTAGTTGATTAAAATTAAATTCACTTTTAATTTAATCGGAATTTAATCAATTAAAATTTTTAATCATAACTAAAAATTAAGATTAAAATTAAATAATCATAATTTTAATTGATTGAATTAAATTCCAAATTTAGTTTTAATCACTTTGGACGATTAAATTTTTTAATTTAATCAAAATTTAAGAGATTAAATTTTTAAAACCAAACATTGCCAATGGTTAAACCAGAATCGGACCAATGCATCTTTATTCCGCCTAGCTGGTGTCTCTTCTCTATCAATATTATCTCCTTTCCCAAACTTGGCACCTTCATTCTACCAGTCTGGTGTCTCATCTATACCATGTTGCTGACTCTCAAGACTTACATAGGACCACCTTACACTCACATTTAACCATGTTTACCACTCACTAGGCTTAGATAGGACCTCCTTACACTCACATTTAACCATGTTTACAACTCACTAGACTTAGATAGGACCACCTTACACTCACATTTAACCATGTTTACCACTCACTATACTTAGATAGGACCACCTTACACTCACATTTAACCATGTTTACCACTCACTAGACTTAGATAGGACCACCATACACTCACATTTAACCAACTTGGCAACTCACTAGACTTAGATAGCACCACCTTACACTCACATTTAACCATGTTTACCACTCACTATACTTAGATAGGACCACCTTACACTCACATTTAACCATGTTTACCACTCAATATACTTAGGTAAGACCACCTTACACTCACATTTAACCATCTTTACCACTCACTATACTTAGGTAAGACCACCTTACACTCACATTTAACCAAGTTGGCAACTCACTAGACTTAGATAGGACCACCTTACACTCACATTTAACCATGTTTACCACTCACTATACTTAGATACGACCACCTTACACTCACATTTAACCATGTTTACCACTCACTAGACTTAGATAAGACCACCATACACTCACATATAACCAACTTGGCAACTCACTAGACTTAGATAGGACCACCTTACACTCACATTTAACCATGTTTACCACTAACTATACTTAGATAGGACCACCTTACACTCACATTTAACCATGTTTACCACTCACTATACTTAGGTAGGACCAACATACACACACATTTTACCATGTTAGCGACACACTAGACTTAGATAAGACCACCTTACTCTCACATTTAACCATGTTTACCACTCACTAGACTTAGATAGGACACCCTTACACACACATTTAACCATGTTTACCACTTTTAAATTTTTTGGGTCATTAAATTCTGTAAAATTATGGCCCTTTTATATCTCCCACTGTGAACCACGTATTCGTATGAAATTTTGTTCTCTTGTACACTTTGTTTTTCTCAATTATAATCTATAGTTATTTTGTGCACAGATCTAAAAAGGTAGAAGATATAAAGGGTTGAAAATTTTTTGGGTCATGAAATTCTGTAAAATTATGGTCGTTTTATATCTCCCACTGCGAACCACGTATTGGTATGGAATTTTGTTCTCTTGTACACTTTGTTTTTCTCAATTATAAACTACAGTTATTTTGTGCACAGATCTAAAAAGGTATAAGATATAAAGGGTTCAAAATTTTTTGGGTCATGAAATTCTGTAAAATTATGGCCGTTCTATATCTCCCACATTGAACCACGTATTCGTATGAAATTTTGTTCTCTTGTACACTTTGTTTTTCTCAATTATAATCTATACTTATTTTGTGCACAGATCTAAAAAGGTAGAAGATCTGAAGGGTAGAAAATTTTTTGGGTCATGAAATTCTGTAATATTATGGCCGTTTTATATCTCCCACTAGGAACCACGTATTCGTATGAAATTTTGTTCTCTTGTACACTTTGTTTTTCTCAATTATAATCTATAGTTATTTTGTGCACAGATCTAAAAAGGTAGAAGATATGGAGGGTTGAAAATTTTTTGGGTCATGAAATCCTGTAAAATTATGGCCGTTCTATATCTCCCACTGTGAACCACGTAATGGTATGGAATTTTGTTCTCTTATAAACATTGTTTTTCTCAATTATAAACTATAGTTATTTTGTGCACAGATCTAAAAAGTTAGAAGATATGAAGGGTTGAAAATTTTTTGGGTCATGAAATTCTATAATATTATGGCCGTTCTATATCTCCACTATGAACCACGTATTCGTATGAAATTTTGTTCTCTTGTACACTTTGTTTTTCTCAATTAAAAACTACAGTTTTTTTGAGCACAGATCTAAAAACGTATAAGATATAAAGGGTTGAAAATTTTTTGGGTCATGAAATTCTGTAAAATTATGGCCGTTCTATATCTCCCACTGAGAACCACGTATTGATATGGAATTTTGTTCTCTTATACACTTTGTTTTTCTCAATTATAAACTATAGTTATTTTGAGCACAGATCTAAAAAGTTAGAAGATATGAAGGGTTGAAAATTTTTTGGGTCATGAAATTCTGTAATATTATGGTTGTTCTATATCTCCCACTGTGAACCACGTAATGGTATGGAATTTTGTTCTCTTGTACACTTTGTTTTTCTCAATTATAATCTATAGTTATTTTGTGCACAGATCTAAAAAGGTAGAAGATATAAAGGGTTGAAAATTTTTTGGGTCATGAAATTCTGTAATATTATGGCCGTCCTATATCTCCCACTGTGAACCACGTAATGGTATGGAATTTTGTTCTCTTGTACACTTTGTTTTTCTCAATTATAATCTATAGTTATTTTGTGCACAGATCTAAAAAGTTAGAAGATATAAAGGGTTGAAATTTTTTTGGGTCATGAAATTCTGTAATATTATGGCCGTTCTATATCTCCCACTGTGAACCACGTAATGGTATGGAATTTTGTTCTCTTGTACACTTTGTTTTTCTCAATTATAATCTATAGTTATTTTGTGCACAGATCTAAAAAGTTAGAAGATATGAAGAGTTGAAAATTTTTTGGGTCATGAAATTCTGTAATATTATGGCCGTCCTATATCTCCCACTGTGATCCACGTAATGGTATGGAATTTTGTTCTCTTGTACACTTTGTTTTTCTCAATTATAATCTATAGTTATTTTGTGCACAGATCTAAAAAGTTAGAAGATATAAAGGGTTGAAATTTTTTTGGGTCATGAAATTCTGTAATATTATGGCCGTTCTATATCTCCCACTGTGAACCACGTAATGGTATGGAATTTTGTTCTCTTGTACACTTTGTTTTTCTCAATTATAATCTATAGTTATTTTGTGCACAGATCTAAAAAGTTAGAAGATATGAAGAGTTGAAAATTTTTTGGGTCATGAAATTCTGTAATATTTTAGCCGTTCTATATCTCCCACTGTGAACCACGTATTCGTATGAAATTTTGTTCTCTTGTACACTTTGTTTTTCTCAATTATAATCTATAGTTATTTTGTGCACAGATCTAAAAAGGTATAAGATATAAAGGGTCTAAAATTTTTTGGGTCATGAAATTCTGTAAAATTATGGCCATTCTATATCTCCCAATGAGAACCACGAATTGATATGGAATTTTGTTCTCTTATACACTTTGTTTTTCTCAATTATAAACTATAGTTATTTTGTGCACAGATCTAAAAAGGTAGAAGATATAAAGGGTTGAAAATTTTGTGGGTCTTGAAATTCTGTAAAATTATGGTCGTTCTATATCTCCCACTGTGAACCACGTAATGGTATGGAATTTTGTTCTCTTGTACACTTTGTTTTTCTCAATTATAATCTATAGTTATTTTGTGCACAGATCTAAAAAGGTAGAAGATATGAAGGGTTGAAAATTTTTTAGGTCATGAAATTCTGTAATATTATCGCCGTTCTATATCTCCCACTGTGAACCACGTATTCGTATGAAATTTTGTTCTCTTGTACACTTTGTTTTTCTCAATTATAATCTATAGTTATTTTATGCACAGATCTAAAAAGGTAGAAGATATAAAGGGTTGAAAATTTTTTGGGTCATGAAATTCTGTAAAATTATGGCCGTTCTATATCTCCCACTGAGAACCACGAATTGATATGGAATTTTGTTCTCTTATACACTTTGTTTTTCTCAATTATAAAGTATAGGTATTTTGTGCACATATCTAAAAAGGTAGAAGATATGAAGGGTTGAAAATTTTTTGGGTCATGAAATTCTGTAATATTATGGCCGTTCTACATCTCCCACTGTGAACCACGCAATGGTATGGAATTTTGTTCTCTTGTACACTTTGTTTTTCTCAATTATAATCTATAGTTATTTTGTGCACAGATCTAAAAAGTTAGAAGATATGAAGGGTTGAAAATTTTTTGGGTCATGAAATTCTGTAATATTATGGCCGTTCTATATCTCCCACTGTGAACCACGAATTGATATGGAATTTTGTTCTCTTGTACACATTGTTTTTCTCAATTATAATCTATAGTTATTTTGTGCACAGATCTAAAAAGTTAGAAGATATGAAGAGTTCAAAATTTTTTGGGTCATGAAATTCTGTAATATTATGGCCGTCCTATATCTCCCACTGTGAACCACGTAATGGTATGGAATTTTGTTCTCTTGTACACTTTGTTTTTCTCAATTATAATCTATAGTTATTTTGGGCACAGATCTAAAAAGTTAGAAGATATAAAGGGTGAAATTTTTTTGGGTCATGAAATTCTGTAATATTATGGCCGTTCTATATCTCCCACTGTGAACCACGTAATGGTATGGAATTTTGTTCTCTTGTACACTTTGTTTTTCTCAATTATAATCTATAGTTATTTTGTGCACAGATCTAAAAAGTTAGAAGATATGAAGAGTTGTAAATTTTTTGGGTCTTGAAATTCTGTAATATTTTAGCCGTTCTATATCTCCCACTGTGAACCACGTATTCGTATGAAATTTTGTTCTCTTGTACACTTTGTTTTTCTCAATTATAATCTATAGTTATTTTGTGCACAGATCTAAAAAGGTATAAGATATAAAGGGTTGAAAATTTTTTGGGTCATGAAATTCTGTAAAATTATAGCCATTCTATATCTCCCAATGAGAACCACGAATTGATATGGAATTTTGTTCTCTTATACACTTTGTTTTTCTCAATTATAAACTATAGTTATTTTGTGCACAGATCTAAAAAGGTAGAAGATATAAAGTGTTGAAAATTTTTTGGGTCATGAAATTCTGTAAAATTATGGTCGTTCTATATCTCCCACTGTGAACCACGCAATGGTATGGAATTTTGTTCTCTTGTACACTTTGTTTTTCTCAATTATAATCTATAGTTATTTTGTGCACAGATCTAAAAAGGTAGAAGATATGAAGGGTTGAAAATTTTTTGGGTCATGAAATTCTGTAATATTACGGCCGTTCTATATCTCCCACATTGAACCACGTATTCGTATGAAATTTTGTTCTCTTGTACACTTTGTTTTTCTCAATTATAATCTATACTTATTTTGTGCACAGATCTAAAAAGGTAGAAGATCTGAAGAATTGAAAATTTTTTAGGTCATGAAATTCTGTAATATTATCGCCGTTCTATATCTCCCACTGTGAACCACGTATTCGTATGAAATTTTGTTCTCTTGTACACTTTGTTTTTCTCAATTATAATCTATAGTTATTTTATGCACAGATCTAAAAAGGTAGAAGATATAAAGGGTTGAAAATTTTTTGGGTCATGAAATTCTGTAAAATTATGGCCGTTCTATATCTCCCACTGAGAACCACGAATTGATATGGAATTTTGTTCTCTTATACACTTTGTTTTTCTCAATTATAAACTATAGGTATTTTGTGCACAGATCTAAAAAGGTAGAAGATATGAAGGGTTGAAAATTTTTTGGGTCATGAAATTCTGTAATATTATGGCCGTTCTATATCTCCCACTGTGAACCACGTAATGGTATGGAATTTTGTTCTCTTATACACTTTGTTTTTCTCAATTATAATCTATAGTTATTTTGTGCACAGATCTAAAAAGGTAGAAGATATAAAGGGTTGAAAATTTTTTGGGTCATGAAATTCTGTAATAATATGGCCGTTCTATATCTCCCACTGTGAACCACGTAATGGTATGGAATTTTGTTCTCTTGTACACTTTGTTTTTCTCAATTATAATCTATAGTTATTTTGGGCACAGATCTAAAAAGTTAGAAGATATGAAGGGTTGAAAATTTTTTGGGTCATGAAATTCTGTAATATTATGGCCGTTCTATATCTCCCACTGTGAACCACGAATTGATATGGAATTTTCTTCTCTTGTACACTTTGTTTTTCTCAATTATAATCTATAGTTATTTTGTGCACAGATCTAAAAAGGTTAGAAGAGATAAAGGGTTGAAATTTTTTTGGGTCATGAAATTCTGTAAAATTATGGCCGTTCTATATCTCCCACTGAGAACCACGAATTGATATGGAATTTTGTTCTCTTATACACTTTGTTTTTCTCAATTATAAACTATAGTTATTTTGTGCACAGATCTAAAAAGGTAGAAGATATGAAGGGTTGAAAATTTTTTGAGTCATGAAATTCTGTATTATTATGGCCGTTCTATATCTCCCACTGTGAACCACGTATTCGTATGAAATTTTGTTCTCTTGTACACTTTGTTTTTCTCAATTATAATCTATAGTTATTTTGTGCACAGATCTAAAAAGGTAGAAGATATAAAGGGTTGAAAATTTTTTGAGTCATGAAATTCTGTAAAATTATGGTCGTTCTATATCTCCCACTGTGAACCACGTATTCGTATGGAATTTTGTTCTCTTGTACACTTTGTTTTTCTCAATTATAAACTACAGTTATTTTGTGCACAGATCTAAAAAGGTAGAAGATATGAAGGGATGAAAATTTTTTGGGTCATGAAATTTTGTAAAATTATGGTCGTTCTATATCTCCCACTGTGAACCACGTATTGGTATGGAATTTTGTTCTCTTGTACACTTTGTTTTTCTCAATTATAAACTATAGTTATTTTGTGCACAGATCTAAAAAGGTATAAGATATAAAGGGTTGAAAATTTTTTGGGTCATGAAATTCTGTAATATTATCGCCGTTCTATATCTCCCACTGTGAACCACGTATTCGTATGAAATTTTGTTCTCTTGTACACTTTGTTTTTCTCAATTATAAACTACAGTTATTTTGTGCACAGATCTAAAAAGGTAGAAGATATGAAGGGATGAAAATTTTTTGGGTCATGAAATTTTGTAAAATTATGGTCGTTCTATATCTCCCACTGTGAACCACGTATTGGTATGGAATTTTGTTCTCTTGTACACTTTGTTTTTCTCAATTATAAACTATAGTTATTTTGTGCACAGATCTAAAAAGGTATAAGATATAAAGGGTTGAAAATTTTTTGGGTCATGAAATTCTGTAAAATTATGGCCGTTTTATAACTCCCACTGAGAACCACGTATTGGTATGGAATTTTGTTCTCTTGTACACTTTGTTTTTCTCAATTATAAACTACAGTTATTTTGAGCACAGATCTAAAAAGGTATAAGATATAAAGGGTTGAAAATTTTTTGGGTCATGAAATTCTGTAAAATTATGGCCGTTCTATATCTCCCACTGTGAACCACGTATTCGTATGAAATTTTTTTCTCTTGTACACTTTGTTTTTCTCAATTATAATCTATAGTTATTTTGTGCACAGATCTAAAAAGTTAGAAGATGTAAAGGGTTGAAAATTTTTTGGGTCATGAAATTCTGTAAAATTATGGTCGTTCTATATCTCCCACTGTGAACCACGTATTCGTATGGAATTTTGTTCTCTTGTACACTTTGTTTTTCTCAATTATAAACTACAGTTATTTTGTGCACAGATCTAAAAAGGTAGAAGATATGAAGGGATGAAAATTTTTTGGGTTATGAAATTTTGTAAAATTATGGTCGTTCTATATCTCCCACTGTGAACCACGTATTGGTATAGAATTTTGTTCTCTTGTACACTTTGTTTTTCTCAATTATAAACTATAGTTATTTTGTGCACAGATCTAAAAAGGTATAAGATATAAAGGGTTGAAAATGTTTTGGGTCATGAAATTCTGTAAAATTATGGCCGTTCTATATCTCCCACTTAGAACCACGAATTGATATGGAATTTTGTTCTCTTATACACTTTGTTTTTCTCAATTATAAACTACAGTTATTTGGTCCACAGATCTAAAAAGGTATAGGATATAAAGGGTTGAAAATTTTTTGGGTCATGAAATTCTGTAAAATTATGGCCGTTTTATATCTCCCACTGAGAACCACGTATTGATATGGAATTTTGTTCTCTTATACACTTTGTTTTTCTCAATTATAAACTACAGTTATTTGGTCCACAGATCTAAAAAGGTAGAAGATATGAAGGGTTGAAAATTTTTTGGGTCATGAAATTCTGTAATATTATGGCCGTTCTATATCTCCCACTGTGAACCACGTAATGGTATGGAATTTTGTTCTCTTGTACACTTTCTTTTTCTCAATTATAATCTATAGTTATTTTGTGCCCAGATCTAAAAATGTAGAAGATATGAAGGGTAGAAATTTTTTGGGTCATTAAATTCTGTAATATTATGGCCGTTCTATATCTCCCACTGTGAACCACGTATTCGTATGGAATTTTGTTCTCTTGTACACTTTGTTTTTCTCAATTATAATCTATAGTTATTTTATGCACATATCTATAATTTTAGAAGATATAAAGCAGTGGTTCTTAACCGGTGTTCCGCGAATATGTTCCAAGTGTTCCGCGAAATTTCAATTTTAAATGTATTAAAATTTAGAAACTTAGGAAAGATACGAAAACAAAAAATTGTTCCTTTTTTTTTAATTTGAAGTTCTTGCTAAATACCGAATTTCAAATTATTTAATGTTAGTATTCCGCGAGAAAAATATATACATATAATTGTGTTCCGCGTCTATGAAAAGGTTAAGAACCACTGGTCTAGAGACTCGTGAAGAAGTCCAAGTCGACAAAAATTAACCGAAAAGTATTTATTGAAGACGCTCAGAAAAAGGGCCTCGCCAAAACGTGGTTCGAACCATTGGTTGAAAAGCCATAAAAGTGGATGATTAAATTAGTTTGATTAACGATTAAATCTGAAATTTAATTGGTTAAATAATTGCCATATGATTAAAATTACGATTAAATTCGCTGATTAAATTCTGATTAAAATTAAAAATAAATTTAATCAATTGAAAAATTTAATCAATTAAATTTAGAATTTAATTTTTTTTTTAATCAGTGCCCAACTCTGCCTTGTATATACCTGCTTCTCCAGTTCTGGCCCTTAGTTTTCTGTAACTCAACCAACCCGCATAGCCACCTAAGTTTCAATAATTAAAAAGAATTTCTTGTATTTTACTGTTGATTTTTGTATTACTGATTTTCTATGTTACTGACTCTGTAAATTGTTTTATATTTGTAATATCCAGACCTTGAAGATGACAATATATTTGTTGAAACTTGGTTCGAGCCGTTGTACTGAGTGCACGTACTTTTCGTTGCTCTTCTTATTTTACTTTTTTATATGGTTTTTTAAAAAGTTTTACATATGTGATTGGTACTACTTTAAAGTGCTTTTTCTGATCTTTAATGTAATATAAGTTGTTGTGAAGTCAGTGCAAAACATTTGGAGAAAATTAAGTTTGAAATTGATAATTTTTTGTTTAAAAGTTGAGCATTAACAATTATGGGTGATAAGAAGGTAGATGGAGCTGGTAGTGGGGGTTTGCGTGTTGCCGTGCATGAAAGTGGTGGGGGACAAGATCTGGTAAATTTGTTATTGTCCAAGTTTGATTCATTTGAACAACAAATGAAGGACTTACGAACTGAAGTTATCAAGATAGATGAAAATCAAAAAACATTTATGATCAGCTGTAAAGAAGAATTTATTAAAATTATTACAAATTTAATTGAAAATTTTAAAGTATTTAATAATGATATTAAGGTTCTTAAAAATGAAGATGAGAAATTAAAAGGTGAAATTCAATCTCTTAAATCTCACTATAATCAGAATATTCAGTATTTACGTTTCAATAATGGAGTTCGACTCTTAAATGTTCCGGAATCAGCAGGGAATAATTGTTTGCAGATTTTTAAGAAGATTTGCCAAGTTATTGATTTCCCTTATAGAGAGAATATGCTAGATCACTGCTACCGAGTCAAGGCTAAACACTCAGATTTTTACACAGTAAAAGTAAAGTTTGTAACTAATTTGGATAAAGTGGAATTTATTAAGTTGAAAAAGCTGAAGCATTTACAGTTAACTTCTGAAATTTTTTCTTCAACTGGAGAAAAAAAAACCCTATTTATATTTCAGAATTGTTGTCCCCATATTATGCACAGCTAACTTAGAGAAGTCAAACAGATTCAAGCTAAGCATAGATTTAAATATTGTATGGTCTAGAAATTGTAGAATTTTTATTCGAGTTACGGATGGTGCATTAATAGAACTATAAGTTCTTTGGAAGACCTTCAATTATTTTGGGAAAAAGTTGGCGATAAGACTCCCCAATTGACTTACTCTGGGGATGATATTGATGATACTGGAACAGACACTTCTGGGACTAGTAAGAAGATCTCGAAGAAAAGGAAAGTTAAGAGCTTGAAGAAAAATTTGCAACAAGGCTCCTTGGAACGTTTTTTTTTGTCCCAAAGCGACAATTAAAGGAATTACCGTTTGTTGAGTGCTTTGTAGATCAAAGATTTTTCTTATAATTTGTGAGCTGTTTATTATTATTATTACTGTTATTATTAGTTATAAGTTTAAATTTATTTACAAAAGTTTAAACAAGAGTAATTTTTTATTTATTATTGGTTTATATAAACTGTTAGTTTCATACTATTTTAGTTATTTATATCTATTCTTAATGTATTAGTTAATGTTGTTTTGTTGGAAGATTTATATTTATTTTTCTTTTATTTTCCTTTTTGATGTTTTTTATCTTTTACTTTTTGTATTATTATTGTGTTATTATTGTATTATTATTGTATTATTATTGTATTATTATTGTGTTATTATTGTATTATTATTGTATTATTATTGTATTATTATTGTATTATTATTGTATTATTATTGTATTACTATTGTATTATTATTGTATTTATTATTGTATTATTATTGTATTATTATTGTATTATTATTGTATTTATTATTGTATTATTATTGTATTATTATTGTATTTATTATTGTATTATTATTGTATTATTATTGTATTTATTATTGTATTATTATTGTATTTATTATTGTATTTATTATTGTATTATTATTGTATTATTATTGTATTTATTATTGTATTATTATTGTATTTATTATTGTATTATTATTGTATTTATTATTGTATTATTATTGTATTATTATTGTATTATTATTGTATTATTATTGTATTTATTATTGTATTATTATTTTTTGTGTTTTGTTTGTTTTTTCTTTTTTTTCTCTATCTCTCTCTCTCTGTCAGTTTATGCACTCTAATTGTATGGTTTTATTGAGGAGAACCAAACTCCATTTTGTATGGGTCTTCCCAAATACAAATAAAATTATTATTATTATTATTATATTAAGAAGACAATATATTTGTGGAAACGTTGGCAAGAAAGACGAGTTTGTTTTCTATTTGGACCGATTCCTCGCCAATCTTGAATCCTGAGTTTAACAATTTACGGTCACGAAGCCTATACGAGTATATTCACGTCAGAATTATAATTCATAACAAATTCGAGGGAAGTGATTAGCTATGCGGTTAGCGTACTGGATGACTCCCAAATATAACTTCGACAAGCCGTTCAAAGTCTGTATTGGAGACCGGGAGGCTTGGAGACGTGGACCTCCCAGTGTTGGGAGATTCAATGTGGTACACTGATGGCTCCAAGATGGAGGAGGGTGTGGGAGCGGGAGTGTACGGGGTGAAGCCGAAATGTAGCTTTTCGGTTAGCCTAGGGAAACTAGCTACAGTTTTTCAGGCTGAGCTAGCTGCAATTAGGTTCTGTGCTACCGAGATTGAAGGGCGAGGAATTATTAATTCTAAGGTCGTAATTTTCTCGGATAGTCAGGCTGCTCTACGGGCAATTAGTTCCTATCAGGTTAACTCAAAACTGGTTTGGGACTGTCTGGGTGCCCTGAAGGAAATTAGTGACCAAAATAAGGTCTTTCTGGTCTGGGTACCTGGTCATTCAGGACATAAGGGTAACGAAGCGGCAGATTTATTGGCCCGGGAAGGCTCTGCGGGATACTTCGTTGGCCCGGAGCCCTGTTTTGGGGTTCCGAAGTGTGTTAAGACTGCGACCATTAACTTATGGGTGCAGAGTAGGTCTCAGGAGTGGTGGCTTGCCACCACTGGGCAGAGACAGGCGAAGGAGTTTATTAAAGGCTATTCGCCGAGGCTGACTGCAGAATTAATCCGTCAAGGCCGTGGGGCTATCAGGATGATTGTAGGCCTAATAACTGGTCACTGCAGACTCAGAAAACACATGTATCGCATGGGCCTGGCAGATGATAGCCTTTGTAGGTTCTGTCAGGAAGAGGAGGAAACGGCACTACACGTGTTGTGTCAGTGTGAGGGGCTCGTGTGGCTAAGGATGTTACTTTTCGGGGAGGAAAAACCAAGGCCTGTGAGTTTTACGCAAAAGTCACTCTCCAGCATTAAGAGTCTAATTAAAAGGACAGGTCTGGAGGGTGAGCTTTAAAGTTAGGGGAGTCACAATAGACCCAAAGGGGTCGCAGTGGCGTAGGCCCTGAGGCCGCCCTAGTCTAATCTAATCTAATCTAGCGTACTGGATTCCCACGCGGAGGACCCAGGTTGCAATCCTGCTGCTGACCCTTAGATTGTTCTCTTCCTAGGAGCTTCTTACAGCTCACTGTCCGGTAATGGACAGTGTTGTCTGTAACGAGAGAACACTGTCCGGAGGCCGGCAGTGCACTGAAAAAAGCTCCGGGCGCCAATAACCTTAGATGTTGACGCGCCTTAAATCATTTAAAAATATAACAAATTCGATAATGGTCCATATTCTATTAAATGTTCATCTGATTAAATTTTGTAAACGGTAATTCGGAGAGCTCAAAGAAAGGTAAAAGAAATCAATTTGGCCCAGAAAACTTAGGAAAAGTGTTATTGGGAAATTAAAGTAAATAAAACATTAAACGGGAAAAGGTGGGGTTTAGGGAGATGACATTAGTATCATGGGCCAATTAATACTCTGCTTAAGATTCCCTTTTAACCAGTAATTTTAATTAAAACCTAAAAGGAAAGTTACCGCCTCCAAAACATGGAACAGTCTTGCCGCCGCCGCCGCCTCCTCCAATCAGGCCCCGCCTTTAACGAGTTTTACAGGAAGTTGAAATTCTATTTCTGTGTGTGTGTTTTACGAGAAAAGGGAGGGAAGAATGAGGCGTTTTTGGCGTGGCGAAGTGTATTCAATTAGTCAACAGTACAGCGACCTCTTGTGCCACTTCCCTTGGTCGACTGTTTTAATTCCATCGGCTTCTGACCTCTCCAGAAGAACCGCTTCACTTCCGCCCGTGCCTAACTAAAATAACTCTGCCAGAGAAAACCATTTTCTTGTAAGGTTTTTACGATTTCCCAATCTTTGAATAGCATAATTAAATTGAGCCTAATTTTTCTCTTGTTTATTGCATACTCCACACAGGAAGTATTTTGCATTCGAGTCAGATGTTTTTCTTCTCGTGGGTGTTCGTGTTTTAGAGTGAGAGAGAAGCGGAAACAGCGCTAATCACTCTGGCCAGTGTAAAAGCACCAAAAGAAGAGGCTGAGAGAGAAATTGCCTTGGGAACATCGATTAATCGAATAATGATGTGTTAGCGTAGAAGCAGCGGCTCCCTTTAGGCTCCAAGGGCACCCGAAATTCTTCTCAAAAAAGTTGTTTTTATTAGCCTGTAGTGAGTACCCTAATCTCAGCATCAAATGCAGCTTTTGATAAATAAATCAAGGGCACAAGAAGGACGGAATTGGAAGCAAAAAGCGCAAAATGTCTGGTTTATCCATTGTCAGGCAACGGGATAACGCAGGACTACATCCTTCCGGTAACTGCCCGACCTTACTCAGCCGAGTTATGAGCAGTAACCTTTCCACTAGCCTCTGACCCGAGTTTCCATCCATCACTTTGGCGACTTACCTGCGATGGTTACATTTACCAAGTATTTAGCAATCCCCCCCAAAAAAAGTGTTCGGGTCCTGTGAAAGTCCCACAAGCGAGATGCCGCCTCATTGCTTCTATATCCCGAAAGTCCAGACACCCAGACAGACAGAAAAAAAAAATTACAGAAAATAAGAACTTTATTTTGATTTCAGCAGTCCAGAGATGGAAAACATGTAGCCTCAAACCTCCTCCTAGATAAGCCATTCTGACCATTCCTGTGCTTACAACAACAAAAATGGAGGGGAAAAAAGGAACAGCTTGTTTGTAAATATTAAAGGATACATCTAAAACGGCGCTATCTGGGAGCACAGATAAGCACTTCTCTCGGTTACTCTGTTAACAAATGTTCTCTGGAATAGACTGCCCCCCCCCCACTGCAGCAGTAGTAAAGTTAATTGCTTGCTCTAATCGCTGAGTCTGGGAGAAACATTCGCGAAGAATTAATTTTATTAACTTTTTGCTTTGCTGAATCTTGTGGGCGAATTTCCACAGGTTTTTATTTTAACCGCGTGCCATTAGAAGAAAATTCATGAAAACTGGGATAATAAAACAAGTCTGTTTTCCAGGATAAATGTTTTAATTTAATATTGTAAATAGTCCCAGATTAATTATTGAAAATTAGGCGCCATGATAGCCGAGCGGTTAAAGAGGCGAGACCCGCAATGCTAAGATGTATTGTTGGTTTAGTGGGTTCGATTCCCGGTGTCTAGGTCTTGCATTTTATTTAATGGTTAATAAAAGAAATTTATAGTAAAGTATGTTAGGCGGTTACAGGCTAGACCCGCAATGCTAAGATGTATTGTTTGTTTAGTGGGTTCGATTCCCGGTGTCTAGGAATTGGATTTTATTTAATGGTTAATAAAAGAAATTTACAGCAAAGTACATATGTTTGCTAGTCGCCACCGTCCACGACACCTAATTGGACGTAAAGCCCGCCTGAAAAAATAGGCGATTACTTTGCTTTTTTACTTTTATTGAAAATTAATCAATTAACTCCCCTTCGTCAAGTTACTCCCCTAATTTGCTACCTCCAGACGGAGCGACAAACACGTGGTGTTTCAGATAGCGGTTGAAATATTACCACAATATTCAATAAAATAGAAAAGAAGGGGAGCCAATGGCATTACTAGTTGACGCGCTTAAAACACAATTTATTCAAACTTGGAATCTAATCTCTAAAAAATCTTAAACTCACCTTTTTTTTAACTTCCGGAGGGTTCAAAACGGTTATTTCCCGTGAAACCGCTTAATCGATAATCCTTCTGATCGAGACCGTCTAAATAACTCCTGTTCAAAAGACTAAGCTATCCATTGACTTACAACATTACAATTTGCGAGTTCGAACCTTGTAAACACTAAATTTTATTGACAGCAACACCATCTGCAGGCCAGGCCCAGAACTGTTCACCTTGCCTTGGTTTCTATTTTTTACGAAAAATCCATACATAAAAACGAGAATGAGGTCACACTTCCTGTCGTAAAGGAATGTTTCCCTTTAATCAATCGCTTCTAAGGTCTCAGCCATTGTTTTTTAAGTAAACATCTTAACTGCATGCAATCGCTGATAGCAGCGACCTCTACTGAACCCCCTCTACTGAAGACCTTGTAATTTGAAAGTTTCGACTTTTAATTAGGTTCGCTCGTTTCTCCGCAGGCAACAAAGTTGCTGATGATTCTGCACAAGAAGAGGCTAGATACAATCGCTGTTCTGTAGTTGTTAGTCTGAGAAGACGAGTCTAACAAGGAGTCTGTACTCTAATGATAATGTTAGTATAGTTAGTTAGTTTTAGCAAAAATTAGTATTTATCATCTATAATTACCAAACTATTAAAATAGTTCACATCTTCGCCGCAGCATCCGCAAGCGCAACCATTTTCCAAAATATGTATCTTTAAAAAAAATGGTACTGCGGAGAAATTTTCTTCTGGGATTGTAGCCTTATATTAACCCTTTCACTGAGTAGTAATAATTGTTATAAACCTACTTTTCATTGAAATAACTAATAACCAAATAACCGAAATAACATGTACAGGGACGCATTTCCTCTCAAAAGTTTTCTTAATCGAATTTCCCTGGGAACGGACACCCAGGTGGTAGTTATATTTCATGGGAAATCGTGCAAACCAAAATCCTGAAAAGCTACACCCAGTTTTCTTGGAAAACAGGATTTGCTCAACCATACTGGAGTATAAAAAAATTCAATGTAAGTATATTTATGTTCATTAAAAACCATGTAAAATGTGGTAGGGATTACACGGAACGAGGAATTTGTTTTTAATTATTATTAATAAAGCCATTTACCCATACAACCTTTATATTATTTGTTAATATATAAAAATGAAGTACACAAACACTGATTTAAAAAAAAAAACAGAGAAAACATTAAAATATCTGAGGGGCGGGTCGTGGTCTAGTGGTCAAGAGCGTGGCTTTGTGTCTCGGAGATCCCCGGTTCGAATCCCACGTCTGACAACTTTTAATTTGTTAGAAATAAATTGTTTGTAGTAAAGTTATGAGCTTCCCCGCACCCTTCCACGACACCCAATTGGTAGTTGGACGTTAAGCCCCGCCTGAAAAAATAGACGATTACTCTACTTCACTTTATTAAAATATCCGCAGTTTTCAAGCACAATTTTCTCAGTTTTCTTTAGCTACAGCATTTAAGTTACTACTGGCAGAAGATGCTTCACTAGTTGAGCTGCAGGCATTTTCACGCGTTGCAGGTAATGCATCTGAAGGAGCCACTTTTTCCTTAACTGCATACCGTGCAAGAGACGTGTGGTGAAGCCCTTTATTGGATTATTGTTTGGCGAAAGGCAGCCATTGATATGAACAGCCGGTGGCTGTTTGTTTTTGGATTGGTGTGCTTAAATTCATTTCTAAAATGGAGGTCACCAAGATGGAAATAAAGGCGAACTCTATTAATGTAATTCACAACACAACGTTGGCCATTAATAAGTAAACCGGTCCGAAACTAGACATACGAGTCCCATGTACATGAAGCCGTCAATTTGAATGGCGGGTTTGTTGTAATTCATGTGGGAAACTTTTAACTACACAACAGGTTGCGTGTCTGAGGAGGCCGAATTAGTGGTGTATGTTCCTGTAGGATAGGCCGGCGAGTGCTAGGCCAACTAATGAAAAATCAATAACTTGAAATGTTACCCCTACCTTTAGCCCTTCAAACTCGCCTCCAGGGTTTAAGAAAAGCTCTTTACCTACATTTTTAAGTAGAATTACCTTTTAAATGAAATATTTACTTAATAGCAAGTGTTTTTCCCTCTCTTACTTTCTCTTGCTGCTGGTTGGAAAGGGAAGTACTGCGGTCGCCAAAAACGGAAACGTTTTGCATTCCTCTTCTTTGTCCCGCTGCGCAAAAAAAAAAAAAATTTCAGGAAGTTAAAACTGTTTATTCTATTAAAGCTCATTGGAGCCCCTCCAAAGGGTTTCGAGACGTTCGAGCTACACTGATTGGCCTCGAAATGAAAAAAGCTCTTTCTAAAACAAATAAATGTATTGTTTCGAAATGAGAACTAATTTTAAAGATTAAAAGTAAACAGTTGAGCAGCTGAATATGGGCTCATGGTTCAGCAGCTTCTGGCTTTCCATTGGCTCATTTCGATCAGAATTCCCCCCTCCTTGAAAGTTCAGCCCTTATTTTTTTTACCCCAAAAACCAAAAAATCTTTTCGTAATTCCTGATCACCATCTGAAAAAAAAACAAAAACAAAAGAAATGGTCACCGTATTTATGGAGCCATTTTGGTATAATGCATGGTCTTTTCATAAATTTAATATAATCTGAGTGTTTAAACTTCGTGAGAGAAAATGCTGGAAAAACCACCTTCAGATTTCTTGAAATTCGTTAAATTGGCACTTTCACTGGATGTGGTCGGAATTAATTATCTAAATGACAATAGAAATTGCCATTCTACGAAAAAAAATAAGAAAAATGCAAGTTTTTATTATACTTTATAGAATTTACAGTTCGAATCACGTTCACTCCCAACGGAATAGGATCGTTAAGTGCAATCAGATAGACAGAGATACCTAGCGGCGGCTAGATAAAAAAGAAAAAGAAGAAAACGACACGTCATCGTCATGGAGGAACATGTTGCACTATCTGCCTTGTCGGCCGGAAGTACGAGAAGGTACCCTGTGACTTATCAGAAAATGAGATCAGAATGTGAATCGAATAGTTTTGGCTTCGTTCAACAGTGCCGTTGGGAACGCCAATAGCACATATGTGTGAAGGGGGATGGAGGTGAGAGAGAGGCTGGGACCAAGTATGAACTTAAGCGCAAAGTTGTGATTCAGTTTAAGCACCTTGCCACCGCACCTGTAGCTATAATCTTGATTTATATCCAGAATTAAACTTTAACTTTTTTTTTTCTTATATAATGGTGTACAGTGCTTTGAGACCAATAAAGTGTAGATCTATAGAGCCCCTCCATCCCTGGAAGATCGCAACATTCATCCTGCAGGATATCCTCTAAATTAAGATAACCCCAAATTTTTTCCCTACAGCTGCAGATTCGTAGTTTTTCTCTGACTGAACATTCCAATTTTTGTAGATTTCGTTTCAGAACTACACCTGGATGATAAAGGATTGACTTAATTTTTGGCATCCCAGAATCCCTACAAGTCTACTGGATACGCCAAAAATCATAACCCACCTGTTATTATTCAAAATTGCAGCTTCAGTATCAATGAAGATGAAGTAGCTTTTTGATGCTCACCTAAGGTTTTTCCCAGCGCCAGGATTTCAGCATCAAGATGGTAAATTTGCCCTTTATTGATGGCAATTCCAAGATTTCCGAATGATCCCTTTGCCAATTCAGCCCTGTTTAGGAAAAGCATGTGCAGTTTGTTTAAATATACCACCATTCAGACCTGCAAAGCTAATATGTATGGTGGTACTGGGTTCGATTCCCGGTCTTTAGGCCTTGGATTTTATTTAAAGGTTAATAAAAGAATTTACAGTAAAGTATGTTAGGCGGTTAAGAGACTAGACTTGCAATGCTAAGATGTATTGTTGGTTTAGTGGGTTCGATTCTTGGTGTAGGCCTTGCATTTTATTTAATGGTTAATAAAAGAAATTTACAGTAAAGTACGTTTGCTAGTCGCCTCCGTCCACGACACCTATTGGTAGTGGGTCGTTAAGCCCCGCCTGAAAAAAAATAGGCGATTACTACTTATACCACCATTCAGTCAGTAGGGCAATTAGTCTGGGTGCTGGCCATGGCTATTCCTCCAGTGTCATATTCAGTCGAACATGCCTCTTGGGCACAATCATCTGATGAAGTAGTATGTATGCTTCCCGAAGTTCAGCAGAAATACTGTCCTATTCTAGAAGGTAGGACTGGCGTTTAATCCTTTGGGTCAGCAAATTATCTCCTACCTTTTCAGTTTCTTTTTCAGCTTTTTCAGTTGACCTTTTCAGCTTTTCTACAAAACTTTAAGGCAGATGATCCCCTGCCTATCTAGAGGCTGAATATCTTCAAGGTCACCTAATCACCTACCTCTTTTAAAAGTGCTCGTTATTGAATTTTCCTTAGCAAATAAAACCTTTACACCAACATGAGTAAGATGTATGTAAAAATCGGCGGGGCAGTTTCCCTGAAAATCTCGAACAAGTGGAAAATCCATGCAGTAAAGTGTAACTTCCGGCCAAGAGATTTCGATCGCCAAATTTCGTTCAGGTCCTTCCGGAATATAAAGTCTCCGTTCTCACAAAGCGGATATTTCTCTGGTGAAATCTCGAATATTTCGATATCGAAATATTTGACCCTCCTTGTAAAAGAAAGTAAAAAAATTGACAAAGATACGTATTGTAACATTTTCAATAAAAATAATACATCCTATTTGGGTTGTCCAATCATATTGTAAAATAAAATGGTGATATATCGAAGCGGATAGGGAGGCGTTCTTAGAAATGTACATGGACAACATAAAATATAGTCTTTATCACTTTTTATTTCTCCTCTCTCTCCTTTTCTTTTCTAGGGAAAATAAAAAAGATAGTGGAAGGAAAATAAGTGCATCCAGGAGAATAAAATGGGAGGAAAAGTGGCAAAGAGAAGAAAGTTTTCCATTTAGAAGTGGAAAAGCCAACTCTGTGTTTCCACATGGGTGACATTCTTTGTGTGCACTGCAAGCGGCAGCAGCATCCCACCACTCGTGATCTCTGCATGTGGTCATCACCTCTCACACACACACACAGATTGAGATGGCCGTGGATATCACGTGACCTATATAACCAACTTATTTCTTGGTCCTATACTGGGACATACTGTTCCCAGTAATTCTGCGTTGTTTTTTTTCCCCGCTGACCGGAACTCTCTCGTATTCTACCCCGATATCTCTCCTAATTCGGCAGCAGTAAACCTAGTACCGAAACAGGAATGTTCTTTGAAGGAATTTATGGTTAACTATTTAGGAACCAGGTTAGTTACTAAAGTAAGGTTCTTGATGCCCAAATACTTTTCCTTGTTTAGCACGAGGAGCAAAGGTTGGGAACTTTAAAGTTCGTTTTGTAATGGAGCTTTTGGTTGCCACTTTAAGCTTTTAATACGTCAATTAAAGCAACTTCTTTCCAAGGAAATTCATTAAATTTTCCTTGCCGTGGAAAAATTCGCTCGCCTTGATAACGACAGGTGATTGGTGATTAGTTTCGATACGAGATAAATATTGATTTTTAGTTTATTTCTAACCTAATTTCCGTTGACACCTAATCCGTCAGACAGATCTCATTAAAAAACCACAGGAAACTGTTATTGTTAAAGGTCACCTTTACAATCGTTTTTAATTGACAAAATTTCTTTGAAAGAAAACTTTTCTGAAAGTGCAAAAAATTATTTCTATTCAAGAGGCATTGGGTTAATATTGCATAAACATTCTCGAAGAATGCACAAGGCATGCGCTGATAAATTTACGGACATTCAACTCTCCAACAGGAACAGCGGTTCTCAGAATGTCTTCGCATACTCTGGCTTCTGGAATTAATGTTACCTTCTTCTTGGCAAGCAAGATTAAGCAAACAGACTTTACAATAATACAAAAATGTTGTCTGTAATAACAGGAAAGACTTTTAATTTCGTAGTTGCAGTAGTAATATCAGTTTATCAAAAATGGGTAAACATCGCCGACGTGTTCTAGAGACATGTGTGCACGTGTACTGATTAAGTGAATGGAACCACCGTTGCTTATCGTCAAATAGATTCAGCCAGCGTTGCTTTAGCAGCTGCATCAAAATGGGATACAAAGCAGGATTGTAGATTTTCAAGGGTAAAAATTATAAAATGCTGGATTGACTTCTCCCTTGCCGTTCAGGATCAGTTTCTTCGCTCTCATTCTCCTGCCACAACGCCAACCATCCTGTAGGAAGAAGTTATCTTCTTTAAAGAGGAAGAGATATGAGCACTGCTGTCGTATCCTGTTAAGACAATTTGAAGAGTACAACTTCCTGAGCAAATAGTTTGTAGAAGAGACAGTACTGACGCAAAAGGATTCGCTACTAGGACAGTGAAATTGAAAAGATAACAACCCTTTCCTGCCCTTCCGATGACGCAGACAGGAACTAGACGGCAGAAAGTGAAAGCCAAAAAGCGGAATTAGGTTTAAGCTTATTTTACTTTCACCTTATAGCCATCCATCAAATATTCGTCCATTGTTAGAGGTAAAATTAATAGTAGGTAAAAAAAAAAAAATAGCTATCCTGAAACTAATCCAACTTGATCAAGTTGATGCAATAAGTCAAGCATATTTTCTAAGAGATTCCACCCCTAGCTAGCTTGGGAGTATTATAGTTAATCCCTAAATTCGAAGATTTTCCCTCTTTTCCGGCCTTCTAATTCCTCTTTTCCTTCCAGAGCTTCTCCCTTCAACAAGCTTAAGGCTTCTTTTTACGTCGTCTTCTTCTCTGGGAGCTTTTACTCCTTTTTTTGCAATAAATGTAATCCTCTAATGGTGCACTGGACGGTGATCGTTTCCTCCCCCATTCCAGGTTATGTCATTTTCTTTAGTGAAATCCCTTGAAAAAGTGATACAGTTCATCGTATCTACCACATATCATGTCAGTCTTGGGCGAGATTCTTACCTTGGAGATTTTATGAAGGAAAAGTATTATTTGATTGGAGGAGAGAACTCTTAAAGGACTTCTTTATATATATATATAAATCTCAGTAAAGCATCCAGAAAAAATATTTTTGGGAATCTTAGTGACGTAAACTGGGACTAAGAAGTTAATTTGATACTTGAAATTTACTTCATATCGATTTATGTACTGCAGTAACTAAGTAGCAGATGATTTTAATTGGGTGAAAAAGGGTAACAAGAAGGCAACAAGCAGGTTATACTGATAAATAATTTAAGTTGTGAAAGTTTTTGTTAAAAGAAATTATTAATTGAAATTTTTAATTCAAAATGTTTAACTTTTGTAAATAACTATTTAATTTATTGTTCCAGCTCAAATTGTATTAGATAATACTATTTTAGGGAACCATTCTGTAACACGATTGGGTGCTTATGTAATTGAATAAAGTTTATTAAATACCCACTTATATACAATTTATACATAGATCCGCTTTGTGAATAAGTGCGTGCGTGTGTACATGATGATGCTGATGATGATGATGCTAAGTGGTGCAAATGATGATGATGGCGCCCGATGATGCTTTTACACATGAATGCTTCACTAGTTCACGCCTTGATTTACCACCAGCCCTATTGATGGTGCTCATGTACACAGGTGGCACGATAGATAATCATTGCCAAGTGGTTTATTCCATGTAACCTAATTAAAAGCCCGGGCCGACCTTTTTAAAATTCTCACTGTTCAAACAATGATTTTTAATGAAAATATAATGAAATTTTGTTAATAAATTTGTTACAAACTTTATCTAGTGTGTCATTGTAGTTTTTTTTGGACGGTGAGCAAAGCACTTTTATTAATGGCCTGTAGTTTTTAGTTATTACTTTTGTCTACTTTTCCATAAAACCCCTTTTTTTAACTTAAAAAACTTCGTAAAATAGTAATGAATATAAAGATGGAGGTTAATTTGAAATATTGCGCGAAAAGATTTCCCCTACCACTGTGTTGGAGAATTAAATTTTGTTTGTGTATGTGCAGGGGGAGGGGCAGAGCTAAATAATAAAGATGCTTAGTGGTGCTCCAGTAGAGTAACCGGATGATAAGTATCTTTTCCTTGTTTTCTTACTTCGTTAGGAATATTGGACAGAGTTGTGTGTTTAACTTTATCAGTTGGCAGTACTTGTAACCGGGACTTCGTAATACTTTACAACAATTACTAAGTCTAAAGTAACAGGATAAAAAAACAAAAAAGTGCACAGGAAAAAGCCGCTCTGAATATTTACAACTTTTTTAGAACTGCTTTGGAGATCTTCTTGGCCTTTTCAGAAACCTAACTTCCGCTCTTTCAGTACTAGAAAAATAATTTTTGTAATAATTTCCTTTTGTCGGCCACCTTCAAAGTTCGTGAAAGCCCCGAACAGATCTTAAAGCTGCACACTAACTAGAGAGTAAAATTCGGCAGACTACTGAGGACCCGAGCTCCCAAATTACGAACCTCCCACGTATCATTGTACTTCGGAAATACGGGTTGAGCTTCAAAAGAACAAGGTTTGCCAACACATTTGCACAATCTTGTAAACATAGAACAGCTGAATCAAATCATATATAGATATATATGCAAAGTAGAGGAACTAATAAGAATTGAGTATTAGAACTCTCCTTGCCAATGCAGCTATACCATTCCTCGAGTATAGCGTTTCCCAACCTTTTTTTGGCTCGCGTACCATTTGGAAGTACATCATGCTAATCTGTACCACATCGTAAGATTTGTATAGAGATACCAATGTATCTGTTAGAAAGGAGTTCCAAGTTCATGTTCACTTTATAAACTTCGTAAAGTGTAAGATCTTAGTTTTAAAACTTTTTTTTTAAATAATTAAAAATTGCTAACATATTTTTCTCTTCAAAATTATTAATTAATTTACAAAGTCCTCCTTTAGAATTATTATATTTGTGCCCAAATCTTCTAAATTAATTTCTTTTAAGCATTCAACTACCACCTGTAAGTACTAATTAAATTCAATGTTGCTTGGAGAGGAGCTTACCCATTACAATCCAGTCTCTCTTTAAGTAGATTTTTTAAATAGTTATCATTTAAGTTCTGTCACATGATAATTCTATTAAATTTTCTTTATCTTTTATTGGATAATAATGTAGCTTTTCCTAAATTTTCTTTATAGAAGGGGGTTTGAAATCCAATTATCATTTGTGTTTTGGAAAATACTCCATGAAAGACAATTTTAATTTCTTTCTCATATTTTCTCGTATTTCTTGAGACAGACTAACCTCAATACTATACATAGTAACAACTTGACTGTATAATATTTTTTTTTTTTTTATGATTTAAGGCGCGTCAACATCTAAGGTTATTGGCGCCCGGAGCTTTTTTCATTGCACAGCCGGCCTCCGAACAGTGTTCTCTCGTTACAGACAACACTGTTCATCACCGGACAGTGAGCTGTAAGAAGCTCTTAGGAAGAGAAAATCTAAGGGTCAGCTGCTGGATTCGAACCCGGGACCTCCGCGTGGGAGTCCAGTATGCTAACCTCATAGCTAATCCCTTCCCTGACTGTATAATATTATTAATTAAAATAATTTTTATGAATTATAGAAAAAAACCGTTTCTATGGTAATTTTATGATTTAATTTTTTTTTTAATTTTATGTCCGCCATTGTTGATTATTTTTCTCGTACCACCTACTAGCAACTCGCGTACCTCAGGTTGGGAAACGCTGCTCTAGTAGCATAAAGCCTCTCTTCTCTTTACGAGCTCTAGGGACTTCAGTACTAGTCGTTTCTAAGATCTATTCTCTTCTGAACTTCAGATGCTTCTTAAGTTCTCATTCCGTTATCAACCATTTGCAACGCAGTAGAAAAATGGGACGCAAGAGGCCTTCTTTTCTTCCTGTCACACTGACTCTAGGACTCTAGGCTAATTAATCCCATCCTTCGAACAGGAGATTCCTATTTAGCCGATCCTTTTTTTTTCCTTAGTTTTCCCGTGACGCAGGATTTCTGTACAAACCGCTGTTTGCTCTTCATGCGATCTAGTCATATCGATCTGGATCAAAAAGTCCATTAAGGACAGTATAATTGTCCATTTGCTGATACAAACCTAAACTGCAATTAATAATCATGGTCGATGGTAAATAAAGAAAAAAAAAAATATGGTAGAATTTATTTTAACTTGGCATTTTTATTGGCAAGCATATAATTTATTAAAAACTATAAAGAATATAAAGTAACTATAAAAATTAAATTAAAACTGAAGGATACTTTTCAAAGGATGACGATTTTCCCTTAGTTTTTCCCCTCAGGCAATCTTAAAAAAAAAAAACTTCTTTTAGATTATGAAACTAGTGAATTATGAAAATGGAGAAAAACCAGACTGGGAAAGCGTAATTCAATCGATGGCGCTTCATAGAAGATCTAGACAGCTGTGATAAGCTCAGCTTTGTTCCTTCCGGTAATAAGATCCTTAATTAAACTTTTACTCTCAAACACTTGGAGCTTTCAGTCAGTTATTAAAAGATATTTTCTCGTAGCAATTTTTCCTTTTTCTTCTTTTTTTATTACATTTTCTCTTTTAAACCTTCAAAAATTTATCAAACCTTCTTTTTCTTTTAGAAAGAGATATTTTCAAGGCTACATTTAATTAGTGCTTTTCAAAAAATATGAAGTTAGCCAAAGAATATAACAAAAATGTCTTATTATGCAATTAACTGAAATTAATTGAAATTTGTCCTGAGGGTAGTCTGAAGCCTGTAGTCCCTCTAGCTCCTTAGAGGGGAGTTCGCAGAACAGCGGGCTGCCGACCGTCAAAGGTGGTCACACTCTGGTGGCAATGCATCCCTTTGCTCCAGTGCCTTCGCTTGATATGCTGAAAAAAAGGCTCCTTAAAATTAGAGTAATGTGTGGGATGGAATGTCCACTTGCAGTAGCTGGACCATAGATTAGACTAGGGCGGCCTCAAGGCCTACGCCACTGCGACACCTTTGGATCTATTGTGGCTTCCCTCACTCTAAAGCTCACCCTCCAGACCTGTCCTTTTAATCAGACTCTTAATGCTGGAGAGCGACTCTTGGGTAAAGCTGCTCAGGCCTTGGTTTTTCCTCCCCGAGAAGTAACATCCTTAGCCACACGAGCCCCTCACACTAAAGCTGGACCATAAATTGAGGGTTACATCAACCCTCACTGCGACAGAGGGCTGTTATAGTTTCTGAACAGGAAATCGTAGGACCGTTTTTGAGAAAATTTTAAAGATCGAATTTCCAGTTATGCCATTTTTCTAAAATCTGTATTCATGCAAAAAAAAGCTTTGTTTCCTAAAGGAAATTAACAATATTAATAACTGGCCACATCGCCATATTAGTAACTGGCCGCGTATCCAAATACATGACCTTTCCGGTTTTCTTTGATTGATGGCCTGTAACCTGTAAACTCCTCAACTTATCGATCGCGTAAATTAAACGAATTTCCTCTTAGTAAGGGAAAGAAAGAGTTGGGAGCCGGCATTCAGGGATAGGGACTCCCTGGATGCCAGTACTTACCGTCTCTTGTAATGAAGGTGCACTTTGCCCTAATTTTTGATCATAAAGTAACGAAGTACATGATTGTGAGGGTACCCTCATTGCGACAAAGGGCTCTTACATGTTTCTGAACAGGAAATCGTAGGTCTGTTTTTAAAGTTTTTAAATTTCCAGCAGGGCCACTTTTTTCTAAAGTCTGTATTCATGCAAAAAAAAAAAAGCTCCCGATTAGAGCAATCTGCCGTAGAGCAATCGGTGCGTTACAAAGAAATGTCATTTTCCGAAGCGTTTCCTTTCGCCCGCAGAAAAAAAAAGGCGCTCTAAAATTAAGTTTTCTGCAGGAGTATTTTGTAAAACAATACAATAACTCAAAGGAATATTGTTGGCTCTTTTTTCTAGAAAATTGTTTAAACAAACAAAGGGAAAAATCTTGGCTTGTCCAGTTCTTTGATTTTGATTTAAACTTCATTTCCAGTTTTCTGGCAGATTTGGACTAAATAGTAAATTTAAACTATCGCAATTGTTTGTTCAGTATGTAGCTGATCGCGTGCTTACTGACACGGCCGATCAGCTACATGCTGAATCGTGAAACCGGAAACGGCACTGCACGTGTTGTGTCAGTGTGGGAGGCTGGTCTGGCTAAGTATGTTACTTCTCGGGGAGGAAAAACCAAGGCCTGAGAGAGCTTTACCCAAGAGTCGCTCTCCAGCATTGAGAGTCTGATTAAACGGACAGGTCTGGAGGGCGAGCTCTAGAGAAGGGGAGCCACAATAGATCCAAAGGGGTCGCAGGGGCGTAGGCCTTAAGGGCCGCCCTATTAGAATCTTATCTTATCTTACTGACACGGCCACACGTACACATATTTACTCACGCAGACACAGATCAGTGAGTAAAAAAAAAAACACCTTTTCACTCAGAGGATATTTCCGCTAGAAACCGAAAACCCGCTCAAATGTAATACTTCCTTTTTACGAGCGTTAAGAGGAAGTGGAAAAAAAAAAGAAAAACGAAAAATGATGACAAATGCTTCCTAGAGAAATATAAAGTTTGCGCGAAGTTGGGAAATTACAAAAAGGTTGAACCTCTTGGAAATTTGTAACTTTTACAAAACAGATTTCTCTCCTTTTCCCTCCGCTTTCCATCCCCCCCACCTTACCCCGCAGCTCAGTTTTGATTATTAATGGAAAAACCCCGAGTTATGCATAATAAAGATTGAAAATAGTGGATGGAAAAACTAGTTTTCCCATTTTCTATATCCATTACCGTTTTGATTCCGTGCCAAACACATATCGCCCCGCTTCTCGTGCACTGCCATCGATTTAGCAATCGATGACCTAACTTTTCCCCAACTACAACCGTCTGAGGAAAATAAAAAAAAAAAAAAGAAGAAAATTTCCCCATCTCCTTCCAGATTTCCCACACTCTGCTTCTAGTCTTGCCGATTTGTAACCTTTAGCATCCCATCTACATGCTCACCGTGAAATACTAAATTTTAGCCAGATAAAATATATATATATATATTTTTTTTAATGCTAAGTTCCCAGCCAGTGGTTCGTTAGTGAGAAATGGAAATTCTCTGATACCAGTGGTTTTTCACCCAGAGATCGTGACGCACGATGGGTTTGGCCATTTAATGTATATTCTCTTGTATATGAGCGTTATTTAAAATTAACATGACCTTCTCGTCTGCGGAAAAAAGAGTTTTTAAACTGTTCCAGATTTATTTGTTTACATGAAAAGCGTGAAGTGGAATTTATTTTCTTAATTTTCCCATTTTCCTTTGGAGTAGATTATCTTGGTTAAAGATGTGCAAGAACTTTAGGCAACTTTTCTTTTTATTTAAATAATTAAACTATTTCCTAAAATTTTATACTATATATAACTTAATTTATAATTTAAACTATATAATAACATGCTATACTACACTAAACTATATATACTATACTAGCATATTAAGTAAAGTAATGCCTATACTATATTCAGGCGGGCTTACGTCCAACTACCATTTAGGTGACGTGGACGGAGGCGACTAACAAACATACTTTACTATAAATTTCTCATATTAACCATTAAATAAAATCCAAGGCTAAGAGACCGGGAATCGAACCTACTAACCAACAATACATCATAGCATTGCGGGTCTAGCCTATAACCGCTAGCCTAACATACTTTACTATAAATTTTTCATATTAACCATTAAATAAAATCCAAGGCCTCTAGACCTGGGAATCGAACCCACTAAACCAACAATACATCTTAGCATTGCGGGTCTCGCCTCTAACCGCTCGGCTATCGTGGCGCCTTACTAACATACTATATACTAATTTATACTACTTATAATATTTGTGGAAATCTGTTCGTCTGCTACAGTGTGTGTGGGGGGGGGGCACTAACGTAGTTCAAATTAATATTTAGTTTTGGTCCTAACATCATACCTTCAATAAGCTTATGGGCGACATCAGCCAACCGTTAATGGTTTTCCTGGAGTTTCTGCGCCACCTATGATTTTCTTTTGACAGTATATTTAGTGAGCACATGCATATCTACAATTTTATTGCCACTCTGAAGGATAGAGTTTTTTTTAGCCATTTTTCCATTAAAGGAAACGAGTATAATTTGGAGGTCAATCTATATTTTGATTCTCGTACTCAAGACAATTTTAGTTACGCAGTTTCTGGAGCTAGAGAAAGTCGTGTGGAGTATGAACACCATTCAATTTTTTGAGGAAGAGTGATCTTTGGGGGCCAAGAGCCAGCTGATCTCCTTGTCTCTTATTTAAGATAAAACTTTTGGTAAAATGAGTTAAATTCACTTCTTCTTTCTCTTGACCAGGGAAAATGCAATAAAAGAAAATAAATTACTGCGTGAAAATGATAAGTTTTCCCCAAGTTAATGCACTAGTTTCCCAGCAGATAACAGATTATGCTGTGTGTGTGTGTGTGAGTGTTTCCTAGAGGAAATTAGCGATAATAGTAACTGGCCACATCGATGGTAGCCGCATATCCAAATACATGACCTTTCCGCTTTCCTCTGATTGATGGCCTGTAACCTGTGAACTTCTCAATTTATCGATCGCGTAAATTAAACGAATTTCCTCTTAGTAATTAGTAGAATATTACAGAACGTCTAATTTAATAATCTTTTGTTTGCAATACTATTTTATTATGGTAAATAAATTTATTAGCTTTATCTAACTTCCGTTTTACCATTATTTAGTGTGCAAGTAGTGGAGCCAATAGTACAGTAAGTGGGGGTATTTAATTTCTATTAAGCCAACAATATGATTATGAAAGCTGGTCTATATAATTTACCAATTTTTCACTTCCTCTTTGACCTATTTTCTTCAAAGTCGTACTGCCCTACAGTCATATCGCTTTCCTGTTAGTGAACAGGACTTCCGGCTGTTCTCAAGGTTCTCTCAAAGTATGATCTATAATCGAATTTTCTTTGCAAAGTGTTTCCGGTAAAAATTTTTGATTAATGTGTTCGTAAACACTACGCAAAGTTGGAAGGAAATCATAATCCGTTGGCGGGAAGATCGCAAAATACGCAAGAGGCACTTCCGGTCAGTTTTTATTAATGTTACGCAGATGGCCAGCTTCGGCACTACTGGCCGACTAATGGCCTAATCACTTCGCACTCCCAGCTGGGCCTTTAATAGTATGAATATCCTTTGTAAACTGTTTCAATTAAAAGTTCGTGTATAGATACCTGCAGTATATTTACTAAAATTAAAGATGCTCATTTGGGGCAAAGAAAAAATTTGAAATAAAGCGTCGGTGGAGGAAATCAAACTTAAAAATGGTCTTTTTAAATATCAGGACCTCTTTGTTAGTGGCTTTCCCTATTATTAATTAATGATACTAATTAAAGGACAAAATTCCTAAAAAAATTGGATCCAGTCCTAGATTAGGAGCCTTGATCTGGTGGTTTTTGTGTTCATAAATATAAACTCCATTGCTCTTATTGAATCCTCTTCGTGGGATTTACGATCCTTGCAGGGGATTACCCTAGGGCACAAGAGGACGGGATAAGTACTTATCCTGTAAACCGGCAAATCCCCATACTTCGATATCTTCTTAATAAATGATAGAGAAGTACCTTAAGACCGTCCCTCTGCCTGCACACCCCTATGTGCCTGGCTTAGTATGACTAATGGAGGATATATTTGTCGGGATAGAGTACTGTAGATGGAGGCGATCCTCGGAGATGTTCTTGTTCTCGGGACTTCATCATTGTCTTAAGACAAACCGTTAATCATGTGCATGGCATGCAGTAATTAGCCTCTCATTCCGTGGTGCTTTTTCGGAATAAAACGATTCTTATTTTTACCATCGACTAATTATTCCTAAATTATTTTGTTTTAACCAATATCTCCGCCAGTAAGAGTGAGCAGTTTGATCGAATAAAATTTGATCGATAATACAAGCACAGAAAAGAAAGTGGCAATATACAATTGTAAGGGCTGCTAAACAATCGAAATTATAAAAAAAAGTTAATTAAAAATGTTACCTAAATTAAATGTTGGGGGATGACGGCGAGATTAATGACGATGATGTGAAATAATCTGGCAAAAATATTCATACGGTTTCCACGTCAGCTATTTACGTCATTAAATTTCCTTCGCATTTAAAATTTGTACAGAAAAATCAGCGAAAAGCGCAAAATTTATTTAGTAAGTACCATTTCTGCTCAACTTGTGCCCCTTGTAAAGGGAGCTAATCTCTCCCGCCTTAAGATCGATTTTTCCTGTTAAAAGTGATGGAAATTAAACTTACCCGATCTGCAATGAGCGGATATGAATGGCAGGAAAATGTTGGAGCCATTTTAGAGGAAATCTGGAGGGGGGAAGCTCGAAAGACTTTTCAGCAGAATTGCACTTCCGGTTGGTTGAATTTTCTTGTAGATTGCACAAGTTGCTGAACCTGATTGTAAGAGATGCCATCAGTTTAGAATATTAGAGTCAGAAATGGCATATTGGGCTTCCCGATTATTATTAGAAAAGGGAATAGGTCGAACAACTCGAAAATAAATTTAAGGGAAGGATTTTGAATGGCTATGATGTGTTCGCTGCCAATGAGGTAGACTTCAGACCTTGATTTACTGGGGCTAAGATTTTCAACCTGCCCATATTTTCTTTTCTCCCTATCTGACCTTTACCTGACCTCTACTCAACAAATAACCAAAACAATCATTTTTACTAAAAAAAAAAACAATGACGACATAAAATGCCCAATTTGGTACCAAATTTGCCCATCCAGATGGTGAATAAATCCTGCCTCCAGTACAAGGAAGGAACATAGTGTAAGGCAGGTTAAATCTTTGAAACCTCCCCCAGGCTAATGAATAAATTATAGAGAGCCTTCCCTGCTTCTCCCTGACAATACATCCAATAAGCAGTACAATAAAGGGGAAAGAATACTCACGGGGTGGACTGCAGCCCGTCTGTGCGCTGCGCCCGTATTGATTGGGAAACGCTTTGCTCTTCACCAATGTCGGAATAAATTGCCATCACAACTCATTTGCATTTATTAGGAATTCCTTTCTTTATTTTTATTATTATTAAATTATTTCTTTTGCAGAATATTAACAATATTTTATGTTTGAAGATGTAAGAGTGGGGGACAAATTATAAAAACATGGTTTTTCCGCATTCGTTGTAACTTTAAAGCTGCAATTACTCTTTTAATTATTGATGCAATTACGTATTGATGATTCTGTTGCCGACTGTAATCAATTGAGGAATTCTACTTCCTTTCCTCTAATTCCTCTTACATTCCAGGTTCCGAATTCCTGTAACAGTTTTTCTCGTCTTGTCTTTTCCATTGAATCTAGTTAATTAAAACATAAAATGAAAAAGTATTGACTTACTCTACATCAGAATTAGTGACCAAAGAAAGGTCTTTCTGGTTTGGGTACCTGGTCATTCAGGACATTCAGGGAAACGAAGCGGCAGATTTATTGGCCCGGGAAGGCTCTGCGGGACACTTCGTTTGCCCGGTGCCCTTTTTTAAGGTTTTCAAGTGCTTTAAGAGTACGGCCATTAAACTATGGGTGAAAAGTAGGTCTGAGGAGTGGTGGCTCAACACCACTGGGCAGAGACAGGCGAAGGAGTTCATTAGGTGGCTATTCGCCGAGGCTGACGGCAGAATTAATCCGTCAAGGCCGCGTGGGGCAATAAGGATAATTGTAGGCTTATTAACTGGGCCACTGCAGGCTCAGGAAACACATGCATTGCGTGGGCCTCTGTAGATGGCTAGCCTCTGTAGGTTCTGTCAGGAAGAAGAGGAAACGGCACTGCGCGTGTTGTGTCAGTGTCAGGGGCTTGTCTGGCTAAGGATGTTACTTCTCGGGGAGGAAAAAAAACCAAGGCCTGTGAGCTTTACCCTGGGGTCGCTCTCTAGAATTAAGAGTCTGATTAAAGGGACGGGTCTGGAGGGCGGAGCTCTAGAGTGGTGGGAGCCACAATAGATCCAAAGGGTAGGCCTTGAGGCCACCCTAATTTAATCTATTCTACTCTACATCAGGAGGTGTCAAACTCAATTAAAAGCACGAGCCAATTGTGGTGCTACAGGCAAGATTCACGCGGGCCACATCACATTTTACAAATCCTACATCCTTTTATCTTTTAAAAAACCAAATCATTCTGGAATTCCACTTAGAGTGGAATCGTTTCTCCAAACGTCACCGGAACTGAGTCAGCGTGTTTATTACACGCCCGCAGGTCTTCAGGATGAGGGCCACATGTATACTCGTCTTCAGTAGCTAAAGGGATAACGAGAAAGGGAATTGTGCCCCGACTAAGTGCTATTTTCTTCATAACAATTTTTTTCTCCATATTTTCTTTTTATTTCAGAACATTTAGAGCCACAAAAAAATTTCCTCGGGGGCCCCCAGTTTGACATCCCTGCTCTATGTGGATCTATTATTGTTTTGACAATTGCATGACTTACGTCATAACTATGTATGTAGTCTATGAATAGAATTATATATTTAGCGAATTGTCCTATATCCTGCCCTTTATCTATATATAAGTTAACAAGGTTAGGTTATAAGGGAAGGTTATCGATTTTCTTTTGTAAGAATTAAAAATCATCTAAAAATGCTCTTTTGCCTCATTTACTAATTATTCTTCATTGATTCTTTTTTAGATTCAATCTTCTAGTAGTAACTTCCTGTAGTTTCGAATAATAAAATTGCAGGAAGTTGACGTTTCCAACCATAAGACGATCGATCTTTACCAACCTTTACAAGAATTCACTTTTTAGTGTTTCAAAATTATACTGCGTTATTTCTTTGGTAATGGAGGATATTTAAACATTTTTTAAAACTAGATTTAGGCATTTTTTAGTCACTTTACCTTGTCGCTTCACCTTCAACTAATTAATTGTTTCTTTCCTATTTGCTGTTCACAGAATTGCCGAAAAGAGGCCCCACACTGTTGATAGAAAAAGAACGCTACGACGTTGGCGACATACTCAAAGGCAATTGCACGGCGTCGCCCAGTAAGCCTCCAGCTGAGTTGAAGTTTTACATTAATAATATTGAGGTAATTATTATAAACTATTTTTTGGGGGGGCTTGGGTCATTCAATTGAGGTGATGGGAATGGCACTAGGTAGGGTGGGGGAATGGACTAGTAGATCCCTAATAGTTTATTGTAGATTTAAAGTAACTAGGGCTAAAAGTTATTTTTACATTCTAAGAGGATTTCTCATAGTCTAAAACTGCAGCAGATTTGTAATTCGTCCTGGAACGGGGGCTGAGAGAAAGAACAAACGGCCTGTTAAATTGCTTGGACTATTTTAGTGCCTGGGATACTAGTGCAGGTTGAATCTGATTGCAAAAGAAAACGTGAATAAAGCGGAGGGGAAAAAGGAGATTTTCCCAAGATCCAGAGACGTTGATAATGTAGGGATGGTGGGTGGCGGCGTCAGTATGTTTGTGGGTTCGTGTGGCGGGGAAGTGCGACCTATATTGTACAGAAGCGTGTCAAGATGTGAGTCTGGGGAAACCAAGAATGGTTATACAAGGCGGCACGCGTGAGAGAGGGGCTTGGGTGAAGAGAGCTCCGGAAACACCGGAGGCGGCCTAGACCGACCCAATGAGAGAGAGTGGACGTGGTGTCTTGCTATGATAGGCTGACCTCTAGGTCCTGGGCCAGGAAGGGCCCGATCTGTGGTGCAAGTCGCGCTTAGAAGAAAATAACCACACCCAGCTTCTTCTTTCTCTGCAAGCACAGATGTGTGTAGACAGCTGTTAGAGGGGAATGTCTACAGCCCGGAGAACAAGACGGTCTGCGTCATCATGCTCTCCTAGAAGTTTGCTACACCATTCCGGCCCAAATCACGACTTCTTTACTGCTCAATATACAAATATACAAAAGTGTATTATATTTGGCTCCCTCATCCAAAACACCTACACCTCGTATATATAGATATATCTTTGTAGCTCTTTCCAACACTATTCTCATGCCTTTAGAAAACACCTCATTTTGGTTATAGCAAACTCTTTCCTTTTACAATTTGTGAAGAATTTAGCATTTGAGCATTTACCGGAAATGAATTCTTGGTCTCTGTGTTCGTGAAGAAGAGTTCTTCACTTCCTCTTACTGCAGGAAGTTAGACTACGTACGAATACGTACAACCATAACTTGCGGAAACTGAGGTGCCAACAGAGCGGAATTCACGCTAAGGCTTTTAGAAAAAATCGGCCTACCGGAAGTTTATGAGAAAATTTAAAAGAAAAACATGAAAAATCTTCAGCTTTCGATCTCTAGGTGGCTAAGTTTCAGTAAAGCCCCCCTGGTGGCACCAAAGTTTCAGTTCCTTGCGACTTCCTGTTATTGACACACACACACATACACGCACACAGATCGCTTTCTGGAAAAACCACCTTTTTTTCTGGCTCAGAGAACTCATTAGACAGATTTGGCGGTAACTCCATTACTAAAATTGGTCACAATGGCCGCCATGCTTTCCTACAGTTTAAAAGTGGCCTTATCCAGGAAAACTGATGGATCGAGTTATTACAGATAGCAGAGATTCCGGGTTCGAATCCAGCTGCAGGCCCTTAGTTTTTTTTTCTTCTCTTCCTAAACGTTTCTTACAGCTCACTGTGCGGTAGATGGACAGTGTTGACTGTAACGAGAGAACATCCTCACTGGGGAACAAAAAAGCTCCGGGCGCAAACGACTTCTGATGTTGACGCGCCCATAATTAAAAAAATAATATTAATTAATAAATTAATTACGACAATAACAGAGAGAAACTAATTAAAATTTAAATAAAACCAGCTGGTATCAGATAATTCATTAAAGTATTGTAAATGCTATCCAATCTGTGATCAGCGCGATAAGCAGAGGGAGGCTTACAGATGGCTGTTCTCTTTATTTCATTATGTTTTATTTATTACTTCATTTTTTTTTCTCTTCTTCATCAATTTATTTATTCCCTGATGGAGGTCCCTAACTGGAATATTGTATTGAAACCGTGTCTGCAATGGACAGTTTATTCAAGTAAATATTTAATCGCACGGCCTGGTATTATATTTTTTAAGTATTTTATATTAAGTGTATTATTTTCTCAAATGATTTTACAATTTTTCCAATTAATTATTAAAGATAATAAAAGTTAATTAGAATTCCTATTAAGAGCAGTCTCTTAAATAGTGACGTAATGGAAATTTTACCGGAAACGTCCCTATCTATACTTAAAAGGGTGGGCTCTCTTCCGCAAAATTTAAAGCGTCACAATTACTCTCGATAATCGCCAAATTTTAGGTTAAAAGATTGTTGTAATATTTTTTTAAGGTGGCCCCCTTAACATACTTTTAAATTTTACAGCTTTTACAATGACGTCACACTTTTTTGACGTGAATACGTCTTTAAATTTGGCAATCCAAAAAACCTAATGATAACAAAATCAGGGGATACAGTTTGGCATTATAGTTTCGAATCTATCGTCTACATCCAAAATTAAATTAGACCACTGGATAGCTAAAGGATCAAAGAATTCATTACGATAAGCGAGGACTGTGACGTATCGCGCGCGGTGGAGGGGGAAGCGCCGCCATTTTGAGATCATTTTGCTGCGTATCGAGATTTGCAATTAGTATAAACTTTTGAATCGGAGAAGCTACTGTTGTTCGTTTAAGTTTTAATCGTCAGCTGTCGTCACAATCTATCGATTGTATATAAAGTATTAGTGTAAAATAGTGACAGTGAATATAATATGGTGTTAGAATAAAAAAATATTATCAAAAATATTATACCAAAACCAAATACAGAGTTCGTATACGGTTGGAAAGGGCTTCTCAAGTACAATGGAATGGTAATAATAAAACACCATATGACCGAGACAAGCTGTGCCGGGAACGTAAAAGAATGAATGCGGCCGAGCGGTATCAACGACGATGCCAGTACATCTGCAGCTGGGGCGGTTGAAATTATGCAAGTGGTTGATGAAATCGCTTCTACATCGACAACGGACTGTCTAGGCATAGATTGTGTTCGATCGTCGACTATGAAGACACATTGTTTCATCCTAAATACATGAATAAAAATATTTTATATAAAAAATATAACCCATTACATAAACGTATTCTTCACGTACAACACACGGCCGGGTCCATGGCACAGCCACAGTTTTTCCACGTTTAATTTTTGCTAATTACTGAAAAAGTATATTGATGCAACGTTATTTTATGCAAGATGAACGCTGAACGCTAGCCTAGAGTGTGAATGATTGTTGTTAAGAGTTTGTGGCAATGCTGACGATCTAGTGTTTGCCTATGGACTAAATTTTCCTAAAAGAGTGAACACTGTGCGGTGGCTGGCTGTGTGCAGAACACTTACCATTTCTGTTATTGGATTGATTTAATTTCTAGAAATGCGGTTATTAACCACATCTCGAATGGATTCCAGATGGATCTGTTACGCTATATTTATCTGAACTTCACTATTTATGGACCCAGCAGATTGTCTGCGTCACACTCTTTAAAAAAAAAAAAAAACAACTATTTATGAACAGACCCTTTTGTGGGTGTATGTGTGTGAACAGCGACTCTGAGATTTTCAGAAGCGGCCATGTTTATAATCACGCACCCAGCTGGTACCATTTGTTCATACTATAAACATTGTAAGTTGAAATCGTTATTTTTAGGACATGTTTGTGCATGTAAATAAATCAAATAAAATGCGCTTAATTTTGTAACAATTTTTTCTGTTCTCCCAGATTATCCCCATTCTGTTCACTTTTGCTTATTAAAGAAAATTATATTTATTGGTTTGTTCCCTTTCTATTTATGTGTTTCAAACAAAAGTGTAGTTTATAGATTTTATGTTCTGTTCTTTGTTCTCTATTCAAGTGCCAAATCTATTTGGAAATGTTATGTATTTACCAATTTCGTGACCAACTGGCAGCCTGTTCTTGTAAGCTGAGCATTGATATTGTTGTTTAAGAAATCATTATCTTATTTTTAGGCCAGATTTTGATATTATAAATTTAAGGGAACCTTCCGTCGAGTCTTGTTCTTGATGAAAGGTATAGATGAGTAAAGACACATGGTCTAATCAATATAAATTGTTTTTAACATTCTCCTCTATAAGTAAGAGGAAGAATTGCGTTCTTGTTCGGTTTTTCAAAACGTAATTTCCGCCGGAAATGCCCTGTTAGAGGTTCCCTTCGTATGATAATGTGGCGTTTAGGTTGGTTGTAAGTCTGTGTGTACACGACATATCAAAAATAACTAAAACCTAAACTTGTTATTTCCTGTCGATCCCAGTGTGGGACTTTTCTCTCCATTTAGGGTGCAACCCTAGCCGCTACTCCTAGTGGCAAGAAAAAGTATATTACGAGTAATCTCTCTGTAGAATAAGTAGTTTGTTAGAAGGATACAAAGCACAGAATAAGCCGAGTACTTGCAGGCAAAGCTGATGAATAATGTATCAAAAGAGATTTCAAAGCAATAAATAAATACATAATTGATGTTTCACAAAGGTTTTTTGGGAGATTAAATGGCCGGAAATGTGCGCTTTTCGTTTTGATTTTCAATTCTTTAATAGAGGAAATTCCGGGTGTGTAGCATTCAGTGAAACCTCAAAGGGTTGTCAAACTATAGGTTCCATGTTTGGTATTAATTTTGGCATTGAGCTTGCAAAACAAAGCTTATTCAGTTCTCACTCTGCCTTTGGGAACAGTCGTAGAAAACACGTGACGTGGATTGGTGTTTTTTAAAAAAAACAAACAAACAGATCACGTGGCAGTTTTGTGTTTAATTACCTAAGGGACGTTGAGGTTAACATTGCATAAGGGTCGGGCACGCTTTGAAATGACTTTTGGGGGTGGGGGGGTGGAAGAGATCAGGATTGGAAGCGGTTGACAACAGCAAGAGGCCCACTTCCGAGTTGAAATGCCGAGCTCCTCCTAGCACCCCAGACCGCCGGAAGTTTGCCCAGCCACCGCTTCCATTACCTTACGGGACGTTCATTTTCATTGTGTAATTAGTAAACTGGTTCATTGTGCTTTCCCTACTCCCGCCTACTCCACCAATGACCCACTTTGGAATTTTCCACACCAGATTTGCCTCACCCATTTAGCACCACCCCACTGAAAACCGTAGTTTGTGGAAACTTTAATGCTGAGCAAACTTTTCTGAACTTTGCGACTAATTTTCCAAAAAATTCACTTTATTTCCCTGATTCTCTTTTCAATACTTTCCACTCTAGTTGGAAAAAGCTGACAGAAAAAGAAAAACGTCAATAAAGAGCCAAATCCTAGACGTTGTGGATTTCCTAATAGAATCCGAAAAGATTCGAGACATTCATAAGCCTTATAAAGAGTACCTCCAAGATAGAACAAGCTACGAGATGAAGAGAAATTTGTTGTAGAAGCTGTGGCAAAGTACGGAGGCGAACGGAAATTGAGATAAGTTTTGTATGGGTGAATAGATAATATAAACAAAGCGGAAAAACCAAAATTGTATTTTAGATTTCAATGGAATTTTCTCAGAATGGAAGATAATGTTTACCTCTACAGTTGGAATTGCATGATTCCAGGTATAATACTAGATAAGCGGATAATTGGAGTTAAATTTTAAAGAAAGTTATTCTACTTCATATTTCAAGTCCTTATTGCCCAGGATGTAATGCCCAGTATTCTATGAGGTTTTGTTTAAACAAAGAGAATGTTTACCTCCATAATTGAGAGAAATAGTATAGTTTATATAGTTTACATACTTTAAATGTGCGTACTGTGTATATATTATATTAGGTGCGTACTGTGTATATATTATATTAGGTGCGTACTGTGTATATATTATATTAGGGGCCGTACTTAAATTACGTAACGCAATTTAAAGAGCTTTTTAATCCCTCCCCCCCCCCGATGTAACAGATCGTAACAAAATGTCAACCTCCCCTCCCCCCCTAGCCAAATGTACGTAATTTTTTGTTATGGAATATCGTCATTGCATAGTATTTAATTAAAATCAAACATATATTTTTTATTTATTACTTATTTAATTACATTATCACTTAGTATGAAGGTTGGCTATAGTAGAATTTGGCGCGAAAAATATCGTTAGTATTTTTCCATTAATGACCAAAAAATTATAGATTCAATTGGAAAAATTACGTACAAGCATTAAAAAACCCCCTCCCCCGAACCATAACGAATGGTAACAATCGAGCCTTACCCCCCTCCCCCCTTGCGTTCGTTACGTAATTTAAGTACGGCCCCTTAGGTGCGTACTGTGTATATATTATATTAGGTGCGTACTGTGTATATATTATATTAGGTGCGTACTGTGTATATATTATATTAGGTGCGTACTGTGTATATATTATATTAGGTGCGTACTGTGTATATATTATATTAGGTGCGTACTGTGTATATATTATATTAGGTGCGTACTGTGTATATATTATATTAGGTGCGTACTGTGTATATATTATATTAGGTGCGTACTGTGTATATATTATATTAGGTGCGTACTGTGTATATATTATATTAGGTGCGTACTGTGTATATATTATATTAGGTGCGTACTGTGTATATATTATATTAGGTGCGTACTGTGTATATATTATATTAGGTGCGTACTGTGTATATATTATATTAGGTGCGTATTAAGATGATGTTTTGAAAATTTTATGAAGGTTTTTCTTGGAAGCTGTGGTTAGAATGATGTGAGGGCAATACTTTATTTAAAATTAAAGATTATTAAGGGGCTTTCCTGTTTGAAAGGTCATTACTTCCGTTTAGAAAACAAAAACCTTTCAAGTATAAATTAAACAAAATGTTAATGTAAGAAATTGGTGAGGAAAAATAATTTTAGAAGAAAAACCGTTTTGTGGTGAGAATTTTCTCAGAAATGACTTTGTGACTTTGAATTATTAAATCTTTGCATTGAGTAAAATCATGCGGATGAATCTCGGCCAGCATCCCTGTAACGTTATAGGCTCAAGTTACGCCTGTCACTTTTTCTTGAAGCCAGCATCAATCTTGCTCACTGAAGCCCCAGTAAAAACCACCTCCAACTGCCGCCCCACATACTTCCACTTCCCTGAACATTTTCTCTCTCTGTTGCTGCTGCTGCTGCTTTTAAGTTTTTCCGGCGTGTTCCTTCGTTGGCACTGTTTTCCTCTCTTTGAGTAACTTTAGGTGCTATACTCATTTTCACTTTCTCATAAGGGATTCTAGAGACCTCCATCAAATCTGCGACATATTTTACACTTGGTTCCCATGACGAAGAAAAGCTTTCACAAATTAATATTTGATCAATTGATTTTCGGGAAATCCCATGGAAATTACTTGTGGTATTTTCCTTTTTCCTTCTGGTCGTCTCCATCAAGCCCTTGTCATCTGGCAGTTTAAGAATTTCGCTAAGAATTCTACTTTTCCCTTTATCTTTGTGTGTGAAACACGCAGACGGCTGTTGACTATCTGTTACTCTTCTAGTAGTAGAAGGAAATATAATGGCGCTGATTTTAGATTTTGTGGTTGCACCGGAAGGAATCCTTTGCTAAAACATTTTCCAGTTTCAGGCTCTTTTAATTTTCTTTCAAGTTAGACTTCCTTCTATATTATCGATATCTGTGTAAAATGATCCATTATCGATCAATGGCTATTTTCATGAACTTTAAAAAAAAAAAACTTTTTCCACCATTTCAGGTAACGCAGACCAATCAGAGCATCATAGCAGCTGGCAAAGGACTGCAGAAATCCTACATATCTGTACAACTACGAGTAGAGCCGGCCCATATGAGCCAGAATGGTAACATCATCATACGATGTACAGCGCTGGTGGCCACCCTGTACAGACAGTCGGCTCAGATCAGCCTGGGCCCCAGGACGAGTGAGCCAGTACCTGAAAGAGGTAAGCATTGATGTACAGTTGGAGATCTAGGCGAATAATAATTTAATTATGCGAAAAATCACCTCTGGAGCTTATCTTATGTAATTTCTTCCGTATTTGCTTCCAAATGCTTGAAGACTGCGGTGTAAATGTCCATTGGGAAATCCAATCCCGCAGGAATGACTGAATTCAATTTTATCCTTTTTTCTTAGTGACTTTCTATGCAAATAATAAGACTAGAGAAGTTTATTTCCCAAACTACATGAAAAACAAAAAGAAAAGTTTGGAAAACTAACTCTGAGATAATTAAAATATTTGTAAAATTTGTTTTCCCGTAAATAATAAATGTTTATAAAAAGGATAGACCATAAATGTGACAGGAGCATTTTATTCAAGTGAATAAATAAACCAATTTAACAAGAATAATCCTGCATATTCTCCCTTAAATGACTCCTTCTCGGCAGAAGTGAGAATGGGAAATGCGCCCTAAGGGAGATAAGCTGGTTCTGTTTCCACTAATTTAACCCTCATTTTCTTGCGCCCATTATTTTTGAAACAGAAAGAAGAAGAAAAAAAAAACAGAAACAAAAGGACAAAGACCGGCCCCGCTTTTCCTCTGTAAGCTAACGTAATTTTCATTAATCATTTTACCGCTTCCTGGAAAAAAGGCGGTATGGCTATGAATATTTAAACTATGTGTCTGCCAATTTTCACTAATTGAATAGACTCTGTAGTCAGCTTTAAGGATTATGGAAAAGCGTTTTTCTTTTTTTTTTTTTTATCGGGAAAATATTAAGTTTAAAAGGAAATGGCCGTTCAAGTGGGGGTAATTAGTTGTAATTGTTTACAATATACTTGAATGTTATTGGATTCTTTTTGGGGAAATTTAATATTTAGTGAGTGCCGCCATAAAAAAAAAAAACAATAATTTTTCGAAAATGCCATTTTTGAGATTTATTTGGCATCGTTTTTCACGAAAACTAATTAATCTGTGTTATTGCAATACATATATAGTAAAGCAAAGTAATGACTATTTTTTTAGGCGGGCTTTATGTCCAAACTACTAAATTTTGTGTCATGGACGGAGGCGACTAGCAAACATACTTTACTGTAAAATTTTTCATATTAACCATTAAATAAAATCCAAGGCCTCTAGACCTGGGGAATCGAACCCACTAAACCAACAATACATCTTAGCTTTGCGGGTCTAGCCTATAACCGCCTAACATACTTCACTATAAATTTCTCATATTAACCATTAAATAAAATCCAAGGCCTAGACCGGGAATCGAACCCACTAAACCAACAATACATCTTAGCTTTGCGGGTCTAGCCTAACATACTTTACTATAAATTTTTCATATTAACCATTAAATAAAATCCAAGGCCTCTAGACCTGGGAATCGAACCCACTCAACCAACAATACATCTTAGCTTTGCGGGTCTACCCTATAACCGCCTAACATACTTCACTATAAATTTCTCATATTACCCATTAAATAAAATCCAAGGCCTAGACCGGGGGAATCGAACCCACTAAACCTACAATACATCTTAGCTTTGCGGGTCTAGCCTAACATACTTTACTATAAATTTTTCATATTAACCATTAAATAAAATCCAAGGCCTCTAGACCTGAGAATCGAACCCACTAAACCAACAATACATCTTAGCTTTGCGGGTCTAGCCTAACATACTTTACTATAAATTTTTCATATTAACCATTAAATAAAATCCAAGGCCTCTAGACCTGGGAATCGAACCCACTAAACCAACAATACATCTTAGCTTTGCGGGTCTAGCCTAACATACTTTACTATAAATTTTTCATATTAACCATTAAATAAAATCCAAGGCCTCTAGACCTGAGAATCGAACCCACTAAACCAACAATACATCTTAGCTTTGCGGGTCTAGCCTATAACCGCCTAACATACTTCACTATAAATTTCTCATATTAACCATTAAATAAAATCCAAGGCCTCTAGACCTGGGAATCGAACCCACTAAACCAACAATACATCTTAGCTTTGCGGGTCTAGCCTATAACCGCCTAACATATTCACTATAAATTTCTCATATTAACTATTAAATAAAATCCAAGGCCTAGACCGGGGGAATCGAACCCACTAAACCAACAATACATTTTAGCTTTGCGGGCCTAGCCTATAACCGCCTAACATACTTTACCACAAATTTCTCATATTAACCATTAAATAAAATCCAAGACCTAGAGACCGGGAATCGAACCCACTAAACCAGCAATACATCTTAGCTTTGCGGGTCTAGTATCTTAACCGCTCTGCTACCGTGGTGCCTGTGTACATATATACTTATTACAATTACAAACGAAGATATGCCTTATTTTTAATGAGAATTTCAACTAAAAAGAGGAAAAAATTGTCAGAGAAAGATTTTCTCTTCCCAACTTTTACAAAATTATAATTTCCTGGTGAGCAAGGTTCTCCTGTTTTCCCGTTCATCCTCGACAGAAATAATGCTCCCTTTCTGATGAAAAAAAAGTCGCTCTCCTTTTTATCTTGTTCCTGAAATATAAAATTAAGGAAATTATGAGAAAGAAAAGGAGTAAAATTGATAGGAGTGAATAGGTATACTCAGGAGGAAGGTAAGAAAAGTGAAAATAGGTTGGGCAGATAGGTTGCGCCCTTCTGTATATTTATGAGGAAGGGCTTGTAGGGCGGTTTTGGATTGGATAAATGGAGAGTTCATAAAGGGTAAGCAGATGGCCATGACGTCAGAGCGGGCCTAAGCCAGTACTGGGATGCTATGCCCGAGTATAAGGCCCTTCTTCATTTCATCCTTATGCCCTATATAGCTCGTAAACCTTTCTCAATATTTCCACATTGCTCCCCTTTTTACCACAATCCCTCCGGTCTATCTTAAAGTCTTACTTCTTATATCTTACCGTCTTCCATTTCACCTTTTAGTCCCTGTTTTGCCCACTGTTACTTGATCATTTACAATCCTCTGTTTCTCTGCATTCAAGGAAGGGCAATGTAAGAGCAGGAAGTCTGGGCCTTTATCTTTCCAATCTCTTTTATTATCCGTGCTTTATTGTTATTCTGGCATATTTCCTGTTCACAAAAACTCCTGGCTTGTGATTCTTATTCATTTAATACATTTTCCTATCATTCTAATCGCTTTAAATAATCCTGTGGAGTATGCGCATCTCTGGCAGCCAAATCAAATAGCGTAAACTATAGGTCTGATAAGCTCCTTGGGGGATGCAACTCTGTCTCCCAGGTATACATGTTGCGTTTTGATGTTCACCATGTTTGTTCGTATTAAGGTGGTTTCTGCAAACAGAGCAATAAGTTTTGTGGTACATCGTGCGTCTACAGACAACTTCCCTGATTGACACCGCAAGTATCCGGGGTTTGTCGCCCTCAAACATGAAATAGCGCTCTTAACACATTGGTCTGAGTATGTCCGGGTATGTGTTTAACTCAAGAATCGGAAAAAAAAAATTCAGAAAGTGCTAATTTGATGTTTTGCTACCAGGGGCGCTGCAATCAACAGAATCAAAGTCAATCAACCGGAAGTACCACATTATTCATTTTCCTGTTTCTAAAGAAATTATTTTTAAATTTGGTAACTTTTATTTAACACAAACCCAAAAATAGTTCATTTTAGGGCAATCCTTAGGATGGGGCATTATTTACAAATCTCTCTCTCTCGTAAAAGCAGCGGACCAGAAGTACCCCTGAACTCAATAGACTCCACAGTTTTTAGCGATTTATTTTTTGCCGGAAATGGCTCCATTAGATTTCCTTTATATACACATTCAGTAAAGGACCATTATCCAACATTTGCACGAAGTTCTCAGAAAGAAGGCTCACGTTAAATGTCCCCTTTTTGAAGTGCTGTTTCAGTATTTATATGGTTGTAACACCTGAGTTGGCAGGATATCCGGCTACCGGAAGAATGCAGTTACCTGATTTCCATTTGTGAGTTTTCATTAATTGGCTGGATGGTAGTCAAACAGTTTTAATTGGTGTAAAGCTTGTTACCTCTGCCTAAACTTTTGTTTGGAATCTTCTGTTCGGGAACATCGAACTTGAGGCTCTAGTGGTGACGACGTCACGCTTCTTTCACTCGTACTTACAAATTCTTAGTTTTAAAAAAATAATTACGTCAATTGCGGTAAGAAGCAAATCGAGGAAGTGTCCACTGCAGAATAAAAAATAAGGCAATGCGGAAGTTACTATAGTTCAGTTTCTATTCGTTCATAGAAATAGAATCCATAACAAACATAAAAGAGGCGACAATGTTCCTTTGAAAAAGATCTTGTATTGCTTTATAGCTCTCCGGATATGGGAGAACCATAGTAACGTATGCAGTTAAGTGGAGGATGTTAAAGGAGTTAACTTGCTGAGAGCATGGCAACCTTGGTGTTAAGTACTCCCGCGGGAATAGAGCGTTGTTAAGACGTCAAGTAGTTGTTTGGGAAAGTAAACTACCTGCGGGCAGCACCTGGGGAATCATCAACACAACTACCTGCCTGCCGTGCATGTCTACCGGTGGCCGGGGGAGTTCCAGTGTGTGTGAATATTCTGTGGGATATTGCCGCCGAGGTATATCCTTTATGTGGCCCAAGGCCATCAAATCGGCCCAGGTCCGGCGGTTGATGAACTTTGAATAATAAATGGTTTTTTGCCATTTCCTGGCTAGCTCATGGTAGCTCATGTTTCTGACACTTTAATTAAAACTAGGCCATTCTTTTAGTTAGAAAAAACTACGGTCTGCATTTTGGAAAATTAGTTTTCCTCAGGCATGTTTCATTTTCAGCTTCTAATATGAAGGTTATTAATCTGGTTACAAAGATTAAAGAAAATCTTTGAAAATTGGAAACTCCATTCATTGAAAATGGTATTTCCGGTATCGGGATTTGAGGCATCTGCGAAAATATTTACTTATATAATATCTTAAGTGGAAATAACGTCTATCTTTGAACTCAATATTTTGGTGGAAGTAAAAAAAAAACATTGAGATGCTACCAGTATCTCATAAAGATCTCCACCGAAACTTTGTTTAAAATTGAATGGTCAGCAGGTTTCAGAAAACTCTCTTAAATTGGTTTGAAGAAGTGTACTGTGGTCTGAGCACTGAGGAGTGTTTGAGCAGTCTGATGATGACAGTAATCCAGATCTTCAGAAGTGAGGAAACTGTACTCCTGGGATTCAGATTCTAAAAAAGAGAAAAAAAAATTAATTTGCTGATTAGGATCTTTAAAATTGTTATTTTAAAGATAAAAAAATTGTCTTCGTCAATATCAGAATAGGATGAAAAAATACTGCCAGTTTCAGTCATGATATATTTTTATAATGTCGAGCTTTCGACCTAGGGGACTAGGTCATCATTAAAGGGTTGGTGTGTCTTCTGATTTGCCTGCTCATGGACTGAGTGAGGTGAGTTTTAGGTGTTTGGTTGTGAGCAAATCAGTGTTGCAAATTGTAGTAATTATTTTGTAGTAAGTTCGCGTATACGTTGTTTAAACATATTAAATTATGATTTTTGGTGAATATCGAGGTGCGGTCTTGAATAAAAACAACTTTTTTGCTTTATACCAACGTTTCGGATAATTTTTACTGCCTTCTTCAGGGTCTGTACAAAAGGAATATTACACTAATATTGATAAAATTGAAAACTAAAGAAATACAAAAATAAATGATATAAAAATTATTTATACAACATAAAATTAAATAGATAAATATAATTTGGAAATTTAATTTTATGTCGTATAAATAAGTTTTATATCATTTATTTTTGTATTTCTTTAGTTTTTAATTTTATCTATTTTAGTGTAATATTCCTTTTGTACAGACCCTGAAGAAGGTAGTAAAAATTACCGAAACGTTGGTATAAAGCAAAAAAGTTATTTTATTTAAGACCGCACCTCGATATTCACCAAAAATCAACAACGGTCGAAAAAAACCATAACCATCGTATTAAATTATGTTACATAATACATATTCATTTTAATATAATTATTGTTAACACACTGTAAATATGTTCCACAGCCCTGAAGATGGACCTAAGTCACCTAAGGCCGAAAGCTCGCGGCACAATAAATGAATATCATGACTGAAACTGGCAGTTATTTTTTTCATCCTATTCGATAACTATGAATGAGTTACCAAAAATAATGAACAGTAATTCGTCAATATCATTTATTTTAAATAAATTTTAAAGTTAATATTTAATATTTTATTTAAAAGTGCACCCATATTGCAACTTCTTTATTTTCAAGTATTTATTTTCTACATCAAGAAAACAAGAATCATTTTGAAAATTATTAAAATCAAAATAAATGTTTAGATTTTAGCCATGATGGATCTATATGGAGTTATTATAACCTAATGCTGTCAATAGAACAGTATGGGAAACTGTTTCAATAATGGATTGTTACAATAACTTCCACAGACTTGACGTCACTCTATGTTACAATCACAACAACAATTCTGAGAAGTTCAGTTCAGAGACGACCCCCACCCCCGCTGACCCCCTCCACACTATGAAACTCCAAACTGTTACAATAACTTTTCATCTCTGTTTATATTAGTTTAACATTACCTTTAGTGATGGGAGCGTTAAAGGAATAAAAATAATAATAAAATCGATTTAATAAAATCTACTAATGTAAATAAAGATAATAATAAAGATAACTGAAAGGGAGGGGAAAAAAAAGACTAACAGTGTTGCCACATTTAGTGAAATACGAACATTTATTCACCTGTAATAAAGAAACGAGAAGTCAGACTGTGTGCCCCCTTTCCTTTCGCTATATTTCTCCTAATGTTACTTTTTCTTATTCATCTCTTAAAGTATATTTTTCCATTTTTCCATACTAAGTTTTTTCATATTTTATCACCTAATTTCTTATTTCTTCTGTTGGTTTCATATTTATTTATTTTCATATCTCAGAATTTACTTTATTTTCCAAAAAGACGCGAGGAAAAAAGAAAAAGGAAAAGTATTCAAATCTTTAATTCAATAGACATTTGTGCGTCAGTCGGAGCGACTATACATTCTCTCTTTTATTCTGCGGAGGTGTTCATCAGGATCGCATTCTTCATCACACCACCGGCCCTTCATACTCAAACTGTCATCCTGATTCCATACGAGGCTGCCCGCATCTTGCCAAATGCCTTTTAGTAAATCGTTCTTCAAGCAGAATCTTAAACTTAGAAAGTCACTCTTTTAAATTTCACTCTTAGACAGGCTTACAAAACTTCTGTGTATAAAACTCCGGATATAGAACGAATCTTTAAGATTCTATGCAGACCAACGATTATCGAGGAATCCCCCACATGTTACTGTTTACTAATACTAATACATGGACGAAAATCGAAACTACAGGGGACTGCCGAGGATTCTTCGATCTTTGCAGGATTCTTCGTCGAATAACCGGTGCTCCTAATTACTTATCCAAGTTAACCATTCACCTATACATTCATCAAAGATTCCAAAGACTCCTAAGACAAAAAAAAAAAAAAAAAAATTCTTCTTTCCGGTCATTCAAATCATCTTATTCATCGCCTTCATTCATCTTTTAACGAAAATCCTATTCCACGGCCTACTTGATTTCCACGGCAATAGAACTCAGCGTTTGAATATTGATTCAGCACAGTAAAAAAAAAAAAGTAAAGTAATTGCCTATTTTTGCAGGCCGGCTTTACGTCCAACTTAACAATTAGGTGTCGCGGACGGTGGCAACTAGCAAACATACTTTACTGTAAATTGCTCATATTAACCATTAAATAAAATCCAAGGTCTACAGAATCGAACCCACTAAACCAACAATACATCTTAGCATTGCGGGTCTAGCCTATAACCGCCTAACGTACTTTGCTATAAATTTCTCATATTAACCATTAAATAAAATCCAAGGCCTAGACACCGGGGAATCGAACCCACTAAACCAACAATACATCTTAGCATTGCGGGTCTAGCCTATAACCTCCTAACATACTTTACTGTAAATTTCTCATATTAACCATTAAATAAGATCCAAGGCCTAGAGACCGGGGGAATCGAACCCACTAAACCAACAATACATCTTAGCATTGCGGGTCTAGCCTATAACCTCCTAACATACTTTACTGTAAATTTCTCATATTAACCATTAAATAAAATCCAACGCCTAGAGACAGGGAATCGAACTCACTAAACCAACAATACAGCTTAGCATTGCGTGTCTAGCCTCTTAACCGCTCGTCTACTGTGGCGCCTGGATTCAGCACAGCCGAACATTGATTTTTACCAGGAAACCTACACTTTGCATCTTAACCAATTTTGGAATTTCATGCATCACCTTGGAGCCTAATGGAGGGGGGGCTACGCCTTTGAATATAAATCATTATTTGCTGTCTGCAAGTTGTCGTTCTTGAGCTGGAATGTTCACACAAACACCGGAAGAGAGACCATTTCGCGGATGATTTTCTGTGAAAACTCTTTATTGAAAATTGGTCACGATGTGGAAAACTATTAATATTTTTATAAAAAAAAAATGAAAATGTGTAGCGTAAGCAAAACAGATTTAAGTGGTGGAACTGTAGTATTGCGGCACCAGAGAGAGATGCTGGAGTTTCAGAGTGGAACGGAGGGCCGCTTCCAGCTTCTTGCGTCGAGTCCAATAAACACTGAAGAGAACATTGAGGGATGATGCCTTAATCGCAAGAAACAACCGTCTTGAATAAAACTTAAGTGATGGAGATGGGGATACTTCTTTGGAAGTCAGTTCTGGTTCCTTCGCCGTACATCAAAACTTTTGGAAAATAGAACTTACGAACTCACGGTGTGCTACGTCTTTAGGTAATACATTTTTGCCCAATTTTACCTGACATTAATCATCTTCGCTCACCCTTTTTTCACCAAGAAAAAGAGAGACATTACCAATAAACCAATCAGATTCACGATTTATCTTGCATCTTCAGGTGAGAACAAGAAAAGCGGGAATTTAGATACAATTTTAGGTAATTATATACAGAAACAGTTGTAGATATTAATGACCATAATTGCGGAGATTGATCCTTTGAGTGATGCTGTGCTATTACAAAAGTTTGTCAGTAAACTGTTACTGCTGTCCACCCCCCCCCCACACACACAACACTTCACGGAACAGAGCCGGAACTTGTACAACCTTTCGACCCTTGACCACCCCCGCCCGCCTAAGGCATGTCCTCAGGAATCTCCGGACTTTCCGGTTTGCTAGTGGCCACGGTAAACTAGTCCCTTCCTCTAGGTATATCTCCTTAAAGTCGCCCAAGAGAAGCGGCTTCGGCCCAAAGCTAGGTTGTTGTTATGAAATTTGATTTCCAGATTTAGTCCTTTATGACACCCAAGGTTGAGTGCCACAGTGTAAGGTTCTGTTCATCTTTTTAGTTTCATCCAAAAGGGACGAGGGACCCAATTTCAGTTTTTTATTTGGTTTTGCCAAACCAAACGTACTTTTCTGTAAATTTCTTTTATTAACCATTAAATAAAATCCAAGGGCTAAAAACCAGGAATCGAACCCAGTACCTCAATGAATATTAGCTTTTCAGGTCTCGCTTTTTAACCGCTCGGCTACCGTGAACGCCTTAATTCAGCACAGTCGAACATTCATTTTTACAAGGAAACCTACACTTTGCATCTTAACATGCCCTAAAGCAAGCATGAACAAACTTTTTTTTCTTGTACTAAGGGACAATTACAAATTTACATTGTTAATGTTGGCGGGGGGCCACAGCAGTACTCCGAATTTTTTTTTTGTTTATTTCTCTGTAATATATCTTCAGAGAAATTATGAGTCACTTTCTTGGTCATATTTCGTAGATATTGATTAACATTAATTTCTCCATTGAGTCACCCTTAACTGTGGCTCCATTCTGGAGAACAAAGTTTGGATTTAAACCAATGTTTCGACTATTTTACTTCAATATTTAAAGAGAAAGACATATGGTGTAGCCATCCGAAGCTCTGACCACTGATTCCAAAATACTATCGATACAATACAGTGCTAGCATCGATATTTCTGGTTATGACCTTGTCAAAAGTCTTATAGAGAATAATACATTAATAAATTTACAAAATAACTTAAATCTTTCACTTTTTTGAGGGGGCTATTTTGGCGTTGATGAAACAAATGAAAAGCGAATTCATTGTTTTTCTTCTTGGGATCGAAATGAGACAAGTACAGTCCGTGAAGAGAGAACACTGTTCAGAGACGATCGGCAAATCGCTTTAAAAAAACAAAACAAAAAGCTCCATTGTACTGTTGACGCGCCTTAAATTGATAAATTTGGATTGTCTTGCAATACCTAAATATCGTTACTTTCACTGCAGTTTCACGTAATAGCTTTTAGCGACCTAACATAACAATTGCCTGTTGCAATAAAACAGGTATGAACAGGAATGTTACTATTTTGAACTCCGTTCCTACATTAATGGCAGCCCCAAGCTAAAGTTTTCAGTTTAAAATTAAATTATAAAGAAACTATTTTTGTAGAATAGGAGAATAAATTTAAATTCTCATACCGTAGGCCGCACAATAACATTACGTAGGTGCCGCATGCGGCTAGGATAAAAGCTTGACGTAGAAGCTTCTTCAGCCCTTTCGGGTTTAACTTCTCTGCCGTGAATAATCCAATTTCAAAAATAAATAAAACGGCAGCTTTTAGTTCAAAAATGCAAAGTCTAAAGAGAATTTATAAATTAAAATTTTTGTGAATTGAAGTCAGAGAACATCCTTGTGTGTCTGTGCACACAGACCAGATTGGCTTTACAATAGACTCACATACAAACAGTTTGAATTCTAATTCGGCCATGTCAGAGTTTTACTACTATCGGTTTGTCTACACCCTTTTCTTTTCTTTTGGGGTGGGAGTAGTGGAAAGACATACTAGAACCCAGCACGGCTTTAGTATGGTAAGAGGCAAGTTATGTCGAGAGTATAGGATAACCTCTAACATCTAGTGATGCCTAGATCTCCAGATCTCACTAGAGTGCGTGTTGGTAGCGTACGTGCGATGCGTACGTACGTGGGAAAACATGTCCAAAGGAAATTGTTCCTGAATGCCGGCCGGCCGGCCTGGCAAATGGAGGTTTTCCTTCACCAGTGACTTGAGTTCCGCGGTCGGAGAGAGTAAGAGGGAGAGAAGCGACTAAGAGGTGAAAAGGGTTTATTGGGAAAGTACCAGGACACTATGTGGGTGGGGGAAAGGGAAGGAAGTAACGTCGCTCGAAAAGGGGCTGTAGATGGGAGCACAAACCCCGTCACCATTGGTTCGGCTGTGTCACATCAATGACATTTCCAGCTCCAGTCAGACAAGATCGACTCTTCAATAAAATTGCATTTCCCCAGAAGTGTACTTTTTCTTTCATTCTACACAAACTGTTCCCATTTTCCTGTCTTTTCCAATTTCCACCAACGTTTGGACACCAATTTAACCAAAACAAAAAATACTCAATAAATAAGCAACCTTCCTTTCACAGAGAGGAAATACAATGTAAAAATGTCTAGAACAAATATTTGTTCATCTCTTCAAGATTGCAATTAGTCTACTTACTTAGAGAAACATCGAGGTAGTTATTTTTTTTATCAATGACAGCCATTTCGAGACACTAACCTTGAGCGCCCTACTTTGATTTTCTCGTCATCAGTATGAAAGGATCTTACTCTGAAGTCTGAGGACCACTGAAGTATTGATGAAGGGCTGCATTATGCCGTGCACCTGAGGAAATAACTTACCCAGCGCTGTCTTTCGCAAAGTTAACGGGTAATAACCGGGCGAATCTTAATCCCAGAAATCTCACGTTGACCGATTCCAAAAATAATTGTATGCAAGTTATAGAACAATCTCTTCTCTAAAATTACGCAAATAATTCATTAAAATCTATATATATATATCCAATATGTAATGAAATACAAAGGTTTGAAATTTGAATGTACCTATAAAATATATAACCTGTAAAATTTTTACCTTCCATATCTCATTAACTATTATCACTAAAACATTGAAACATGCCAATTATAGAGCTAACTTTTATGAACAATTAAGTAAAAAGAGCATTGAATTCTGAACAATACAACGGGAGATATAAAGGATTGAAATTTGAAGGGTTTTGAAAACCACGAAACTTTAACCTGTAATATCCATTAAACTATTATACCTAAAACATTGCCACTAATATCAGTTATAGAGCTAAGTTTTCTCTACATTTTGGTAAAGTGAGCATTGAATTCAGAACAATACAAAAGGAGATATAAAGGTTTGAAATTTGAATGGTTTTGAAAACCACGAAAATTTAACCTACTATATCTCTTTAACTATTCTCACTAAAACATTGCCACTTATATCAGTTATAGTGATATGTTTTCTCTACATTTTGGTAATGAGTGCATTGAATTCAGAACAATACAACGGGAGATATAAAGGTTTGAAATTTGAAGGGTTTTGAAAACCACGAAAATTTAACCTTCCATATCTCATTAACTGTTATTACTAAAACATTGCCACTTATATCATTTACAGAGCTAAGTATTCTCTACAGTTTGGTAAAGAGAGCATTGAATTCAGAACAATACCTAACCTAACCTGCTATATCTCATTAACTGTTATCACTAAAACATTGCCACTAATATCAGTTATAGGGTGCGTTCCACTAAGCGACCACAACGACCAAAACATACTTTCAGGCGTTCCACTTGGCGACCGCGGTCGTTGTGGTCGTGGCGAAAACGTCACTAATGACGTCATTATTTTCGCCCACACAACGACCACAACGCCCCATCTATAGAGCTGGGTCGAAGTAGGCGTTCAGAGTTGGCGCAATTTTTAAAACAAAATATGGCGACCGAAAAAATTATCTCATGTAAATGAAAGTATTATTTCATGTAAATAATAGAATGTGTTTCTCGAAAGTCTCCAAAAAATAAATAAATAAATAATTACTTATCCCTTTACACACTAAATCACTGAATAACACAAAATCATTTACCTGAAATAACTTTTAAATTCTTCATTTGAATAAAGATCAATTACTCTGATAGCTAATAATACGTGGCCTAAGTTTTCGCTTTTTATCATTGCGATTTTGTAAAATTACATTCCACTCTAATCGGAACTAGATAAAGAACTTTCTAAAGCATTATTAATAAATATCCAACTGTTGCCACAAAAGACATTTTAATTTTATTTAAACGTAAATTTTATAAATACTCCACTAAAATGTAATATAAAAAATTGAATTATATATATTCTTTTAATATAAGTCAACTTTACCAATAATTAATAAAGTTTATTATAACTGCTTATAAATGGGGTTTAAATGAAAAAATAACCTCTTCAAGCTTCTAACTTATTTTCGAGGCCGCCATATGCAATGTTTACATGAACGGTTAAAACGCCCACAGTCCGTTCCACTTGGGTTTTCGATCGCAACGCTCACAAGCAAGTGGAACGGCCAAAATCGCGGTCGTGGTCGTGGTCGTTGTGGTCGCCAAGTGGAACGCACCCATAGTGCTATGTTTTCTCTACATTTGGATACAGAAAGCATTGAATTCAGAACAATACAAAAGGAGATATAAAGGTTTGAAATTTGAAGGGTTTTGAAAACCACGAAACTTTAACCTGCTATATCTCTTTAACTATTATCACTAAAACATTGCCAGTAATATCATTTATAGTGCTAACTGATATCTATTAGATCTGGGTAATAGTAAAAAATTTACACCTACCTATAAAAGAGGATTTGCGCGTCTATTGTAAAGAAAATGTTTATAGAAAAAGGGGCGTTAAAGGGTTAAAATATGGAGTTTTTCAACGTCACGCTTTTTCGTCCATTTTTTGACAAATGAAGCTTACTGCTCAGTTTTAAGTAAAAACCGTGTCTTTATCGCAATTTTTCCTTCTATCGGTAGTGAGTGAATGTGATAAACAATTAGTAATATCAATAAATTTAACATTTAAAATTTAGTGAGTAAAGTTTAAATAGGTAAGTTTAACTGGGAGTCTGTGCAGATGTTTGAGCGCAAAGTAGAATTTGAGACACTGAAGTGTTTCAGGAAGAGCTCTCCTGGAAAATAATCCATTTATATGTGCATAGTGAGAAGGAGGACAAAGCATTGGGCTCCATCTTGAGCACAGCTCGACCTCCAAGGTTTTACATGGTTTTGGCCTCGGGCCCCCCTTCTCCACTTGCAACAGTTCCAGTGTTTCATGTTTTCACGCTGCCATTACTTTATACAATACATATTTAAATCAAATTGTAAATAAATTTGTTGCTCCCCACCGGAACCATTTTCTTTTGTGCTCCATTTTACTTCCTTCTGCAGCTCGTTGAAAAAGGGCAGATTTAAAGTTTTCAGCGGAAATACTAGTCTTACTGTCCTTTAAATCAGAAAAAGTGATTATTAAAAATTAGTGCTCGTATGAATGTGTATCCAACGTAATTAAATTAACAAGCTTAAATATGACATTTCCCTTCTGTAATAACAGCGGAAGTCACAAAACGTATTAGGTGAAATCAGTCAACCGGTAGTACGTATTTAGACACTTTTTTTTTCCATTTCCTCCAAAATATCTACTAAAATTGAATTTGAATTTGTACACTTACTGCAGGAAACATGGATAATAAACCATTTCCTGCTAAAATTGGATTATAGTCACTTTAAAGCGAAGGCGTGGTTGGACCTCTTTCTAACGTAAAGTAATTACCCTATTTTTTCAGACAGGCTTTACGTCCAACTGCCAATTAGGTGTCGTTGACTGAGGCGATTAGCAAACATAGTTATTTTACTATAAATTTCTCATATTAACCATTAAATAAAATACAAGGCCTTGAGTCAGGGAATCAAACCCACTAAACCAACAATACACGTTAGCATTGCGGGTCTAGCCTATAACCGCCTAACATACTTTACTATAAATTTCTCATATTAACCATTAAATAAAATACAAGGCCTTGAGACAGGGAATCAAACCCACTAAACCAACAATACACGTTAGCATTGCGGGTCTAGCCTATAACCGCCTAACATACTTTACTATTAAATTTCACTTATTAACCATTAAATAAAATCCTAAGCCTAGTCACCGGGAATCGAACCCACTAAACCAGCAATACATCTTAGCATTGCGGGTCTCACCTCTAACCGCTCGGCTACCGTGGCGCCCAATGTTAGAGGTGGCGCCTACTATCTAACGTGTAATTTCTGAAAAAATGTAATAGAACTTAGCACCTGTTTGTTACAATATTAAGTATGATTTAAGCGCGAACCGGAAGTACCGTTTTTTGTTACGTTTTGCTCGTACGAGTAACTAATACAATATCTCGTAATTAGAAGGTGACGTTTTAGAAGTATCATTGCGTCAGTTTTTGGAGATAAGTAAACTGGAAATACTGATGCCATTTTAAGTTTTTCGTGTTTATTTCAAAAAAATAAGCCCTCATATTTTTGAGAGTTCTCCTCCATTTTAGGGGGTGAATGTACGGAGGGATTGTATAACTTATGGCTACAAATTGTAAGCTGAATTTGTCGCTAGTTCCTGTAGTTATATTTGCTGATCACTTAAACATGTAAGGAACAGGAACAAGTAAGCATGGGAGCAATACGTGTGAGTGTGCTTACCAGAGTTTTAATTTTGCAAATTTACACAATGAAAACAAATTTATTAGAGAAAGTATTTCACAATTGATGTGAATTGTCCTGGCAAAAAAAAAAAAAAAAAAAAATAGCAGTAAAAGTGCCAGGAATATTCAAAATCCAGGAATGCGTAGGGAATGGTAAAGTTGTGCTTCTGACCCCTAACCTAAGGTTGGTAGGGCAGATTTTGTGAATCTGGCAAGGGTTCACTGTAGGGTGGACTAACTGTGACTAGATGTGAGTTATCACTTTTGTGACTGGGTCAACAAAATGTCCGAGGATATGCTTTCACTATAGTATATTTAGGGCCACGACTAGAGGGGATCCAAATTTGCGAGCTTTTGAGCCACTCTGGAAGCTCTACGTTACAAAGCCCCCCCCCCAAAAAAAAACAAATAGTTTTGGTACTACACTAAAGCTTGGCCAGTTGTTATAAAACGAGGAACAAAAAAAAATAATTTTTTTACATCGTAAAAAGTGTTCCAGTTCTACTAAATTCCAGAAAAGTGATGTTTTCTCGCCTGCAGCGGGTGACCAAGCTATGGAGGGGTTATTGATGGAGGGGGTAAAGAAAGAGAGAGGAGAAGAGAAAGGAGGGGAACCCCAGGATTCTGGAAGAGAATCTAATTTTAAATTACGATCCCTTTTAGGCAAATTAAAAAAGTTTTTTTGATTCAGTACCTAGTTATAGGGTCTAATGGTTGGCGACATTTGTAGGAATTTTTTTTTTAGTTGTTTTGGGTAGCGGTTGTGGTGGGGGGACTCTTGTGTTTGTGCGCATGCGTGTAGTGTAAAAAAAAAAAATGGAGGGATTGAGAAAAGTATGAATAGCATTGCTTTCAATCGGCTCTTTCACGATGTGTGTGTGTGTTTAAGTGTTGGTGAATACAGTGTAAAAGCTATAAAGCTTTAGATTTATACAAGCTTAACCAAGTAGACCGCGTTTAGTGGTGGTGGGCAGGGGAACGCAGAGGGAAGAATCGCGCCACAATGGAAACTTGCACCTCGGCCAAACGCTGTGAGGTCCTTTAGCTCGCTGGAAATCTACTGGCCACCTCAAACCTTTCTCTGGCCTCCTTTTTAGCGGAATAAGAAATGGTCTTTTTCTTTCTTCTTCTCCTTTTTGGCTTCCACTCTGTCCAAGGAAAACAGGTTTTTCCTGGAGGCCAAACTCTCCGCTTTCCTTACTTCCTAGCTTTTTTTTTATTTGTCACACCGAGATATATATATATATATATTTCCTTAAATCATAATTGAAAACCTCTTTTCCATTCTTATTATTTGGAAATTAAAAAGGAGGTGGATGTAAGATAGAGGTGGGAGTATTAGAATAGAAAGAAAAAGAAGTAAAAATTGTGAAAAGAAAAAGAAGGGCAAGATTTTCCCTTTGTTTTTCCACTAAAGAAAAGTCCTGAATGGTGTTTTAAAATTGGAAAAACAAAAAAAATTCTTCCTAAAAATTGAAACGTAAAGTAAAATACCTCTCTCTCTTGGATTTTATTTTCTATAATTTAAGAAAGATCTAGTTTCCAACCTTTTTAATCTTTTCTCGCTCCATTCTCAGATCAATAAATAGATCAATTTCTTTTAAATTCCACAAATTCTCGTGCAAAAATTCACGGTGAATTACCTTTTTCTTACAAGTGCATCAGACTGTAGCACAGGAATAATCATTTTGAGAATGTCTCTTCTCCATTTGTGGCCACTTTGTGTGCTGCGGATCGGTATGAGGAATTTAATCGTTTGTTATGTGTCTTCAAAGTGAGCAAGGATGAGCGGATATTGCCAAGGATTTGCTATAATTCGCGATATCCTAAATAGTTGCTCAATTTTGAACTATCTCTGCTAATTGTGTGAATTATGTTAAAATGGCGGTTCGCTAGATTGGTCGACCTAATGTTGCTCCTCAACTTAAGATGCAGGTTTTTTTTTTGTCCTATGCCTTCATGGTCAATGGCTACTTCGGCCATGCGACGTCTGGCAGCCCAATATAATTTTTTTTTTTTTGCCCTTGGGCATATTGTCCCGGACATCCTGCAGTTGGGAGCATGCTAACAGGTGCGGACCGTTCATAACATCTCCTCCACAAAGCACACAGATACTACTGTCCTTAATGCCAATTCGGTGGAGATGCTTCTGAGGGTAATCATGCCCCGTCAATAATCTAAAGCATGCCACAGCTGTAGATCTAAGCAGATCGGTGGGGAGTCTTCCTTTGTTATTTCCAAGCACCTCCCACTGCTTCCCTTGTGCTTTTCCCCTTTGTTCTTCGGCCATCTTCGATCGAAATCGGAGCCGGATCTCTCTCTCTTAGCAGTTCTAAGCGGCAGCGGGGCCTCGAACTGAACTTGATTCGCCCCCTCTTTTGCCAATCTGTCAGCTTCTTCGTTGCCCTGGAGTCCAGCATGACTTGGGATCCACTGCAGTACAACTTGCTTCCCTTGGTTTTGTGCAGGTGACAATTTATGTTGGCCGTATTAAGTTACTAACATTTTTAATTTCAATTTTTGAAATAATAAATTAAATTCTAGTATAAACACTAGAATAAACCTCAGAATTCCAACTTTAAACTATAAATGGGGTTACCGGGCTAGACTCAGAGGACATCAAAACGGATATTGCATAAGGAAACTCAAAAAGGAGAACCTGCAAGTACGGAAGCAGTTACCAAAAAAGAGAACTGTGGTTTCTGTGGATATAAAGTATGCCCGGGGCTTAAATTCAAATTAAGTTAATTAAATGTTTGGCGAAAATGAAGCAGGGCGGAAATTTCACAGAGTTGGACCGAATGAATAATAGCTTAGACGTAGAACTGGACAGGGTACACAGGCTATACAGTTAATACCAAAGTGGGTTGCCGCAGATTGTTGGTCTCTTCTTGGATACCCGCGCAGAATATGGGAGTATAACTCCCTTACTCTTTAACAACCCATTTGGACGGAGGACGGTGGGAGGAGGCACACTCTATAAAGCTAGCTCTGGGTGAAACGGGTAAGTGTAACCACAATACGGCCTTCTGAATAGTAGATGGTAATGCTCCCCCTCTCCCAGAAAAGTGGGGGGTAAGTGTGAGTTCAGGTAGAAAGATAGAGTACCCACATCCTGGCCAGAGTTCGTCTAGAACTATGGGTTCTTTTGGTTACAGTTAAGCCCTAGGATTTCATTGGGTTAACCCTCTTTGCAAATTGTTACCTGTTACGCACAGTGTAACCTGTCTATTCAGTTGCTTTGGACTAGAAATAAAGACTTTAACAGCTCTAGCTTTAACTATTTGGCCAGGTAAACCGGGTTGATCAACTAACAGATTTACTTAAAGCAACTAAGTAATTAATTGAATTTTAGTAATTCTATCAAATTTAAATTTAGTATTTGGACTAATTTGTTCTTGATGAGTTTTGTAATTAAGTTGTTCTCAATAAGAGGACATATTGTTTTCAAAATGAAGATAGCCACCTGAGGAATCTGGTTGCGACCACTTACATAAACCTTTTTGGTTAGAATCCATATTCTTCAATGGCCATCCTCTTTAATATAATTTTTCTTCCTACTTATAATTGTGCTGAATTAATTGAATTGCTATTTGAGCTTCATAACCCTGCTCTGTTCAAAAAAGAAATTCCCAGAATCCACTCTAAGTACTCTTAAGCTCCAAGATCATGGAGTCACTTCAATCTGGTTGAACTAAATTTTAGCATAGAATCGTTAATCCCTGGCACGCCCTCTTTGTACTCCAATAATTGTAAAATCTCATTTTGCCACGTTAAAGTACAGTTCAGATCTCTCTCTTGGTCATATCAAATTAATTTCAACACACAACAATAACACTCTTAATAATCAGGCCACAAGAATTGGTAGTGATTGTAAGGACCTTGGAAGACTTGTATCCGTAGAAGAACAGATCAGTTTCCAGCCTCTCTGTAACATCAAGATAAAAATAAAGCAATTATCCGGCTGTGTCATCAACAGTCCTGAAGACCTGAACTTGCCAGGACCAGGACTTCAAGTTTATTAGTTTTCTTTTATCTGAAATATCATTTTATATCCTATTTGTGTTTATCAGTTGTAAAAAACTTCTTTTTTTTCTTGTATTTTTGTAAAACTTGGCAATTTTACCTCATTATTTTCTTAGTTAATTTAATTTACTTTCTTTTGGTTTACAGTTTTACTGTCACTGATTTATGAAGTCTAACTCTTAATTGAGATCACCTACAGAGAAATCAATAAATAAATTGAATTGAGGTAGATGTAAGGTTTGTCGTTATATCTGAGGGCGACCGGATATAATTGGGAATCATTCCGGCAAACAAGGATTTAAAGTTCAACCTGAATGAACTATTAAATTTATTGTGTTGAGAAAATTTATAGTTCATTAATGATGAACCCTTTTTTTCTGTGCCCTCTAAATTATTGAATTAATTTTCAAGGACATTTCAGAAGGGCTAAAGGGATTCTCTATCGGGTGGAAGTGGTGAGGAAGGCTTAGGCTTAGTCTGAACTAAGTTTAGCTCGGAGAAGTTCCTTACTTTGTCACTCTCTCCCTTCACGCCCTTCAAAATCCCTTTTTTCCCTCTAGAATATTTATATTCCCTCTAGAATATACAAAATATTTTTTTTTTTTACAATTTAATTAATTCTTGGCTAGTTTAGTTCAGAAGGTTATGCAACTCGGAAAAGCTTTGTTAATAGCATTGCTTGCGCAGATCTTTTCCGTTTTGTAGGATAAATAACCGTTCCATTTTCAGATTTCTCTGAGGTAAAAAGGGAAAGTTTGTTTTCATACTTATTTTCGAATTTCCACCTATACTCAGCATCCCCTCAGCGGATATCTCGTTCCCTTCTACCCTTAAACAAAATTTTGGGCAAAAATATTTCCGGAAATGAGCTCTAAGATGGTGGAAATCTAAAAACAGCTGGTCCAGAAACTATGGTGGGAATCCAGAGAGGGAAACCACTGAACTAATCTCCTATCGATTAAAGTATCGAATTGTAAGAAATGTATCGATATTAATAAATATATGTATTTAAAAATAAATAAATAAATAAATAAATCTTTTAGTTGTGACAGAAAAAAAATTGAATTTGCCTTCAGATTTGAAACAATCCATTAACCCTAAACGTACAGGTTAATAGGTCCAGTAATTGCATATTGAATATTGATTATGTACTCACAGCAGAACAGCGGGTGGGAAAAATGCATATTTAAATAAAACGTTGTTTTTTTTTTAATTTTTCCATCTGGCTGAAATTACCAGCTGAAATATAAATGAAATGTTCGGTGATTGCTGATTTTTTGTACCTTCAGCCATTTAATCCAACCTTTATAATTCAACTTTTTAAACGAAACGCTTTTGTTCAGGAAATCTATCAGCGCCCTCAAATCCAGCAACGCATATAATTCACTAAAC